>NW_023144630.1:328534-411941 GCF_012932325.1 Thrips palmi | reverse complement strand
ACGTGACGTGAACCTGACGAGAACGTGGCAAAAGCATGACGAGAACATGAAGAGAACACTGGTAGAACCTTTCGTTCTTGAAGCGTACTGTCCGTACGCACTTTTTTGAAGCGTGCAAGAGCCAATGTGCTTCTTTCATCTTTTCTAAATGCAAGCACATAGACGTGACGGGAATGTGAACCAGAACGTCAGGATATCGTGACGATATCGTGACGATATCGTGACGATATCGTGACGTTATCGTGACGATATCGTGACGATATCATGACGATATCTTGACGATGTCGTGACATGATATTGTGACGAGAGGGTAACGAGACCGTGACGACACTATGACAAAAACGTGACGAAAACGTGGCAACGGCGTGCTGATTTCCGACCTGCGGTGACGTCTCCATGACGTCTTTCGTGAACGTCACTGGCGTCTGTATCATCTTCGTCTCTTGTCTCTGCGTTGTTAGCATATCGAAGGAAGGTGCGGGGCTTCTTTCGAGCCCCTTTGATGCCAGACCGCGACGCCCCACGTCCTGTCTCTCTCGCACTCATTGGGCCGCCGCAGAGGCGTTGGAAACCGCAGACTGATTCCGAGAGTCCTTTTCGTCGCTCTGTCCCTCTCGCTCCTTGTACGGGACGCCCCATGAGTGCGAGAGAGACAGAGCGACGAAAACGGACTCTCGGGATCGGTCTGCCCCTTCGCAGCCAGACGTGTGCCGTTCCCCTCTGTGTGCCCGAGGGGTCCCTGATTCCTGATCCAGACCAGCGGCCCCGTGAGCCTTGATCGCGGCGGTGTGTCTGTCTGTCTCTCTGTCTGTCTGTCTGTCTGTCTGTCTGTCTGTCTGTCTGTCTGTCTGTCTCTCTCTCTCTCTCTCTCTCTCTCTCTCTCTCTCTCTCTGTCTCTGTGTGTGTGTTTGTGCGTAGGTGTGTGTGGGTCTGTGTGTGTGAATGTTTTTCCGTTGTTGTTCCCTCCGAGGTACATGGGACAAGGTCCAGCCCTTCCTAACGACGGCCGCCAAGGCCCCCCGCGGACCATGAGAGAGAGAGAGAGAGAGAGAGAGAGAGAGAGAGAGAGAGAGAGAGAGAGAGAGAGAGAGAGAGAGCCGCTCCGCGCCTGGTGATCACGAAGCCATAAGTCGCCCCTCTCTTCCCCTCCCCTCCCCTCCCTTCCCACCTCTCCCTCACCTGCCAGCCTTCGCACACGGTTAATCGGTGGCCCCTGAGAACTTTACCGCCGAGATTACGCGCATCAGGGCTTTAGGCTGGAAGGGCTTACGGCGTAATGATGGCGCTGCACTGGAAAAGACAACAAACCGAACAAAACTCGGAGACTCTGCGTTTTGAGCTCCAGAGTCGCTGAATGGGACCCAAACCGAACGTGTGACTCCGCCAATGGATTGCTCTCCGACGAGGAATCCATTGGTGGGGTCACACGTTCGGTTCGAGTCCCATTTAGCGACTCTGGAGCTCAAAACGCGTCTGGAGTTTTGGCCGCCTCCACCGGCCTTCTGGCCCACTGTGCGTTGTGTATGGGGCTCCTGGTAGGCCCGGGCAGCTCTCTAGGCCCGCTAGGCCGCGGCGGGACGCACAGTTCGCTTTCTCCTCGAAAGGTTTCGACTCGCTTTGAATACAGCTTGTTAGTGGCCCACCCCCCCCCCCTCCCCCCCTTTTCCCCTTCCCCCCCCCCTCCCCCCCCCCCCCCCCCCCCTTCCCCTCCCCTCCCCCCTTCCCCTCCCCCCCCCCCTTTCCCCTCCCCCTTCCCCTCCCCTCCCCCCCCCCCCTCCCCCCCCCCTCCCCTCCACCTCCCGTGCATCTAGTTAGTTGCCCCAATTAGCGTGGAGCGTCGACTCTCCCGGATCAATGGGCAAATGGTCCTGAGCAGTCGTCATCAATAGACAACGGACGAAAAGCTTGACCCCCTCTCGTCCGCGCTGGCTACGCTGGTTCGTCCGTTGGCGCTCTTGGGTGCTGTTGGGGCGGAAACGTGGCCGGCCTGGCCGGCACGTGGCAGCGAACTTATGTTAGATTATGTTGGCTATTTACACTGCAAGTACAGAAAAACTACGGAACACGAGGGGGTAAAGACTCCAAGAGATCGTGTACAGAGTACTCGGTATTACGCTGTATTACGGGGATATTCCACGTGTGTTACAGCATTACTAGACAGCCTAAAGAGGCTGGCGCGGCAGCGAAAACCTGTTGGTCGTTTCGTCCATGTATGGGAGTTTAAAATTCGCGTCGCTCGCTCGCTCGCGGGTTTTAGATATTTTTCCTTGTGTTTTTTATAATCTTTACATCTTTAATTATCCTAAATTACTTTCAAAATTTGGTCAGGATCTAAAAAATGGGCACAGTACAATATAGAATCATTTTCGTGTCAAAAAAAGAAAAGAGGTTTGATTCCCATTATGAATTACGCCTGTCGGTGACGCCTGTCGGTAACGCCTGTCGGTGGCGCCTGTCGGTGGCCCCTGTCGGTGACGCCTGTCGGTGACCCCTGTCGGTGACGCCTGTCGGTGACGCCTGTCGGTGACGCCTGTCGGTGACGCCTGTCGGTGACGCCTGTCGGTGACGCCTGTCGGTGACGCCTGTCGGTGACGCCTGTCGGTGACGCCTGTCGGTGACGCCTGTCGGTGACGCCTGTCGGTGACGCCTGTCGGTGACGCCTATCTGAGATAAAGGGGACGAACGGACACGACCTACTTTGTTAAACTAAGACTGTCGGTGACGCCTGTCGGTGACGCCTGTCGGTGACGCCTGTCGGTGACGCCTGTCGGTGACGCCTGTCGGTGACGCCTGTCGGTGACGCCTGTGGGTGACGCCTGTCGGTGACGCCTGTCGGTAACGCCTGTCGGTGGGGACGCCTGTCGGTGACGACTGTCGGTGACGCCTGTCGGTGACGCCTGTCGGTGGCCCTGTCGGGGGCGCCCTGTCGGTGACGCCTGTCGGTGACGCCTGTGGGTGACGCCTGTCGGTGACGCCTGTCGGTGACGCCTGTCGGTGACGCCTTTCGGTGACGCCGGTCGGTGACGCCTGTCGGTGACGCCTGTCGGTGACGCCTGTCGGTGACGCCTGTCGGTGACGCCTGTCGGTGACGCCTGTCGGTGACGCCTGTCGGTGACGCCTGTCGGTGACGCCTGTCGGTGACGCCTGTCGGTGACGCCTGTCGGTGACGCCTGTCGGTGACGCCTGCCCGTACAGAAAAATGCAGTTCGCTTTTAGTTCGCTATCAGTTCGCTTTTAGTTCGCTTAAATTACCCGTGGATTAGTTCGCTTAGAGTTCGCTTCGTCGGGGGATTGGTTCGCTCAGAGTTTAAAAACGACCAAAAACCGAACCGGAAGCGAACTAGTTCGCGGGGGGATCGGTTCGCTTTCGGTCCGCGTGTGAACTGGTAAGCGAACAGTTCGCTTCGACGGCGAGCCACAAAAGAAAGGGCCGACACCCCGTGTAATGTATGCTTTTGCGTGCCTCGATGCTGGCTGCCGGTGGTAGTCGATCCCTGGTCTTCTGTGATGTGGACTCCCTGGGCTCCTCGTAGTCGACGACGCTAACCACTGCGCCAACCTGAAACATGAGGGCAGGGCCCGCAGGCGAGCCTCTTCACTGGCTCCGCGAAGCTCGGCGCGCGGCACTCCGGTCCATCTCTGTGTGTGCTCTCTGGAGGGCGCATTTATCAAGATAGAAAGATGCGGTTTTCGGTGACTCTATTGGAATTTCACGTAAAGTCTGCGAGGCGTTTAAGCACTGCACAAAACAGCAAATAAATAGATGTCCCCTTGATAGCGCGTTTAAACGTTAATCAAACTGCGAACAGATGAGGAATTGAGCAAGTGCGCGTCATTGAGAGCGATGTGTTAGGAGGATTTTACTTCTCACATTGACGCTTTATGCATTTAGCACGAGACGGTACATAAACTGTTACATCGCATTTCTTCTGTTATTTCGCACAAGAAATTAAAATTATTGAAACATTATACTACCAGTACAAAGCTTCGCGCAAAAATTTCAGCAAAATTATATTGTAATTTTCAGATTTGTTCCTCCGTGGAGACTTGAAGTTGAAGATCTTTGCCCCCTTAATACTTAACTTGAAATCCCCTTGACGTGTTAAAATTGAACACCGACGTCCAAAAGGAATGCCGACTTTATATTGGAGCTAACACAATACGGCCGAGGGTCCCCCCACCCCCACCCGTTGCTTGTCAGAGAACTAGTACGTTTTCGGTTCGCTGCAGAGTGAACTAGTACGCTGTTGGTTCGCTGCAGAGCGAACTAGTGCGCTAAGGGTTCGCACAGGAGGCGGATTGGTTCGTAGGTAAGTTGCGTCGGGCCTCCTTAGCGAACCCTAAGCGAACTAGTTCGCACTGCCACGCACCGGGTGCGCACTAGTCCTCCGGCACGCGTATCTTTAGCACACTAGTCCCACCGAAGCGAACTATTAGCGAACCAATCCCTCCTTGAGTTCGCTGACTAAAAGCGAACCAGTTCCCCCCTTCCGAACTAAAAGCGAACCAATCCATAGGGTAGCGAACTAAAAACGAACTGAAAACGAACTAAAAGCGAACTGTATTTTTCTGTACGGGTGTCGGTGACGCCTGTCGGTGACGCCTGTCGGTGACGCCTGTCGGTGACGCCTGTCGGTGACGCCTGTCGGTGACGCCTGTCGGTGACGCCTGTCGGTGACGCCTGTCGGTGACGCCTGTCGGTGACGCCTGTCGGTGACGCCTTTCGGCGACGCCTTTCGGTGACGCCTGTCGGTGACGCCTGCCGGTGAAGCCTGTCGGTGACGCCTGTCGGTGACGCCTGTCGGTGAGGCCGTTCGGTGAGGCCTGTCGGTGACGCCTGTCGGTGACGCCGGTCGGTGACGCCTGTCGGTGACGCCTGTCGGGGACGCCTGTCGGTGACGCCTGTCGGTGACGCCTGTCGGTGACGCCTGTCGGTGGCGCCTGTCGGTGACGCCTGTCGGTGACGCCTGTCGGTGACGCCTTTCGGTGACGCCTTTCGGTGACGCCTGTCGGTGACGCCTGTGTGGGATAAAGGGGACGAACGGACACGACCTACTTTGTTTAACTAGGACTGTCGGTGACGCCTGTCGGTGACGCCTGTCGGTGACGCCTGTCGGTGACGCCTGTCGGTGACGCCTGTCGGTGGCGCCTGTCGGTGACGCCTGTCGGTGACGCCTGTCGGTGACGCCTGACTGGGATAAAGGTGACGAACTGACTGTAGTAAATTTGGATGTGTTTGTTTTGAAAATGAGCCCCTTTTCTTTTTGGGGAATGATAGCCAGAAAGTATGCTTTTGCGCGAAGGATTGTGATTCGGCAATGGTTGGTTTCTCCTTCAATCGACGGAAGGGTATTTAATAGTCTAAAACTAAATGTTCCAACCAATCCTAACCAAAACTAACGGGCTCGTGACAGATCTTACTCTACTCGTGACAGATCTTACCCTCCTCTCGACAGATCTTATTCTCAAACTAAATGGTCCAACCAATCCTAACCTAACCTAACGGGCTCGTGACAGATCTTTCTCTACTCGTGACAGATCTTTCCCTACTCTCCACCGATCTTATTCTCAAAATAAATGGTCCAACCAAACCTAATTTTAAACCCAACGGGCTCGTGACAGATCTTACTCTACTCGTGACAGATCTTACCCTACTCTCGACAGATCTTATTCTCAAAATAAATGGTCCAACCAAACCTAACCTAACCTAACGGGCTCGTGACAGATCTTTCTCTACTAGTGACACATCTTACCCTACTCTCGACAGATCTTATTCTCAAACTAAATGGTCCAACCAATCCTAACCTAACCTAACGGGCTCGTGACAGATCTTACTCTACGCGTGACAGCTCTTACCCTACTTTCGACCGATCTTATTCTTAAACTAAATGGTCCAACCAATCCTAACCAAACCTAACGGGCTCGTGACAGATCTTACTCTACGCGTGACAGCTCTTACCCTACTTTCGACCGATCTTATTCTCAAAATAAATGGTCCAACCAAACCTAACCTAACCTAACGGGCTCGTGACAGATCTTTCTCTACTCGTGACAGATCTTACCCTACTCTCGACAGATCTTATTCTCAAACTAAATGGTCCAACCAATCCTAACCTAACCTAACGGGCTCGTGACAGATCTTACTCTACGCGTGACAGCTCTTACCCTACTTTCGACCGATCTTATTCTCAAACTAAATGGTCCAACCAATCCTAAGCAAACCTGACGGGCTCGTGACGGATCTTTCTCTACTCGTGATAGATCTTTCCCTACTCTCCACCGATCTTATTCTCAAACTAAATGGTCCAACCAATCCTAATTTAACCTAACGGGCTCGTGACGCCTGTCGGTGACGCCTGTCGGTGACGCCTGTCGGTGACGCCTGTCGGTGACGCCTGTCGGTGACGCCTGTCGGTGACGCCTGTCTGTGACGCCTGTCGGTGACGCCTGTCGGGGGCGCCTGTCGGTGACGCCTGTCGGTGACGCCTGTCGGTGACGCCTGTCGGTGACGCCTGTCGGTGACGCCTGTCTGGGATAAAGGGGACGAACGGACACGACCTACTTTGTTTAACTAAGACTGTCGGTGACGCCTGTCGGTGACGCCTGTCGGTGACGCCTGTCGGTGACGCCTGTCGGTGACGCCTGTCGGTGACGCCTGTCGGTGACGCCTGTCGGTGACGCCTGTCGGTGACGCCTGTCGGTGACGCCTGTCGGTGACGGCTGTCGGTGACGCCTGTCGGTGACGCCTGTCGGTGACGCCTGTCGGTGGCGCCTGTCGGGGACGCCTGTCGGTGACGCCTGTCGGTGACGCCTGTCGGGGACGACTGTCGGTGACGACTGTCTGGGAGAAAGGGGACGAACGGACATGACCTTCTTTATTCAACTAAGACTGTCGGTGACGCCTGTCGGTGACGCCTGTCGGTGACGCCTGTCGGTGACGCCTGTCGGTGACGCCTGTCGGTGGCGCCTGTCGGTGACGCCCGTCGGTGACCCTGTCGGTGACGCCTGTCGGTGACGCCTGTCGGTGACGCCTGTCGGTGACGCCTGTCGGTGACGCCTGTCGGTGACGACTGTCGGTGACGCCTGTCGGTGACGACTGTCGGTGACGCCTGTCGGTGACGCCTGTCGGTGCGACTGTCGGTTTACGACTGTCGGTGACGAGTGTCGGTGACGACTGTCTGGGAGAAAGGGGACGAACGGACATGACCTTCTTTATTCAACTAAGACTGTCGGTGACGCCTGTCGGGGACGCCTGTCGGTGACGCCTGTCGGTGACGCCTGTCGGTGACGCCTGTCGGTGACGCCTGTCGGTGACGCCTGTCGGTGACGCCTGTCGGTGACGCCTGTCGGTGACGCCTGTCGGTGACGCGTGTCAGCAACTGAACACTGTGTGGGGACGAACGGACACGAACAGGCCCTCCGGGCGGAGGCGCTCCGCCGAGCGCGCTCGCTGCCGCTCGCTCGCTCGCTCCGCGAAAAATGCCAAAATTTGGCACATTTTGCACCAAAATGGTATTACAATTACGTGTATTACACGAGTGTTTACCCCCTCAACGGAACATGTCTGGTCAATAATTTTGCCTGGACCGTCCGTACATGTCCTACTACGGAACTTGTGTTTTATTTTTCCGTACTCGATTGTGATAGTGCGATATTAATGTTGAGTTGGCACTCCTTCGGAAAATTACCAAACGACGGTCTCTGTAGTCCGGAATCACAGCTCGAATGTGTTTACTTCCCCTGCTATAGCCCACTCTGGCCGAAACGACGGCTCTGGTAAAGCCCTGCCACACTGATAGCCTAGACGCAGCCGAGGGCAGCAGCAGCCTGATGCTGAACGGCGCTTGGTCGCTCTGTCTCTCTCGCACTCCCGCGGCGTTCCGCGTAGGTGCGAGAGAGACAGAGCGACGAAAACGACTCTCGGAATCAGTCTGCAGGGCTTGTCCCTCTCTGTCCCTCGCCCGACCACCGGCCTGTCCGACCGAGTTTGAAGCGACGACGGTTGTCATGACAACGGGGCAACGGGGCAGGTACGGCCCGTGGCGCTTTCGTCGCCCTGTCTCTCTCGCACTCGTGGGGCGTCGCGTACTAGTGAAAAAGAGAGGGGAGCCGTTTAGAACGAGGCAGCATCAGAGCACCGGATTAGAGGAGTCGGCGGCCCGGTGGTGCTTTTTGTTTGGCGGGGTCGCCCTCTGCAACCCCTTCCCTTCTCTCTCTCTCTCTCTCTCTCTCTCTCTCTCTCTCTCTCTCTCCCTCTCTCTCCCTCTCTCTCCCTCTCTTGCACGTGTCACCCGTCAATGGGCTTGCGGTAAGGCACACCTCGTCACGTGACTTTTCGGCAGGCTACACCACGTGCCACGTCGTCAACGCAGGCGAGTAGGGTCCTAGGGTCCCCTTCCACAGTGGGCCAGAAGACCGGTGGAGGCGGCCAAAACTCTGGACGCGTTTTGAGCTCCAGAGTCGCTAATAGGGACTCGAACCGAATGTGTGACCCCACCAATGAATTGCTCTCCAAACGAGAAATCGATTGGTGGGGTCACACGATCGGTTCGAGTCCCGATCAGCGACTCTGGAGCTCAAAACGCGTCTACAGTTTTGGCCGCCTCCACCGGTCTTCTGGCCCACTGTGCCACCCCGCCCACCCCACCCCGCTCCACCCCACCCCATACGACACCCCGCCCGGCCCTGCCACGCGTGATGTGTGCCAACACTCCAGGCTGGAGACACCATCCTCCAAAAGTTGCCCAGTTTATATTTCAACTTAATTTACAGTGAGTGCGTGGATCCGGGAAGCGGCGGGCGCACCTGGTAATGGAGGGCCCGAGGGACGCACAGTGGGCCAGAAGACCGGTGGAGGCGGCCAAAATTCTAGACGCATTTTGTGCGTTAGGGTCGCTAAACAGGACTAGAACCGAACGTGTGACCCCACCAATAGATTCCTCGTTCGGAAAGCAATCCATCGGTGGGGTCACACGTTCGGTTCGAGTCCTGTTAATCGACTCTGGAGCTCAAAACGCGTCTGGGATGGCAAAACCGTGGCAAAGCGCTGGCCACCGTCTTGCGAGTGGAGGCCCAGAGCCTCTTACTCTTTATCTATAGGCCTTTACACTGTAAAAACATCATTTCATATAGTGCTTTAGCGAGCCACCCTTTTCTATCTAATTCCATCAGCTTATCCTTCTCTCCCTCGCTATCCCGTCCAGTGTTTGGACAGCAATCCATTTGTGGGGTCACACGCTCGGTATGAGACCGGTTTGGCGTACTCTGAAGCTCAATGACCGCCGGTCATCAGGTCCACTGTGGTGGGCAACCCTTCCTCGGCGCCGGAGCTTCGTAGGTACTTTTTCCTCCAGAAGACCGGTGGAGGCGGCTAAAACTCTAGACGCGTTTTGAGCTCCAGAGTCGCTTAATGGGACTCGAACCGAACGTGTGACCCCACCAATAGATTCCTCGTTCGAAGAGCAAATCATTGGTGGGGTCACATGATGGTTTCGAGTCCCATTTAGCGACTCTGGAGCTCAAAACGCGTCTAGAGTTTTGGCCGCCTCCACCGGTCTTCTGGACCACTGTGAACCACCCGTTTCGTCTCAACGAGTGCGTCCGCGAGCGAAAGGGTGGCAGCCGGCAGCTCTCGGTCCTCGCGTCGCGGCTCCGCGCTGCCCGTCGCGCGGCAAAATTAATTCCCTCCCGGAGCACTTTGCTTCTTGTTATTGTTGTTGTTTATGAAAAAAGTCGCCCTCCCCTACACTCTTCACCCACGTTGTGTCCCCCGGTGTTTACGAGAGAGCGGGGTTGCCGCGTATATAGGCCGCGCCCCTTCGCGCAGTGGGCCAGAAGACCAGTGGTGGCGGTCAAAATCCCGGACGCGTTTTGAGCTCCAGAGTCGCTAAATGGGACTCGAACCGAACGTGTGACCCCACCAATGGATTGCTCTCCGAACGAGGAATCCATTGGTGGGGTCACACGTTCGGTTCGAGTCCTGTTTAGCGACTCTGGAGCTCTAAACGCGTCCGGGACTTTGCCCGCCTCCACCGGTCTTCTAGCCCACTGCGCCGCACCCCTCCGGTCCCTCCGGTCCCTTCAGTGTGCCGGTTTGTTTAGACTCGCGTCCCGGCCCCGCCCCTATGCTACTTGTGAAGCCGCGTTGCAGGCTGATTCCGAAAGTAGCTCTGTCTCTCTCGCTCCTATACTGGACGCCCCATGAGTGCGAGAGAGACAGAGCGAGGACTCTCGGAATCGGTCCGCTGTGGCGTGGCCCCGTTCCGGCGCTTCATTCTGCGCTTGATTTGGTTCTGACAGTGTACTCCACTCCGCCGGCCGCCGCGTTGGGAATCTAGTCAAACATCTCGGGCTGAGTGACGTGGTGACGCGCGAGTGGGCCTCGGCCAATCCACCACGGCGTGGGACCGGGTCGCCATGGGCCGCCTCACAGTGGGCCAGAAGACTGACGCCGGCGGCCGAAACTCCAGACGCGTTTTGAGCTCCAGAGTCGCTAAAGAGGACTCGAACCGAGCGTGTGATCCCACCAATGGATTCCTCGTTCGGAGAGCAATCCATTGGTGGGGTCACACGTTCGGTTCGAGTCCCATTTAGCGACTCTGGAGCTCGAAACGCGTCCGGGGTTTCGGCCGCCTCCACCGGTCTTCTGGCCCACTGCGCGCCATAGGCCGCTGCGTTAGAGGGCGTTTAACAAGCTGCTGGGGGCAGGGGGGCTGGGGAAATGGAGAGAGGGGGCGGGGGCGGGATCAGGAATGCATTTGGAGCGGGCGGGGCGGGACCCGCGAGGCCCCAAGGGGGGCGCGTCAGTGTAGCGGCCCGTCGAGTTGAATCTTCGCGCGTTAGTATCGCCCCTTCCCCGCCCCCTTCCCTTCCCCCGCGGACTGCCGGAAGGCTTTGCATGCCATTCGCCGCTACGACTGGCCGGGCGACTCAGAGTAGCTCTGTCTCTCTCGCACTCCTCCGGTCGGTCGCATGAGTGCGACAGAGGCAGGACGCACAGTGGGCCAGAAGACCAGTGGAGGCGGCCAAAACTCTAGACGCGTTTTGAGCTCCAGAGTCGCTAAATGGGACTCGAACCGAACGTGTGACCCCACCAATGGATTGCTCTCCGAACGAGGAATCCATTGGTGGTGTCACACGTTCGGTTCGAGGCCTGTTTAGCGACTCTGGAGCTCGAAACTCGTCTAGAGTTATGTCCGCCTCCACCGGTCGTCTTGCCCACTGTGGGACGACTAGCTCCGGAATCCGCTCGCGCAGGTCCTTCCCGGGGGACGGGGATGTATTTGTCAGCAGAGCCATCATCCTTCGAGAGGCCGTAGGGCCGACAGGCCGAAGGGTGGAAGCCTACCTGAAGATCTGAAGTGCCTGCCGGGCCCGGGCTCGCTGCCGGGCCCAGTCGACATTCAAAGGGACTGGCTTATCTAGCACTGTTTCGAAAAGTCTTGGAAATTCCCGGAGAACTTGTGCAAAATTAGTTTTGCCTCCAGATCTTTGGGAAATTTGAGACGCTCATTTCGTGATGTCCCGAATAATTCCAAAATCTTTTTCCGAATCGTGTTCCAAATCATTTTCCAAATCATTTTCCAAATCATTTTCCAAATCATTTTGATCTGTATGACTTTTAACGGTGTGGCTGTTTGTCCGCAGGGGCCCTGCTGGCCGGCACGCAGTGCGACTACCCGCGCGGCTGCAAGGAGTACCTGCGCAACTGCCTGGCGCGCCTTCCCGCCATCCTGGACCAGCGCGAGATGCAGAGCATCCCCACCGACGCCGTGGAGCTCGACGCCACCTGCCTGTGAGTGCGTCGCTCTCTCTCTCTCTCGCACCCCCAGGCAACCCCCCACGAGTGCGAGAGACAGAGTGAGGACTGCGCAGTGGAGCACAAGACCGGTGGAGGAGCTCAAAACTCTATACGCGTTTTGAGCTCCAGAGTCGCTAAATGGGACTCAAACCGAACGTGTGACCCCACCAATGGATTCCTCGTTCGGAGAGCAGTCCATTGGTGGGGTCACACGTTCGGTTCGAGTCCCATTTAGCGACACTGGAGCTCAAAACGCGTCTACACTGTAAATGTCTTACGGTGAAAGGCTGCACCAACATATTATGGTGGGGATTTTCTCCATAATACCAACAAAATTCGTCAAAATATCTATAAGGTACAGTGAATTCTCAATGGTATGTTACGAGGTCAGCTGCACCACCATAATATGGAACATTTTCACCATAATATGGAGAATCTTCACTGTAGAACATTTAGAGTGTAGAGTTTTGCCCGCCTCCACCGCTCTTTTGGCCCACTGTGCAACCCCCACGATTGCGAGACAGACAGACTGAGGACCACTGCATGCATGATTGGGGCGACCTGGCGTTGATCGAAAGGCAGCAGCTCGATTCAGAACACACCTCTGCGCCCCGCTCTCTCGCGAGAGAGACAGAGCGGCGAGTTCTGAATCTGCGTCTCGATCAATGCCTGGTCGCCCCAATCATGGAGGCAGTGGTCTTCTCCGACCTCTCCCACCTCAGCGCTCTGCCGGCGCACAGTGGGCCAGAAAACCGGTGGAGGCGGCCAAAACTCTAGATGCGATTTGGGCTCCAGAGCTGCTAAACAGGCTTCGAACCGAATGTGTGACCCCACCAATGGATTCCACGCTCGGAGAGCAATCCATTGGTGGGGTCACACGTTCGGTTCGAGTCCCATTTAACGACTCTGAAGCTCAAAACGCGTCTAGAATCTTGGCCGCCTCCACTGGCCTTGAGGCCCACTGTGCGGCGCTCTGCTAGTCGACACTGTTCTCGAAATCACCGGTTGCCATTGTCTGCCCATCGTGGGCTGATTCCGCGGAGCGCTTCGTCGCTCTGTCTCTCTCGCACCTGCGCGGGAGACCCGACGTGTGCGAGAGAGACAGAGCGACGTTGTTCGGAATCGCCGGCTGCAGGTTGGCGGCGTCCTCGCTATTGAGGTCTGCCTGATGGAACGCCTTGCTCCTACCGGTCGGCCCACAAAGGTAGCGGGGCGGGGTGGGGCGGGGCGGGGCGGGGTGGGGTGGGGCGGGGTGGGGCGGGCACGACCGCAATGGCAAAGGGCTAAATGGCTGGTGCACTATCGGCAGCTGCAGCTGACTGGTACCGACAGTCGTTTTCGTTGCTCTGTCTCCATTGGGCGTCCCGTGTGTAGGTGCGAGAGAGACAGAATGCTCTCGGAATCACAGTCTGCTGGCCGGGGATGGCCCCGAGAGGAGACCGCTTTGCAAATGAGGAGAATATTGGCAGAGGTAGGAGCATCCGTTAATCATGTCTGGAGCGACGGTGAGCCTCAGCCTCAGCCTCACCGCCGCACAGTGGGCCAGAGACCGGTGGAGGCGGCCAAAACTCCAGACGCGTTTTGAGCGCCAGAGTCGCTAAATGGGACTCGAATCGAACGTGTGACCCCACCAATGGATTCCTCGTTCGGAGAGCAATCCATCGGTGGGGTCACACGTTCGATTCGAGTCCCATAGACCATTTCGCTGGATCCACTTCGATCCCTCGAAAAAACAAATGCACCGGAAGTCGGGTAGCGTCGGCCAATCAGGAGCCTCCTTTCATCAGTGGTAGAGCCTAGCCTTGATGAAAGGAGGCTTCTGATTGGCCGACGCTACCCGACTTCCGGTGCATTTGTTTTCTCGAGGGATCGAAGTGGATCCAGCGAAATAGTCTATTCAGCGACCCTGGCGCTCAAATACGCGTCTGGGATTTTGTCCACCTCCACCGGTCTTCCGGCCCACTGTGCGTTGCTTCTCTGTCTCTGTCACTCTTACGAGTCATCCCGTAGAATGGCGCGAGAGAGACAGACACAAAAGATGTGGCATTTGCGGTGATGCGCCCCGACGGCGCACAATCACAGATCGAGAGACGCGAAGCCCCTTGTTCGTGGAACGTGCCGCCAAGCCGCGCCTCTTGTTCTTGTCTCGCCTGCAGACTGATTCCGAGAGTCGTTTCCGTCGCTCTGTCTCTCTCGCACTCACGGGGAATCCCGTGTGGGTGCGAGAGAGACAGAGCGACGAGAAACGACTCTCGGAATCAGTCTGCTGTCGAGGCGAGCTAGGCAGGCCGGCAGGCACGCTCAGCCCTCGTTGCTTTTGATTTTCTTCGCGACGCACAGTGGGCCAGAAGACCGGTGGCGGCGGCCAAAATCCCGGACGCGTTTTGATCTTTAGAATCAAATGGGACTCGAACCGAACGTGTGACCCCACCATTGGATTCCTCTCCGAACGAGGAATCCATTGGTGGGGTCACTCGTTCGGTTCGAGTCCTGGTTATAGCGACTCTGGAGCTCAAAACGCGTCTAGAGTTTTGGCCGCCGGCGCCGGTCTTCCGGCCCACTGTGTGACGTCAGAGCTCCCCAGACTTCCGGGAATCGAGGGAGGGCGTCTTGAGTGCACGCCTCTCGCTTGCAGCCCTCGCCCGTGACTGATCGAAGCCGACAGTCGGGCCAACCGAGAGGACCGAAACTTTTGCATCACTCGGTCAACTTTTCACGACCATCCAAAATAAACAAAAAAATCACACTTAAAACTTTACGAAGAAAGCTTTTTAAGCTGACGTATGCTCAAGATACTCAATATGAAGCTTCTTTACTTCGTGAGACTTCAGATTGAGCAAACTGTCTCTTCCTTCTTAAAAAAAAACTATTTTTCGGGTGTTTGACCCAGAGACTTCCTTTTCAATTTTGTTTTTCCTTCCCTTCTTCTCTCTTTCCTTTGCTCCACTTCCTTCCCCGTCTTCCGTTTAATTGATCCTGTAATGGCTATGTGAGCTCGGATTTAACTAAGCTGAGTCGCCGCTGGAGGGACTTGCCCTGCCCTGCCTTGCCCTACAGACTGATTCCGAGAATCGTCTCTATCGCTCTGTCTCCCTCGCACTCATGGGGCGTCCCGTATTGGTGCGAGAGAGACAGAGCGACGAAAACGACTGTCGGCATCAGTGTACTGCTCTGCTCTGCCTGGTCCTTGACGTCGCACCACTCGGCCCTTAATTGAGGAAGCCACAGCCGAGCGAGAGTCGTTTTCGTCGCTCTGTCTCTCTCGCACACTTACGGCTTGCCCCATGAGTGCGAGAGAGACAGAGCGACGAACCGCTCCTCCGAATCGCAGCCCGGCAGTACACTGGGTCCGCGGACCGACGACGCTGACGACGGGCCGACGGAAAACGGGACGAATCTTTAAACAATTCGCGTTCAAGATTTGGTTATTCAATGTTGGCCGAAGGGCGAGCGAGGAACCCCGTCGCCCCGTCCGATGGGGAAGGGAGGGGAGGGGGGAGGGGGAGAGAAGGGGAAGGAAGAGGGAGTTGCAAGGAATTTGATTTCAGTCGCTGCCACGCAAGTGTGATCGAATTATTCCGCTTCCATGTCTGACAGGCCAAGGAAACAAGGGAGAAGAGGGAGGGGGAGCGTTCACTGGTAAAAGTAAAGGCGTTGAAATTACTACGGTTCAAGGAGGGTGTCTGGCCCTGACGCTCGCTTCTGGAAGCGTGTACAGAAGACTTCCCTTTCTTCTTATCCACAAATGCAGATCTGCATTAGATAAGAAGGATTGTGGTTCCTTTCATCTACGCTTTAAAAAGGGCGTGAAGGGTCAAGAGGCAGTGCGCTTGAAGAAAAGCGAACACTACATTGCGCTTTAGTTTTACCTGTGTTGTCGACAAAAGATGTACCAAAGCGTGGCGCGTGTTCCACAGTAGGCCAGAGGACCAGTGGAGGCGGTCGAAAATCCCGGACGCGTTTTGAGCTCCAGAGTCGCTAAATGGGACTCGAACCGAACGTGTGACCCCACCAATGGACTGCTCACCGAACGAGGAATCCATTGGTGGGGTCACACGTTCGGTTCGAGGCCTGCTCAGCGACTCTGGAGCTCAAAACGCGTCTAGAGTTTTGGCCGCCTCCACCGGTCTTCTGGCCCACTGTGCGCTCACCGCAAACGGCAGAGCGACGCTCCTTTCTTCTTCTTTTTCGAGGGATTCGGTCGAACCTGAGACGGGAGGCGCACTAGCTGCGCTGCCGGGGAATCCACGGAAAAAGAGCCTCGGAATTGGTACCACCACTGTATTGTATAGAGGGGCCTTCGACCCTTATTTGTTTGGGCTCAACTCGTCTTTTTGCTCACCGACGAGATCCGTTGAAACAATAAAGCGGCTGCCTAGCGTCAGAAAAGCTTGTTTGTCGCTCTGTCTCTCTCGCACCCGTACGGAGAGTCCCACGAGTGCGAGAGAGACAGAGCGACGAAACGACTCCCCGAATCGCTTGGCTGTTTTCCGCCGCGCGGCAGCGTGGCAAAGCTCTCTCCTTCTCGGCCCAGACCGCACCTCATCCCTCTTGTTTTATTTTTTTTTTTTACTTTTTTAATGAAAAAGAACAGTCCAACTGTCGCCCTCTTGGGCACCTGCGGCGGCCTTTTCGTCATCTCGGAGTGACAGAGCGCTCTCTCTCTCTCTCTCTCTCTCTCTCTCTCTCTCTCTCTCTCTCTCTCTCTCTCTCTCTCTCTCTCTCTCTCTCTCTCTTTCCCATCCCTCCGCTTTGAAGCCGAAGCAATAACCTCGGAATAAGACGAAATCGGGATAACCCACAGCACGCGCACATCTGAGAGAAGGGAAAAAAAATCATCATGTAAAAATAAAGACACAAAAGGAATGATGTGTTGTTTTTTTTGTTCGGCAGCGGCTTTGACACGGGCATGGGCTGTGTAGACAACTTCACCGCCAACTGCCTGGGCAAGGAACGCGAGAAGCAGAAGTGGGTGGAGAACACGGTGGCTGGCGCCAGGGCCACCTTCAACATCCTCTGCGGCAGCAAGGAGGTCCGGGAGCGTGAGTACCCTCAGTCAATACAAACTGCCAGTGCCGAACCCAGTGGCGGATCCAGAGCACAGTGGGCCAGAAGACCGGTGGAGGCGGTCGAAATCCCGGACGCGTTTTGCGCTCCAGAGTCGCTAAATAGGACTCGAACCGAACGTGTGACCCCACCAATGGATTGCTCTCCGAACGAGGAATCCATTGGTGGGGTCACACGCTCGGTTCGAGTCCTGTTTCGTGACTCGAGCTCAAAACGCGTCCGGGATTTTGCCCACCTCCACTGGTGTTCTAGTCCACTGTCCGGGTTTCTTCGCGTGTCAAATTCTTAAACTTTTACCAGCTTTTTTTTTTCATTTTTATGTTTTTGTATTTTTGCAGAGTACCTGAAGCACGCGCGCTGCTTCCGGGCCATGTCCGTGACGGACGGATGGAACAACTGTGCCAGCAGATTCATCGGCCTCGTCAGGGAGGAGATGGCCAGGCCGGGCATCGGCAGGCACGAGGAGCGCATCATGGAGCTGTGCTGGTGGGTAGGGGAGGGGCAAGTCAGCCAAACCGAGCGTGTGACCCCACCAATGGATTCCTCGTTCGGAGAGCAATCCATTGGTGGGGTCACACGTTCGGTTCGAGTCCCATTTAGCGACTCTGGAGCTCAAAATGCGTCTAGAGTTTTGGCCGCCGGCGCCGGTCTTCTGGCCCACTGTGCGTCTCGTCGCGGCCGGCATGACGTCCTCGGGATCCCGAGGGAGGATGACGCGTCGAGTAGGGGTGGAGTAAGGGGCGGCGGCAGGGCGGCAGGGCTGGGGGACGGCACGTGGCCTGCAGACTGATTCCGAGAGTCGTGTTCGTCGCTCTGTCTCTCTCGCACCCACGGGGCGTCCCGTGTAGGTGCGATAGAGACAGAGCGACGACTCTCGGAATCAGTCTGCTGGTGGCCCTCGTGGGGACGGCGACGGGAACACGGTGGCGCGGACACCTGGTGACGGTTGCCACTCCTTGAGTTTCTACTCCGAAAAGTGCGAAGCCAGGACCCAGACCTATGCACTGTGAAAATTTGTTGTCACTTTATGACAACGCGGATGGCATTTTCATCACTTTCAAATCATGACAGTCTCATCACAAATTGATGACATTTTCATCAAAGCTCCTATACTTATTGCATGGGCGGGACAACAATGTCATCAATTTTTTTGATGACATTGTTGTAAGAAAAGTTAGCCTTGAAATTGTCATCAAGTGACGACTCAAATTTTCACAGTGTGGGTGTGGAGCCACCGCATGGCTGGATTTGCTCCCTCAACAGGAACAGGATTCCCATGACTGTAGATTCCCATGACTGTAGATTCCCATAACTGTAGATTCCCATGACTGTAGATTCCCATTGACAGGATTCGAACCACTGGATTCCCACGACTGGAATCACGTCCTCCGGACTTCCTGCGTCAGGTTCCTCACCACTGGATATTCGTCGCTCTGTCTCTGTCGCACTCATGGGGCGTGCCGGAAGGGTGCGAGAGAGACAGAGAGACGAGCTGCGCACAAGAAATCAGTCCGCTGCTTTGCGTGGCCGTGAGCGGGGCGTCGACGCTCACCTTGCCGTACTAACTACATTCTGCCATCCGGTACACAGTGGGCCAGAAGACCGGTGGAGGCGGCTAAAATCCGGGACGCGTTTTGAGCTCCAGAGTCGCTGAGCAGGCCTCGAACCGAACGTGTGGCCCCACCAATGGTTTCCTCATTCGGAGAGCAATCCATTGGTGGGGTCACACGTTCGGTTCGAGTCCCATTTAGCGACTCTGGAGCTCAAAAACGCGTCTGGAGTTTTAGCCGCCTCCACCGGTCTTCTAGCTCACTTTGCGGCACCTCGCCCCCCCCTTTTCCCCTGCATCCGCTGCGCACCAGTGTAGTGCCGCGGCAGTGCTGACAGTGCGACGCTCCTTGACGGGTTGGTAAACATGTCTCGACGCCGCTGCAGCAGCGTGCCACAGTGTGGTGGCGGCACTGCCAGCGTGAGGCTGGGACCGACAGAGAGGAATCATTAATAACATGTCATCCGCTTAGCGAACGGGTGGAGGGGAGGGGAGGGGAGGGGAGGGGAAGGGAAGGGAGGGGAAGGGAGGGAAGGGAAGGGAAAGGGGTGCCACCGCCGCTAACTTGCACGCACAAAAGGGTGCGGCACAAACAACTGCCGGGACTCTTCCGCTACACGCTAAGGCCGCGGCAGCGCGGCAGCAGACTGATTCCGAGAGTCCTTTTCGTCGCTCTGTCTCTTTCGCACTCGCGGGGCGTCGCGTCAAGGTGCGAGAGAGACAGAGCGACGAATAGGACTTCCCGGAACGAGTCCGCAGGCTGCGCCACTGGGAAGTCGTCGCATTGAGCCTCACAATGAGACTTTCAGTGGCGCAGTTGATTTTGCCGCAGCGTGCTCGGCAGCGTGGCGAGGAGAAGGAGGAGGAGGAGGGAGGGAGGAAAGAGGGAAGAAAACGAGATGAAAACTTAGACAGCAAGGTGAAAATAAGCACTCTTAAAACCTTACGAAGTATTTTGAACATACATATAAAAAACGGAAATACTTTGTTATACGAAGACGAAGTATTTTCTTTGTAAGCTTATGTATGTATGCCTAAAATACTTTGTTATACAAACTACTTTTCTTTGCAAGGCCCAATATAGTTTGTAAGGTTTTCTCAGTGAGGAGAGAAGCAGGCGAACAAGATGAAAACGAGGAGAAAAGGAGGTGAAAATGAGAATAGAACTATGGACTTAAATGAATGCTAGAAGAAAGCGAGATCAAAACGAGGAGAAAACGAGATGGAAACAAGATGAAAGCGAGACGAAAACAAGAAGAAATTAGAAAGAAAAGGAGACGAGAGGGGGAACAAGCCGCCTGAAGCCAAACGATTTGAGCCTTAACCCCGCTCAGCGCAGCGCAAAGACCCTTAAAAGAGAAATATTCAAAGCAGGAGCAGAGAAGCTGAGCTGCGGGGCGGCGACCTGTGGCGCTGGCAAGGTTACACGATTTCACAGTTACGCGGCTACACTGTTACACGCGTGCCGCGCCTGGCCGCCCCCGTTCTGGAGGCGCCGCACAGTGGGCCAGAAGACCGGTGGAGGCGGCGAAAAACTCTAGACGCGTTTTCAGCCCCAGAGTCGCTAAACAGGACTCGAACCGAACGTGTGACCCCACCAATGGATTCCTCGTTCGGAGAGCATTCCATTGGTGGGGTCACGCGTTCGGTTTGAGTCCTGTTAAGTGACTCTGGAGCTCAAAGCGCGTCAAGAGTTTTGGCCGCCTCCACCGGTCTTCTGGCCCACTGTGCGATTGAAGATGCGTAGCAACCATTGTGCAGTGCGGACAAGGAGCCCCTGCAATGGAGCGTGTAGGCAGCACGCTCTGCACGGGTGACTCGCTGTGGCTGGCGGCGGCCTACCTGCCAGGCGTTTTTTGCTGGAAGCAGGACTCGAACCGAACGTGCGACCCCACCAATGGATTCCTCGTTCGGAGAGCAATCCATTGGTGGGGTCACACGTTCGGTTCGAGTCCCATTTAGCGACTCTGGAGCTCAAAACGCGTCTACAGTTTTGGCCGCCTCCTGCGATCTTCTAGCCCGCTTTCCGGGCAAATCCCAGTGAAAATTTCCGGCTCCGTACCTGTTCTTGGTGTCTCCGTCCTGATATTTTATGTACCTTCTCTGTAATAGGGTGCTTCTGAGAAGAGCTAGAGCGGAAGTTTAGAAGGAATCAAGAAGACCAAAGTATGCGAAATAAGTAAGAATGAGCGTCGCCGTTCTGCCGCTTCCGCAGAGTTGTATTCTCATACAAGTCCGGCGTCTCTTCTTCTTGATTTCCTCTCAACTTCCGGTCCAGCTCTTCTCCGAAGTACCCTATTTTCGCCTACCTTAAGACAGTGTCGCTCTTTGTTGCAGCGCCAAGCACGGCTTCCTGCGCTGCGTGTTCGGCTCCGCCAAGCACAAGTGCGGCTCCAACAGCGCCACGTTCCTGCGGAAGGTCGCCGAGACGCTGTCGTCGGTGCGCGTGGAGGCCGCCGTGTGCCGCTACGTCAACCACACCGCCTGCTCCGGCACGCCGGCCGCGCCCCGCCACGGCCTCGGCCTCGGCGCGGGCCTCCTCGCCGGCCTCGTGCTCGGCCACGCCGTGCTCGTGTAGCCTGCCGCCGACCTCGCAAGAGTCGCACCGTGGGCCAGAAGACCGGTGGAGGCGGTCAGAACCCCGGACGCGTTTTGAGCTCCAGAGTCGCTAAATGGGACTCGAACCGAACGTGTGACCCCACCAATGGATCGCTCTCCGAACGAGGAATCCATTGGTGGGGTCACACGTTCGGTTCGAGTCCTGTTTAGTGACTCTGGAGCTCAAAACGTGCCTAGAGTTTTGGCCACCGGCGCCGGTCTTCTGGTCCACAGTGCGTCGTTCCAAGAGCCATTTCCCTCACTTTCTGAAACCCAGTACATTCTCTCAAATAAAAATCTGTTTTTTTTTCAGTCTTTGTCAGTGTTTTTCCTCCGATGTCTCGGTTGCTCAGAGCGCTGAGGAAGCGGTTTTCCTTCTAAACGACCTGGGTTCGATTCTCATGCCACGTGTAGCCGAATGGGTAGCCCACCTCCACCGCGCCACTGTTTCTGAGACGTTCGGCGTGTCACAGAAGGGACAACGAAGTAAGAACAACAATCCCGGGCGAGGCACACTGAGACATTTCAGATTTCCCGATATCGCTACCCTGTTCACTGCGATCCAAACCGTGCTGCAAACCAGCGGGATTTATTTTTCAGGATGGGTTAAACCAGTAGTAGTTTTGATGGCTGCTGACGTTATAGCAGTGGAATGATGCGCTTTACGTTGATGTAGTAAAATTGGTGAGAGACACCTCCACCGCGAGCATCCGGCTGCACAATGCCTCCAGCGCCCCCTAGCGGAGGAACTCTCGACTCAGAAGCAAGATCCTGTCCGGGATCTCACTTCGGAGACGTGTCTACTGTCGAATTTCCTGATGGAAAAACCGTTCGACATTGAAAGGGCTAGGCGCAGAGCGACAAGCAGCTTATCACGGAACTTGCGGACCGACTAGTAAAATCGGCGAGCGGAGCTGCCACCGCCAGAGAACGGCAGCAACGCAGCGGCCAGCGGAAGCGCGTCCAAAACCTATTCGGGCAGTGGACATCACGAGAACCACCACTCTAACCATGATGCAGCTTTGCAGTCTCAAAATCATGGAAGACAGCTGATGGCTGACAGGGTAAAGGCGTCAAGCGCTACTTTATTTCCCTGGGTTCGATTCTCCGGGTAGCTTTTCTTATGGCTTGTGTTTCCTTCTAAATTCTTTTCTCCTATCGTTGCACAGCGCCGGGAAGGTAGGCCACCCCTTCGGCACGTCACAGGGAAGACGTGCAAAACAAGACCTCCGAGATTTGTCACGCCTGGGAGTCGAACCCAGGTCCTTCATCAGGGCGGCCGCTACCCTTGCGCTCTCAACCACCCCTTTTTTTTTTTTGTATCTTTGAGAAGTAAACCGAGGAAAATGTTGACATACGTAAGGAGTTGTACCCATGGCCCTTCCTGAGTCGGCCGCAACCTCTGAACTCGGAGCCACCTAACTCCTGTTTTTGTAATGCCCAGTCTTAGAGGAATGTTACTGGTTTTGAGAGAAAAATGAGAAGGAATGTTTCATGTTTGAGAGCTCAGTCCTCTGTGCTTTGAGCCTCCTAGCCATCTAAGAGTGCCTGGTCCAAACTTAGACTGATGGTACTGGATGTACATGTTTGTGTTCTGTCCTGATCTAATGGCTCGTCTAATCATGCGTCACCAGCTTGTGTACCACATTCTTAAATTTGGAAAGTGTCAATTGGATGCCAGGAGTGAGGGGCTAAGGATTAATTAATCTAGTTTCATGTACAATAAATATATAATTCTTTATTATCAATTTTATCTTATTTTAAATTGAATGTAATTGGAACTTGACCGCATGGAAAGCAAAGAAAGTAAAAACCTGATATTTTCCAGAGACAATGAATAACAAAAATTTTCAGCAAAATAGAACGGCATCAGTGAAGTCACAAATTTAGCCTTTTCGTGTGAATTTGCTACACATCCCCAGCCCTTAATGTTCTAAAATTTCAGTCTATAGTACAGATTATCATTACAGTCTATGCAAAACTGGAAAGCATCAATAAGGTGAGACTTAGATATTTGACATGATTCATTAAGGGTCTTAAACTGAACCATCAGTTAACCACAGGGTAACTTCTTCGAGCAAATCTAGCATTTTTGGTCCCATACAGCAGCTCTTGAAAAATTGCAAGATTAGGCTGAAGAGATTTCTACAAAACAAGATCATCTTTACATCTAAAACCCAGAAGCAAATTTGAGAACCAATTAGGAGAGACTAAACACTACTTGAGGAAGCTAATGAAAAAAACCCTACAGGAACTTATAAAATGACGAATCATTAGGCTAGTTTACTCTTGTTGAGAAGCTCACTAATTTTATTTATAATCTTTTTGTTACAGATATTGCAATTTGTTTTTCTTTAAATTTGTCATGCATTGTGGCTAAGTAAGCAGTCTTAAAAGCAGCAGAGAAATTGAACACATGGCACTTCTAAGAAACAGGTGGTCAGCATTTACATCAATGCATTCAACAAACAGTACAGGGCTAATATCATTTTAAAAGACAAACAACTATTACATTTTATTTTCTTCACATTTTAACTGCCAAGGAGGAGCCCCATTCTCTGTCTGGAAACCATCATTAGTCTCAGGTTTGTCTCTCCTTTAAATCTTTCACCCAAATCAACAAAGTTAGAATCTGAAACACAAATCTCAGCCTTACAACAAGCATAAAATAGTGGTCCCTCAATTTAGAACATGGCTGGCCTGCTCACTCAGAACTGAAGTGGAGCAGATTACAACAGTAGAACTAACTAAAATATTCCTTTATCTGCTACAATAAGTTAATCACCATTAATTAAATAAAGTACAACAAATTAATAACTCAATTCCTTTAATACAATATCAAACTAACATTGAATGGCACTTGTGTTTGGTGTCCTCAGGCAGACTGTCTTTTAGTTACTGAACATTGTTCCTACAGCTGCGCCTAGTGCTTCTACAAAATCCTGGACAAATTAAACTCTTTACTCTACATGATATTCAGCGCATTTCAGCTTGAAAATGTAATTTGACGCACATTGCTGTGTTTCCACATAGAGGAAACACCTCATTTTGTATGAATCACATCTTTGGTGAGGCTTTAAAGGAAAAAATACAGTACTGTAGCATATGAATCATAGGTAGATAGCTCTGAACTGAAAACAACCCTTAAAGCAAGACAGAATATAAAATAACTTCACAGAAGCAAATACTTAAAACCCGATCATACACACTGAAATCATAACAAAGGGAATGTAAGAAAAAAGGAGGCATTGAAAGATGGTCAGCATAAAAAGATCATGCATCATAAGCACACAAATATTTCCAGATCAGCACATTACATAAAACAAGCAAATATCGTACCTGATGAATGATATGTTTCAGGTCTTTTGAAGTTTAAGTACGAAGTGCTTGACAATCCAATGCGTTACACCGCAAATTTATTTCAACGATCCAAAACCCAGGGCCACTAGCCTTCATTGAAGGGAGCAAATATGCCCACACTAACCATGATTAATGCACTGCCGAAAGAGAGTCAGCTGGAGATAGCATATCCAGACAAAAATGATATGCATAGTACTACACTGTTACAAGCAGACAATAGATGATATAAGAATAGTCGTGCAATTCATGTCATTATGATCACTTATTAAAAATTAAAAAAAAATAATTTGGTCAGGCATAATTGATCATTTTTAAATGATAGATTGTTCCAAGCAATAAGTTTGGACCAAAAACATAAGAATACTAGTTACAGATTGGATAATAAACCTAATCTATGGTGCAGTAATACACAAACAGAAATGTTTTTGCTTTTTTAGACAATTTCTTTAGCTAACATACATAAAGCAAAAACTTGTAGCGAGCAAATTATCGCACCATAACACAGCCATTTCATTGTGTCGTCAACTCAACACGTACTGTCCAAAATAAAATCAGTAATTACACAAGAGGTAGAAGTAAAACTGAATCACATGGTCAATTGTTTAAAAGTTATCATACAAAATATAGGAGGGAAAAACATCCTGGACACTATCACACAGGCACATGGAAAAAATGCCAGGAACTATTGTGAAAGAAACCACTTGATGCCTTTCCATAGCATAAACCTGAGATCCTTGCACAATAGAAAACTAATATTGTCAAGAGAACTAATCTACATACCCAAGGCTTACAATTATGTAATGGCAAGATTGGAAAGGAGCAAGACCCAACAGTAACAGACCGGGTCTTCCCCAAAGCAGTCAATATTTTAATTGAAAATATCTCTTTACAAATTGAACAAAAATAAAAGTTCAGAATCATACTGAACAAAGTGCACAGCACCAACTACATACTTCTTTTTCTTACACCATTTTTAGTGCTATGAAAAAAAAGATTAACATCTATAGAATTGCTCCTGCAATAACATTTAAAAAAAACTGGGGCACCTTAGGCCACTTTACACTCAACATTTATGCTACTGCAGTAAGCGTATTTGAAAGATTGTTTGGCATGACATGCAAGTGACAGTCAAAGAACAATGGTCATCCAACAGCTGTTAGAGGGTTGACGTAAGTACACTTCTTCACTGGTTCTACCGTCGATCTGAAAGAATAAAAAGACAATTTAAAATATTTGTAATATTATTTAAAGTTACTAGAAAGTAACTTCTTTTTTCTAAATTAAAAAGGAAGGGATAAAAAGAGGTTCATGAATAACATAAGGGTCAAGTTCAAGACAAACATAACAATTAGGATTGTTAAGTCAAAATGAGCGATAACCTTTTATGTATTTGACGCACTTGAACACTTGAGGCACAAACAAGCAGAGTTCAAATTTCACAGGAGCTCAATAAACACATACAAGCACACGACAAAACCAGTTTCGGGTCACTGCAGGGCTACCACATGGCAGTCAAGAG
Organism: Thrips palmi; assembly: GCF_012932325.1. Classification (NCBI taxonomy): domain Eukaryota; kingdom Metazoa; phylum Arthropoda; class Insecta; order Thysanoptera; family Thripidae; genus Thrips; species Thrips palmi. Next base: position 386,048 of record NW_023144630.1, on the reverse strand, counting down.
TCAGGGCCACACCACACACATGCTGCACACTAAGTCTTAGGTGCTTTGAAAGCAAATAAAAACATTGATAAAGTAAACGGGACAAAAAGCCACTCTAGAAAACATTAAGAGACAAATGAAGGGTGGAAAACGCACACTTGGCAATGAAAATGAAATTTGAAATTGATTTCCAATCGAGAATGTGACAGGTTGATGTCAATTTTATTATGCATGAACAGCTTGGACAAACAATGAATGTGGCCAAGTGCACCAGTGTGGTGGTGTGTGTGCCACTTGAAACATGCATGGTGAGCGCTGCAGTAGTACCTGAACACTGACGACACTGAAGTGGATTTCGACCACGAGACCAGCATATCCTCACCTCGACGACGAGCTCGTTGCCAATCAATGAGGGCACGAGTAACATCATTGGGAAACAAGCGGGTTTCCAAACTTCTCATCACAAACCTGCGGACAACAAAAGACTCAATAGAACCACTTTTGAGAATGTTAAAAACAATCTAGATTGGTTACGAGAAGGCATTGTACCTCGGAAGCAATGCTGTGACAATTGACAGTGCCACTACACTCCAATGCACTGGTGATGAGAACGCTTTGAGAACTGCACCATAACTGGTTGAATAACCTATGTACGGTATTCTGATTGAGTTGTATAGAATAGTGAAAGCAAAGTAGATTACGAGTGACAGAACAATTGCAGCCAGATGTATTATAGTCTGAAAATTCACAGGAAAAAACAAACACATTAACAAGGTAAATGTACAAAGCATTAAGACCCATTTTCTTTAATAATAAAAATTAATAACTAAGCAATTACCCAGGAACGAATTTCAATGGCTGCTTGAAGCACCATGATAAACATACAGGATGTTGTGACTGTGGTACCAAATTGCCACAAGCCAACATCAGAATCATTGTAAGCCTGAAAAAGTGGACGAAAAAAATATAATTCCATTCATAATACAAATGCATTACCAGCAGACATTGAGGCATTCAATTGCACTTACTCCTCTTGCAACAAAGAAGACAACCAAGCTCTGATATAAACAATCTGCCATGGTGACCCAAAAGGAATGTGGTTTGTAAACTCTACCCAGACGGCCCTGACGATACAAATGTGGCTGGGCAAGCAAAATTTCTTCAGGTGCATCTTGGTCATAAATTCCTGAAAAAAGGTAAAAGCAATTAATAATAATAATCATTGACATAACTGTATAAGAAAATATATGTAGTTGTAATTAATTTCTTACCAATTGCAAATGGAGCAAAAGATGAGAACATTAAATTAAACAGCATGAGGAACATGTCATCAAGCATGATTTGACCAGAATAGCCACAGTAAAGCTGGTACCAAAAAATGAGGAACACAAATGTCTGAAAACAAAAACAACATAAGATGGAGGCAAACAAGAGATAAACTTTCGATTTTGTTGCTTGAAAACTTACAGCATTTTTGTAGAAAAAGTAAAGTATCATTGAAGCTAGCCGATGGTAACACCAATGTCCATGAACTAACAGAAATCTTTCTAAATACTTAAATCTCGACAAGGCAAAGTCTGACGCCATCACAGCCTGCATGCCTTCCTGCCCAGAGATGCCTATACCAATGTCTGCTGTTTGAATCATTGACACATCATTTGCTCCATCTCCAACAGCTAAAGTTCTCATCTTTAGCTGCTCTTTGACAACTCTCACAATGTAAGCTTTCTGTAAGGGAGTAGCCCGGCAGCAGAGAACAGAGGAGCAATGCCTTGTAAGTTCCAGAAATGGTTTTTGCAACTTGGACCGTCTGTCCAGAATGTACCTACAAGAGAGAAAAAATGAAGTAAGTAAACTATTTCAGAAAACAAGACAACACCAGACTTTGGTCCTCTAAATATAGCAACATTGACATACGTTAGAGACTTTCCATCCACAACGAGAGCTCTTTTACGACTCATCCTGACTCCAGCGGAATGCGACATGGTAGGCATAGGTCTGGCGTTGTTGTGGGAGGGAGGCACAGCATCCACACGCTCATTGGGTTTGGGGTGAATACCAGCTCCACCCACTCGCATACGGGTCACATTTGTTCCCCCTGTCAGAAGAGGCGGGTTGATTCTAAGGAACAGATAGACAAGGGTTATTAATGCAAGGTATTCAGCAGAATATTTACAGCAATGCAAAAGTTAGTAACTTACACAACAGGAGGATTATCTCGCTCAATCTCTGCAAGATAGAACGCTATTGTTCTTTCCGCAGCTTCTTTGGAGCGTGCAGATATTTTTAGAAGTTCCATTTGGGGTGAGAATAACTTCGCAGAGTATGCGACATTAATGGCAGTTTCTGGTTTGTCACCAGTTAGCACCCACAGGACGATGCCAGCACTCAAAAGAGCAGCTATTGTCTCAGGGACACCTTCTTGGAGCCTGTCTTCAATACCGGTCGCCCCAAGCAGAACGAGAGAGTTCTCCATGCTGCTGTACAGCTCTCTGGTCCGCTTTTCACGTTCTCGATGGTCATTTATCATTTCTATTTCTCCTTTGGTACGAACCCAATTAGCATAAAACTGTTCTGACAAAATTCGCTTAGCCATCACAAGAACTCGTAATCCTTGCTTGGCATACGAATTCAGGTGCTGCTGTGTCCGCATGATCATGTGTTTCATAGCTGAGTCATCAGTGGGAGCCAAAAGAGTAAGAATAGTGGAGTCAGCGCCCTTGGAATACAAGATAATTTCTCTTGTGTGAGGATGTCGAATAACAACAGACATGCATTTTCGGCTGGAGTCAAAAGGTAAAACTTGGAGAAGTTCAAATTCCATCAAACCTTCACCTGAGAAGGAAAATATTAGAAAATTTACAATCAGTTCATTAAATAACAGATGCAAGAAAATAATCAAAACAGCTTTTTACCAGGAACAAAAAGGGTGGCATAGTGTGCAGATTTGCGAACCAGTCGACAATTGTAGCTATATGCTGCCTCCACCAGAGCAATCTCGTCAGGGCTTTCTGCCTCAAATATTGGTTTCAGGTCACCCATGATTGGTGTTGTCCGACCTTGGCTGAGAGCTGGAGCACTACTCCCTGAAATAATACACAGAATATTAATAATAAAATGAATGAACAGAAAATGCATGTGTCAATGTCAATTGAACAATCAAATACCTCTTCTACTGGTCAAGCTGATGAAAGGAGGCACATTTAAGAGCCTCGGTCGTAGTGCAGATTTTTTCTTTCTAGAAATGGGGGGACTTGGCTGCAGATGAGAGGGGGTTGGAAAGGATGCAGATGTGTTGCCAAGACTGGAGAATCCAACAACAGGAGTGGAATCAACAGGGGTTGGTACAGAAGAGGCTTTCATTTGGTTGAGCATGCTTTTGGATGGGATGGGCTGGGGGGTGCTTGAAAGAGCAGACAGTGGAGGTGGCGATGGAGTCACTGATCGGGATTCAGTTAGTCTTGTGTATTTATCGCCATAAATTGTCTGAGGAGTCATGTTGGGAGTGGATGAATTAGAAGCGGAGATATTTTCTTGCGAGTGGAAGAGAAATTTTCCGCTAGTAGAGGGTGCATTTGGATGAGCACTGGAGGTACCAGCTCGAGCTCCTGCACTGTGCGGATGCTTTGATGTTGTCGGAGTAGTCTCTTCTGTGATAGGCTCGACTGTTATTGAATTATTTGGATCAAATAAATTTGGCACAGGATTTGATTCTATCACACCACTATCATTCATCTGCAATAAATAGAACATTGTTTAGAGTTTAGTTGCTTTGAATTGTCTCCCTGAAACACGAATGGAAACTTACCATATCATGATGAGGATGCCTGGCAACAACTACAGTATTACAAATAGCAAGAACAAGAAGAAATTCTTGCAGTTTCTGTGAATGAGCTGATCTGCCGACAAGCGCAGCACTTGCTGCACCCCCTGCATCTTTCGCATTGTCATTGGCTGACTGGGATCCCACATAGTCCGAGTCAGAGGCCATCTCTTGAGTAAAATCAACAACATCCTTCGACTTATGTGACATACTCAGTTGGGCTAATTCTTCCAAAAGAACAGGATTCACTGTGACTGGTATTGGAATCCCTGGTCTAAGTCTAAGAGTCTGCAAGCAAACAGAGTAAACAAGCATAATAGAAATCACTCTCAAAGAACCAAGGCAAATTTTGACACAGAGAGCACTTTACCTCTATATTCTCTGGAGGAGGGTGGTTGTAGTCCACACCCCCAATAGCACATCTCCTGAACAACATTTTATTTTCAGTCAAAGTTCCTGTTTTGTCAGAAAAAATATATTGCACCTGAAATGTAAAAGAAGAAAAATGAAGGGAAATCAAACAAAATGTTTTGAACAGTTATTGAGACTGACAACCATAGGATGGCTACAAACCTGTCCCAGTTCTTCTGTTATGTTCAAAGCTCTGCATTCAATACGCTTGTCAGTCAGAGGATCGTACAAGTCTTTATTGTGGTGAATGTGATACACTTGAGCAAGTTTAGTCATTTCAATACTAACATATAGTGACAGTGGTATCATAATCTGCAACAGAACATAAAACCACAAATATAAAATCAAGCCTCCACAAACATATGGATTGGGAAATTTTGAGGGCTTCAATTGTTTACCTGAAGAATGATGATGAAAGTCCAAAAGGCAAGGAAGCCTTCACAGGATGGTGTTCGTTGGATCAAATTTGGAATGAAGGGAATAAACTCTTCCGGGTCATAGCCCTGCAGCCAGAACCTGCAGCCGACAGCCCCCACGACGCACAGCACTATCAAGATGACGACGCACCAGATGATGTCCATGTTCATTTGTCGCTCCAGTTTAGAGCGCTTGTACCTGGGACCGCCGTTGTTCAACATGGCCTTGGACTCGTGACCTGGAAACCCGATAACAATGTTTAGTCATTTTGAGCCAATGGTATTGAATTTTCCAATTTTTTTCTTTCTTTAAAATTTTTAAAATTTCCAAAATTTCCGAAACATTTAAAAAATTAAAATTTTTAAAAAATTAAAAATTTTTAAAAAATTTAAATTTTTTAAAAATTTAGTAAACGTACCGGCGTAGACGACGATGCCCTCGACGAAGTCAGTGTTCTTGAGCACGCACTCGCGCAGCAGCAGGTTCTCGGTGCCCACGGGCACGGTGGCGCCCGAGGGGTGCACCAGGGTGCCGTGGAAGCGGTACATCTTGGTGGTGGGCGGGTCCACCTCCACTTTGCTGCGGAACAGGCTCGGCTCGAACGTGCGGTACTTGTCCACGAAGCCGCGCGCCACCTGCACCAACAATTCAGTCATTTTATACGGGGTCTTTCCGTCTTTTCAAAACTGGTTTTCGATTTCCTCTGACTTTTCCCCGATTTTTCCTCTCATAAAATAGCACATTCCTCTGACAATTTAGCCGAGTGAAACATTGATTCATCGGTAACACAATATTTGAACACAAGTGCATGATTGGGTATCTTTTTTCACTAATTGGCAGTTGTTTTGATCAAAACAATTTTCCCCTGACATTTTGAAAAAGTAAAATAAAAATTCCAAACATTTCCCTTGAACTGACACATATTCCTCCCCTGACTTTTCCCCCGATTTCCAGGTTTTCAACATTTTCAAAAACCCTGTTTAGTGATTGAGAAGAAAAGCAATCGTATTTTGAAATTTCAAAAAACGCATAAGGGACCATACTGCATGATAAAATTACTGAACTTGCGGAAGCTAAAAGGCTACTTCGTGCTTTACTGAAAAAAAAAAAAAAAAAAAGGAAGAGAGGGAAAAGAGTTGAGCCAGTGACCGACCTGTCGGGGCTTGAGGTTGGTCTCGCCGTCCAGGTTGCACGTGTCGATGTAGCACATTCCGTTGGGGTCGGAGCTCCGCAGCAGCAGCACGTCGGCAGGGATCACCTCGTTGTTGGACAGGTGCACCAGGTCGCCGACGCGGAGGTCCTGCCACAGCAGCCGCCTGTAGCGGCCCGCCTCGCTGCAACACAAAACAGAAAAAAAGCACGTCAGCGAAATCACTTCTTCAATCGATATTTCAAGGGGAGCACAGGCGTGGATTTTATTACTGGGAAAAGAGGTAAGTGTGTGTGTGTGTGAGTAATGGGGGTAATTCACCCCTCCCACCCCCATTTTTTTTAAAGGGCGCGTGGAGGGCTTGAAAGAAGCAGGCCTTTGCTCATGTAAAGGCAAAAACCGCTAAATCTAAGAATAAACTCTGGTTCTCTCTTGAGGGGGACCCATTGATGAGAATTTGTTCAATATACAAATTTGTAAGAGCGAAAACAACAGCAACAAAAAAGCATCACAATTTCCCACCCGGCATCTTTGTTAGTTGGAGAGAATTAACGGTCCATGGGTTTCGTCAGAGGCCACGTCTATTTCAGATTATAAGTTTCAATTGAGCGCCAATCAGAGAGGAGGCAGCAATGATGAAACTCGAGGAAACGTGTGCCCATGATCGCAAAATGAGGCGAGAAAAAAGATGTAAAAAATAAAAACAAAAAACACACACACGCTGACCGACACCTTCCCTTGCACCAGCCACGCGACGCACAGTGGGCCAGAAGACCGGTGGAGGCGGTCAAAACTCTAGACGCGTTTTGAGCTCCAGAGTCGCTAAATGGTACTCGAACCGAACGTGTGACCCCACCAATGGATTGCCCTCCGAACGAGGAATCCATTGGTGGGGTCACACGTTCGGTTCGAGTCCCATTTAGCGACTCTGGAGCTCAAAACGCGTCTGGAGTTTTGTCCGCCTGCACCGGTCTTCTGGCCCACTGTGCGACGCTCTCCGGCACGCTCCGGCATTCCAGTGGCCGCGCGACGCCGCGACGCGCAAGCAGGCAGACGCAAGCGCGTCCTCGGTCGCCCGTTCGAGAAAAATGCGGTTCTCAACTCAATGAGCGCTCGTCGCTTGCGTCGCCGTCACCACACTGTTAAACTGTTGGATTGTCACTCGATGACGATTTCAAGGCTCATTGTCCTAGCAAGACAAGAATGTCATCAGACCAGTTGTTGACATTGACTTGACACCTATGCAATTAAGTGCAAGAGCTTCGATAGAAATGTCTTCAATTCGTGATGACATTGTTAGTAGTTTAAAATTTGAGATTCAGTGTCTGAATTAGTGGTTCAGGCGCGTGGTACTAAAATTTCAGTAAAAAACTAAAACTTCCAGTGGAGTGGTGAAAATGTCATCCACGATTTTGCCACAATGTGCCAGCACATTTCCTGTCCCATGGGTGGGCGCTGCATGACTCGTGGGCGGACAGGGCGGAGGAGCTAAGGGAGGGGGAGGGGGGGGGGAGGGCTTTCTTACAGTGTGACTGACGGCATGCCGGACGACGTCACCAAGTGGTCTGTAATCACGCTCGGTGCTCGGACTAAAGGCAGTCGCATTACATCGACCGGACAGCCGCAAAGTCGCAAAGCTGCCTCTGCTGCCTGGATTTCGATATCTAGCAGGGCCACAGGCCTGGCAGCGCACAGTGGGCGGTGGAGGCGGCCAAAACTCTAGACGCGTTTTGAGCTCCAGAGTCGCTAAATGGGACTCGAACCGAACGTGTGACCCCACCAATGGATTCCTCGTTTGCACAGCAATCCATTGGTGGGGTCACACGTTCGGTTCGAGTGCCACTTAGCGACTCTGGAGCTCAAAACGCGTCTAGAGTTTCGGCCGCCTCCACCGGTCTTCTAGCCCACTTGCGCTGGCGTCTCTAGTCCAGACGACCGGGACGGCCGCGCCAGCCGAGCGATCCAGAAGATCGGTTCGACGCTCTGTCTCTCTCGCACCCTTACGGCGAACCCCACGAGTGCGAGAGAGACAGAGCGACCAAACGACCCTTTCGAATCGGCCGGCAGAATGTCAGAATGGCGAGCGGGGCGTCGATAAGACGATAAGATAGGGGACCCTCGTCGTCGTTGTCCACGCAGGGCAACGCCGGGCAGCGCCGTGACGTCAGAGAGGGCTCGGCGAAATAGATGCTTCGCGATGCAACAAAAAAAAGTAAAAGAAACAGTTTTGAGCATGTGAAGTGATAGCGATGAGGTGTCAGCTAAAAAAAAGTGACTCAGAGAGGGAGAGAAAGGAAGGAAGAGAGAGAGGGAGTGATAGGGAGAGAGAGGGAGAGAGAGAGAGGGATGGAGAGAGAGAGGGAGGGAGAGGGAGGGGGAGAGGGAGGGGGAGAGGGAGGGGGAGAGGAGAGAGAGAGAGAGAGAGAGAGAGAGAGGAGAGAGAGAGAGAGAGAGAGAGGGAGGGAGGGAGGGAGGGAGAGAGGGAGGGAGGGAGGGAGAGAGGGAGAGAGAGGGAGAGAGAGCGTGAGGTGGGCCACGGGATAAGACAAAGACAGCCCCTGCAGCGCTGCCATAAGCGGTTAAACACATGGCCGAGGAAAGGCTAGAGAGCCCGGACGTCTGGACGTCGTCGCCGCGTGTCGAACAGGTCACGGCAGGAAGCGATGCGGCGACGCGAGGCACACTGCTAGTAGATTAGCGCGCGGACGGACAGATAAGCGGCGATACCGCACAAGGCCGCCGCGGCCACCCCGCGTTGTCTGCCTCTCTCGCACGCACGGGGCGCTCCCTGCGGGTGCGAGAGAGACAGAGCCAATTTGGCGCCACTTTTTCGGGTCGGGTGAACCCATCCATCCGACAAGGGGCCTTCAGCCGCAGCATACGCTGCGCTGAGGAGAGGCAATCTTGACCTGAGCAGGCCTCCAATCGGCTCGCCTGCTGCACGGTGAAGAAAGTCATCTTGGCTGGCCGAGCATGACGGGGCGGGCCCGAAAGGCAGACGATCACTTGTGGTCCAGCCGTTAATCGCAATCGCAGTGTGGTCTAGCCCTTAATGGTAATGGTAATGCAGGGTAGGCAACAGCCTCACACGCGAGCCAGGCGGGCTAGCCTACCCGGCCCCCGCGAGCGCCTGCCGGGTAGGCAACAGTCCGACACGCGCGCCAGGCGGGCTGGCCCACCCTGCATACCATTACCATTAAGGGCTGGACCACACATGACGGCGGCGACCAAGCCCTGCCTTGGCCCTGCACAGTGGGCTCGAGTGGGCCAGAAGACAGGTGAAGACGGCCGAAACAGACGCGTTGACCTCCAGAGTCTCTAAATAGGACTCAAATCGAACGTGTGACCCCACCAATGGATTGCTCTCCGAACGAGGAATCCATTGGTGGGGTCATACGTTCGGTTCGAGCCCTGTTTAGCGACTCTGGAGCTCAAAACGGGTCGGGAGTTTTGGCCGCCTGCACCGGTCTTCTGGCCCACTGTGCCCTGCCCTGGCGACGCGGCTCCTGGTTTGAATTCACCGGGATTGGAACGGGGGCCTCAGAGGGAGACAGGAAAAGAGGGAAGGGGAGGGGGAAGGGTCGCTGAACCAATCTTCGCCATCCTTGCCATGTTAGCATGGCCGTCCCCGCGCTGTCGCCAGACGAATTTCCGCACACCCCATCCCCCTCCCCAAAGGTGCTCTAGGGTCGCCAAATGGGACTCGAACCGAACGTGTGACCCCACCAATGGATCGCTCTCCGAACGAGGAATCCATTGATGGGGTCACACGTTCGGTTCGCGTCCCATTTAGCGACTCTGGAGCTCAAAACGCGTCTGGAGTTTCGGCCGCCTCCATCGGTGGTCCTGGCCCGCCATTCCCGCCTGGCCCGCCAGGCCCGCCATTCATGAAGCCATTTCACAAGCTCGCTCTTTAAAAAACAAAAAAAAAAAACAAAAAAAACAAAAAAAAAGGCTTGTGCGGGGCCGGCGGCCATTTGTCAACGGTATGGACAGTGAACGTGCGACATTGAACAGCAGTTGGCGGCCGACATGGAATGGCGCTAAGTGGAGCTTGCACACGCGGGGGAGGGGAGAAGGGGAGGAGGAGGGGGGGAAAGGGGGGGAGGGGGACGAGAGGGGTAGGAGGGGAGGGGAGGGGGCGAGAAGACTGGAGGGGTGGGAACGACAAAGTCGCTACAAACCCGCAGATCGAAACCTGTAGTGGCAATCCCCATGCCGCACACAGTGTGCCAGTGCCACACACACACATGCCAAATGGAAAGTCAACGGGAAAGGGTGTGGTGTGGGCTCGCTCGGATGTGGGCCACGCCGACAGGAAAAGCGTCACAATATCGCACAGAGCAAGCAAAAGCCCTTTCCTCAGAATAACTAACAAGCAACATAATTTTTCTTTGTTGGCAGAAGCAACGGGTGAAGTTATCAACCGAATAAGCCACAATCGTCTCAAACGCCCCCCCCCCCCCCTCTCCCTCTCCCTCTTTTCCTCCTAGGACGCAGGCGGCAAAGAAAGAGAGAGAGAGAGAGAGAGAGAGAGAGAGAGAGAGAGAGAGAGATGAGTGTTGTGCGCGTGCCCGCTCGGCGGCACGCTCCTGTTTGGTTAGTCCGACGCGGCACCAACCAAATTGGCCCCCGACACGCACGGCTTCAATCTCCAATCCTTCAATCTTCAATCCGCGCCGCGCGAACGTTTGATTCGCCTTCACCAACCCACCATCTGTCTCGACTCCTTTCTTCAAAAGCGATTTGTTTTCCCGCGTCAAGTCTTTGCCGTCCCGCGGGGCCTGCAGACTGATTCCTCTAGAGTCGTTTTCGTCGCTCTGTCTCTCTCGCACTTAAGCGGGACGCCCCTAGAGTGCGAGAGAGACAGAGCGACGAAAACGACTCTCGGAATCAGTCTGTTGTCACCTTACGCACGTCTCACCCGCACGCTAAGCGACGAGCACACTCGCACAAAGGGGGAAAAAACAGCACCGCACTGTAAAAAATTTACTGCCATTTCATGACGATAAAGTAGTGACAAAGTCACCAAAAACTGGTGACGGGAGAGGGTCAGAATAGAGTACTAAGCTTGAAGCCACACTCTCAATGTTGTATAGTGAAGATTCTCTATATTATGGTGAAAATGTTCTAAGTGGTGCAGCTGACTATATAACATACCATGGAGAATTGACTGTACCTTAAGGATATTTTGACGAATTTCGTTTGAATTATGGAGAAAATCTCCAAGGCGCAGCCTTACACTGTAAGACATTTACAGTGCAGCAAGCATAGCAACCACCACACGGGCAAAAAAACAGTACCTGGTTCCCAGGAAGCCCATGGTAAAGACATGGGCGATTTCCAGGGGGTTCCTGGGAAAACCAGGAACCGTTTTTTTACCGTGTACGCTCGAAAAAAAAAAGCGTCAAATGCGCTTTAAGTTCTCAACAGTGGCGTGAAAACAAAATTTGGCGATTAGCAAACTTTGGGAGCCTTTTCGGCTCCGGCCACGTGGAACATCGATCAGGCGGCACGGTGTGGAAAAGGCCGAGCGGCCAGCGGACTCATTCCGAGAGTCGCTCTGTCTCTCTCGCACTCACGGGGCGTCCCGTATGGGTGCGAGAGAGACAGAGCGACGAAAGCGACTCTCGGTCTGCAGTGGACGGAAGGCGAGGCGAGGCGGAGACTTCACTACACTATGCTCTTTTCGAAGGTCGTCCTTGGCGTGGCGTGGCGCCGCGAGGCGCGCCTGGCGGACAGACGGGCAGAACCACAGACAAACAGACGGGCAGACAGACAGACGGGCAGACAGACAGACAGACGGACAGACAGACAGACAGACGGGCAGACAGACAGACAGACGGACAGACAGACAGACAGACGGACAGACAGACAGACAGACGGGCAGACAGACAGACAGACGGACAGACAGACGTGCGAATCGAGCCTTTCCAAAAACCCATCTGCGGCCGGAAACCGGAAGTTGGAACGCCAAGGCACGCCAAGGCGTGGACCAGCCCGTCGCGGCACTGGAAGCGCTGGAAGTGTTCCAGGTGGCTCACCTTATGGATTATGCATACACGCGTGCACGTCAAAAGTCGCTCACTTCCGCCGCTGAATCGAGAAAAACAACAACACCAAAAAACAAAAACAACAACAGCAAGTGACCGCACACTGGGAACCCAGGACGCGACTATCACGTTGAAACGAATGTGACAGAATGTCACGTTTCCTTTGAGCTTTGTGTCACATTCGTCTAAATGCGAATCGGCAATAAATTGGCCAAGTCACGTCCATTCAACTGACAGTGACACACTGCTCAAAGAAATTACGTGACTTATAGTCCTGATTTAAACCAGAGTTCAAAGAATGTGTATGCACCACCTGCTGTCTCGATTTTTTCCTCGAGAAGTTGCGTAGGAGCCAGGCTCAGGTACAGTCCTTGAGCGCTCTACTCTAGGGCTCTATGCGGAGCGGAGGTTCGCAGGCAAACCCTTTCGACAATGGCGCATGTGGGAACTTTCACGGCAGCACTGGACGGAGTGAACGGGGATGGACGAACCAGTGGCCTTGCAGCGTAGGGAAGGTCAAACTCCACGGAGCAGCGGGTGGCTCGCCGAAGGCGATGCACAGTGGGCCAGAAGACCGGTGGAGGCGGCCAAAACTCTGCACGCGTTTCGAGCTCCAGAGTCGCTAAATGGGACTCGAACCGAACGTGTGACCCCACCAATGGATTGCTCTCCGAACGAGGAATCCATTGGTGGGGTCACTCGCTCAGTTCGAGGCCTGTTTAGCGACTCTGGAGCTCAAAACGCGCCTAGAGTTTCGGCCGCCTCCGGCGGTCTTCTAACCCACTGTGCGTACGGGTGCCAAAGAGACGGGCCGAACTACGCCGCTGGGGGTGAGGGGAGAGGGCGTCGGCCGAAAAGGCCCAGGCCCGTCGCCGAGTGACTCATCCAGCCTGTCTCTATCGCACTCATGGGGCGTCCGGCACCGGAGCGAGAGAGAGAGAGAGAGAGAGAGAGAGAGAGCGAGAGAGCGAGAGAGAGAGAGAGAGAGAGCGAGAGAGAGAGAGAGAGAGCGAGAGAGCGAGAGAGCGAGAGAGAGCGAGAGAGCGAGAGAGAGAGAGAGAGAGCGAGAGCGAGAGAGCGAGAGAGCGAGAGAGCGAGAGAGAGAGAGAGAGAGAGAGAGAGAGAGAGAGCGAGCCCGCAGGGTACCGCGGGCAGAAGGCGTGGGGTGGGGGACATGCGGGTGTTACACAGTGTTACAGCACACAGGGCGTGTTACCGGCGCCGCCTCGCCCTGCTTGCGGTCCGTCCGTGTGCGTCACACGCACACAGGACAACTGACTGTTTGATCTACATGACACGTTCGGCCGCGCGACGCGCACGCCCCGGGCAAAGCCCCTTCCCGAGTAACGAAAACGGAAAAAAGGAGACCGAAACGCCGAATAAAACATATCCACATCTCTGTAATCTTGGCCGGGAGGGCAACGCGGGCACGTCCCGAAGAGGCCCCCGGGGTAGAGTGGGGCAGAGGACCGGTGGAGGTGGCCGAAACTCTTAACGCGTTTTGAGCTCCAGAGTCGCTAAATGGGACTCGAACCGAGCGTGTGACCCCACCAATGGATTCCTCGTTCGGAGAGCAATCCATTGGTGGGGTCACAGGTTCGGTTCGAGTCCCCTTCAGCGACTCTGGAGCTCAAAAACGCGTCTAGAGTTTCGGCCGCCTCCACCGGTCTTCTGGCCCACTGTGCACCCCTTTGCCTCCCCCGTCCCCACGGTCGCGTGCCGGCCGGTGCGCCTGCCAGTGTGCCCGCCACACACCAGTCAATTATGACAATGCCCCAGATTTGGTCAGCCGGCCAAGCTCACGAAGCTACCTTGGTTGGTTATTGGAAGGTCACTCCGCAACGTACTCTCGGCACGGCCGGGCACGGCATGGCAAGGCACGGCACCCCTTCGGCACCTGGGGGTCGATTCCCGCCGAAGGGCAAGCCCGCCTGTCCCGCGCACCCCGCGGCCCGCGAGCCCCGCGGCCACAAAGACGGTAATTTGACCAATTTCGTTTCGCGCCCCGATTTGCCCATGCCCACGCGCTGCCACACTGCCAACCAGCCAATACTACGGACAAGGCACGCGCACAGTGGGCCAGAATGCCGGTGGAGGCGGCCCAAACTCTAGACGCGTTTCGAGCTCCAGAGTCGCTAAATGGGACTCGAACGGAACGTGTGACCCCACCAATGGTGCTCTCCGAACGAGGAATCCATTAGTGGGGTCACACGTTCGGTTCGAGTCCTGCTTAGCGACTCTGGAGCTGAAAACGTGTCTAGAGTTTTTGCCGCCTCCACCGGCATTCTGGCCCACTGTGACGCGTTACCATTTCCAGACAGTGGCGTCACCCCCACCCCATCAGAGTGCCAACTAGACAACAAAAATATGATCAAGTCGTGTGTCCGCGTGTCTCGCTAACGGTGATCGATGCGCTCTGAAAAGGGGTAGGTTACAAGGTAGGGTACAAGGGATAGGTTGCCATCAACAAGTGCTGAAACTACCCCCCATTACCTTTAACGGTGTGCAAGCGATGCACCCAGAAAAAATAGCAAGAAATGGAATTTCAAGACGAAGTCGTTCCATGCGGCACGTTGCTATCCGTCGCCGATTACGAGATATCGCGAGATATCGAACCCGAAATAGCGTCGATTTTCGTGAAGGCGGCAATCGCGGCGTCCACGTCTGCTCTTTCCGGCAGTCCCCGCCGAATGAGCCAATTTTCGGGCGAAGCAAGTTTGCCGGCAGAGGCGGCGGCTTCGCGACGCACAGTGGGCCGGCCAGAAGACCGGTGCCGGCGGCCAAAACTCTAGACGCGTTTTGAGCTCCAGAGTCGCTAATGAGGACTCGCACCGGAACGTGTGATCCCACCAATGAATTCCTCGTTCGGAGAGCAATCCATTGGTGGGGTCACACGTTCGGTTCGAGTCCCATTTAGAGACTCTGGAGCTCAAAACGCGTCCGGGGTTTTGACCGCCTCCACCGGTCTTCTGGCCCACTGTGTGGCAGCGCAAGGCGGCAGGGTGACTCGCCCCCAGTGACCCAGTTCAGGCGGCCGGCACACAGCACGCGGAACGCCTGGCCGTTTAGCTCAGGAACTCATTATAAAAAGGGCACCGAGAATGCAGGCAAAGGCTTTCTTTTTCTTTTTTTTCCGCTCCACAACGAGCACTTTGCACACTAGTCCAACACATTTTACCCCTTTTGTGGCTAGAGTGAGTTGGCACGCAGGGTTGGGGCCACCAAGGACACTCTAAATGTTCTACAGTGAAGATTCTCCATATTATGGTGAAAATGTTCCATATTATGGTGGTGCAGCTGACCTCGTAACGCACCATTGAGAATTCACTGTACCTTATAGATATTTTGACGAATTTTGTTGGTATTATGGAGAAAATCCCCACCATAATATGTTGGTGCAGCCTTTCACCGTAAGACATTTACAGTGGAGGGCCACAGGTAGAAAAGAGTACAGAAACAGTACGAAATACGACAAGTCAATAATAGACCTTTTTTTTGCAAGCCTACGTGACGGGTTTGTTTAGTACGTATTTTGCCGACGAGCCAGCGCATTTGTATGGGCAATATTTTACTTTTTTCGTCAAGGTGTTCCATTTCTAAAAACATTCTTCATGGAACACCGTGGCTATAATGTAAAATATTGCCGACACAAATGCACTGGCTGTCGGCACGTAAAAAAAAAACCTTGGAGCGTCCGCACCTTTCCCTAACACAATTTTCAGTACCATTTCCGTTGCAAAGAACAGAACAGTCGCGAAGGTAAGGGTGGGTGTGTGGGTGTTGGACCGGGAACTCTGGAAATCCCTTCTGAAAGCGTCACGTAATTATACAGACAAAGCATACACTGTAGAAAAAATCCACGGGAAAAGTTACAGGCACAGTCTGGTAGACAATGTACCACCGTACCTCAGCCAGTGCGGCTTTTGGGGTACGGAGTACGGTCTTTCATAACATGGGCTCTTATGGGAACCACGGTTTTTGGGTACAGTACACCGTGTGGTACGGTCTAGCCGTACCTTTTTCCTTGAAATGTACGGCTTTTTTAACATTGTAGCAGCGTTCGAGTGCGGGTGGAGTGGCCCGGTGTGGCCGGCACGAGCCAAGCACCTGCACTCCGTCATATCGGCAGAGAAAACGACGTCCAGCCCAACGGGCCAACACGCCCTGCGTCGACTTCCTTCACTCACTGATAGGCAGCTTGTGTGTGTGTGTGTGTGTGTGTGTGTCTGTGTAGGTGTGTGTATGTTTGTGTAGGTGCGTGTGAGTGTGTAGTGTGTGTGTAGGTGCGTGTGAGTGTGTAGGTGTGCGAGTGTGTAGGTGTGTGTGTGAGGGCGCGTGTGTGTCCGCGCGTGCGCGTGTGTCCGCTAAGGTCAAGACGTCACCAAGGGCATGGAGAGATACACGCACGACGACACAGTCGTGTCAACGAATGATAGCTAGTGTAACGAAGTGTACGTACGTACGAGAAAAGATGCCTCAGGAGTGAGTGAGTGAGTGAGAGAGAGAGAGTGAGAGAGAGTGAGAGAGAGAGTGTGTGAGAGAGAGAGAGAGAGAGAGAGAGAGAGAGAGAGAGAGAGAGAGAGAGAGAGAGAGAGCGGGCCACTGTCAAATACACCCCGCCTTATCGAGGCATCCCGCGACATATCCGAAAGAAGGAGAATCTCTAGAGGCCAAAGGTGGTGGCGATGACTCAGAGTGTCTCTGGCGCACTGACAATCAAAGGAGTCATACATAATGACTAAGTTTGAGGCAAAAAAGAACTCATCACTCAAATTTTGCGAGAGTAAACAGCTGATCATTTTCAATTAATCCTGTCGGTAATTGTTGCCAAACTCTGGGTGATGAAGGCAACCTCCCAAAAACAAGATCTAGATCATGACTCTTTCAACCACGATCCTCAAGTTGAGTTGGGTGGGGTAGAACTGGAGGCCCAGTGGCCCTCTGGTGGAAATGGTCAGGGGGTTGTGAGCGTTAAGCCGACCGCGACACTGCAGACCACAACAAAGAGAGCCGCCGTCGAAATCCAATCCGCAAAACCAGGACACCCTCATCCTCGCCGGCAGCTCCACAAACTGAGCACACTTAATTCCTTTGCAAAGAAGCCACACTAGGGTGCCAAAATAGTTTGCAGTGTGGAAAACTTCCGCCACTTTCCTTGCACCCTTGGCTTCGTTTGTTAGTACAGTTGCATATAACTATCTTATAAGAAGATAGGGATTCGTAACTATAAAAGACACACCTTCGAAAAAAAATCAGACAAGCAGACGGCAGCTGATTAGGTCGCCAAAACAGTCCTTTGAGTTGACACCACATTACAACGAGGGTCACCAGGAGGGCGCCAGACCCCCAACGTCGTCAAGGTCACCAAGGTCGTCAAGGTCGTCGGTGTTCTGGTTAATAGAGGCGTAACCTTCGACAATCACGGTTCGAAAGCGCTTTCCAACTCGACAAAACTGACCGACACACAGTGGGCCAGAACCAGTGCAGGCGGTCAAAATCTTTGGCGCGTTTTGAGCTCCAGAGTCGCTAAATGGGACTCGAACCGAACGTGTGACCCCACCAATGGATTTCTCTCCGAACGAGGAATCCATTGGTGGGGTCACACGTTCGGTTCGAGTCCTGTTCAGCGACTCTGGGGCTGAAAACGCGTCCAGAGTTTTGGCCGCCGGCGCCGGTGTTCTGGCCCACTGTGCGTCATGCCCCGTCAGCGGGTCCCAGTTCAATTACAAAGTTGAGGGACTTGGCGTCGACGTGGAAGTCCCACTTCCAGCCAGAGCACCACCACAAGCCAAGACAGCCGGCCCTGCACTGTAAAAAATTATTACTGTCACTTCATCACAAAATCTTGGACGGCATAGTCCAAATGATGATGACCATTTCATCACAAACTGACGACATTTTCATCGTTACTCCTATACTTGTTGCATAGACATGACAACAATGTCATTAAATGGCACAATCACAATCAGGGAAAAATTACCCTTGAAATTGCCTTCAACTGACAAATCAAATTTTCACAGTGTGCCGTGACCTCGAGTTCGCAGTGGCTCACGCAGAGTCAACCGCTGACCCCAGCCACCCCTAGCGGGAGGGGGCGGGGCGGCTAGAGTGGCCAACCGGCCCGACGTGCAAAGCGTCCACCGTCCGGCGTGGCGGCGCCAGGCGGCGCGCCGTGGCGCTGGAGGGTGGCCACCCTATCCTTTCCGTCGCACTGGCCTTGGCACGGGGAAGGCCGGCGAGCCGCGGACCCTCATTTGGGTCATGAAGGCGACCGCACCTGCAGGCTGTCTCTCTCGCACTCGTACGGAACACAGTGGGCCAGAAGACCGGTGGAGGCGGCCGAAACTCTCGACGCGTTTTGAGCTCCAGAGTCCCTAAATGGGACTCGAACCGAACGTGTGACCCCATCAATGGATTCCTCGTTCGCAGAGCAATCCATTGGTGGGGCCACACGTTCGATTTGAGTCCCATTTAGCGACTCTGGAGCTCAAAACGCGTCGAGAGTTTCGGCCGCCTCCGCCGGTCTTCTGGCCCACTGTGCGTTCGGCATCGCACTGCTGCCGCCGCCCGACGCCATACGTGGTTGAAAAAGTAATTGACAGGCGAAGAATCAATAGCGGAAAATCAGTCCACTTCTAAAATTTATACAGTTCAAGTTTTACAACTTTTCGTGAGTACTTGCTAACAGTGGCGAGACCAAAGCGGCCGACGAGGCCGAACCGAGGCGGCGCCTAAACCAAACAAGTCGAAGCGAATCCAGAAAAAGCAAAGTTCATCGATTTGACGGATTCGGGGCGAGCGGGGGACCGCTTCGCCGCCGGCCCACATGTATGCTAAAGTGAAACAACAAAAATATCCAAATCCACTGTCACAACATTGAGATAACATGCAAAGTATCAAAGCAGCCTGGGGGGCCTTTTGCATTTATTGACCTAAGGCCATAAAGCTGGAAAGACTGCACAGTGGGCCAGAGACCGGTGGCGGCGGCCAAAATTCTAGACGCGTTTTGAGCTGCAGAGTTGCTTAAGGGGATTCGAACCGAACGTGTGACCCCACCAGTGGATTGCTCTCTGTAGGAGTCCCATTTAGCGACTCTGGGGCTCAAAAAGCGTCCAGGATTTTGACCGCCTCCACCGGTCTTCTGGCTTCTGGCCCACTGAGCGAAGCTGGAAAGACTGCAGTTGTTTTGGACTGTAATCTTAGAAGAGACACGCTGTAACTGCGCAACTCACAGACTTCCAGTGCAGAGCGTGCAGATTTTATTTCAAGCCCTCCGTTGTTTATTTGGTTATTTGCTTCTCTAATTTACTTGGTTATCAAAAATCCGCCTTTATTAAAGTATTTGTTTTCTTCCAAATAGGAGGGAGTGGGAGAAGGGGAGAGGGGGGGGGGGGCTTCCAAGGTCCCTGCTCATTTACAAAGAAGCCAGGGTCCGCCCACTGCCCACAGGGCAGCGACTGATTCCGAGAGTCGTTCTCGTCGCTCCGTCTCTCTCGCGCTCACAGGGCGTCCCGTACAGGTGCGAGAGAGACAGAGCGACGAAAACGACTCTCGGAACCAGTCTGCAGCTAGCATATAGCCACGCGTAGCCAGCGTACGGCGGCGCGGCCAGCACACACCAGACGCTCACTCGCCCAGCCCGCATCCAGAGCCCTCCATACACCACGCAGCGACACACACACACACACACAGACACACACACACACTCGAACCTACGTGCACGTGTACAGTCACAAACACACGAGAACCTACGTACGTGTGACGACACACACACACACACACACACGCACACACACACACACACACACACACACGCACGCACGCACGCACGCACACAGTGGCCCCGGGCAGAGATCTCAGTTAGTGGGTTCCAGTCAAGTGGCGAGTGGAGTGGGGACGAGGCCCTGCAGCAGACTGATTCCGAGCGTCGTTTTCGTCGCACCGTCTCTCTCGCACTCACGGGGTGTCCCGTACAGGTGCGAGAGAGACGGAGCGACGAAAGCGACTCTCGGAACCAGTCTGCAGGGGACCCACCGCAACCGCACGAGGGACCGGCCGACCGGCACACAGTGGGCCAGAAGACCGGCGCCGGCGATCAAAACTCGACGCGTTTTGAGCTCCAGAGTCGCTAAGCAGGACTCGAACCGAGCGTGTGACCCGACCAATGGATTCCTCGTTCGGAGAGCAGTCCACTGGTGGGGTCACACGTTCGGTTCGAGTCCCATTTCGCGACTCTGGAGCTCAAAACGCGTCCAGAGTTTTGACCGCCTCCACCGGTCTTCTGGCCCACTGTGCTCTGTACTCCTGCCTTCCTCGGCCAAGGCCTGGTGGCCGTGGCCAAGGCTCAGCCAAATCCCGCGCGGCTTCCCTTGTCGGCTTATCTTGACCTGCGGAGCGATTCCGCACCGGTTCTTGTCGCTCTGTCTCTCTCGCACCCCTACGGGACGCCGCATGAGTGCGACAGAGACAGAGCGACCGTGCAGAAGCAACCCGCTGCGGATCTAGTCTGTACTGCTCTGCGTTCGCACGGCTCTCGCTTCGCGCTTCGCCCCGCGACTCATTCCGAGCCAGAAGACCGGTGGAGGCGGTCGAAATCTCGGACGCGTTTTGAGCTCCAGAGTCGGTAAACAGGGCTCGAACCGAACGTGTGACCCCACCAATGGATTCCTCGTTCGAAGAGCAATCCATTGGTGGGGTCACACGTTCGGTTCGAGTCCTGTTTAGCGACTCTGGAGCTCAAAACGCGTCTAGAATTTCGGCCGCCTCCGCCGGTCTTCTGGCCCACTGTGCCACGCCCCCTGCCTGGATCCGCGCCTGCAGGCGTCGCAACCACAGTACAGTAGTAGACTCGGTGCGTGACCCGGCGCTTACCACGCACCGATAGATAAAGACAGACAGACAGACAGACAGACAGACAGACAGACAGGCGCCAAGGGACCACATCACGGTGTTGTTGGAAACACACCGAACAACTTCACAAATATCTGAACTACAAAAGCTCCCGCCCCACGTGCCTTCCTCCAAGTATACGGTTCAAAACAAAAACAACTACAAAAATAACAATAACAACAACAACAACAACAACAACAACAACAACAACAACAACAACAACAGGGCCAGTGCGAGCGGCACGGCACTCGAAGGAGCCTGCGCTTATGAAGCTGCACCTGAAACCTCTTGTGAGTGCCTTACGCCTAATATCGCGAGAGTGGTTTTCCGATTACGTACTGCTTTCTCAGACGGCGATGCGCGCGTGGCGAAGTTTAATCACAGACAGACAGACAGACAGACAGACAGACAGGCAGACGGACAGACAGGCAGACAGACAGACAGACGGGCAGACAGACAGACAGGCAGACGGACAGGCAGACGGACAGACAGACGGACAGACAGACGGACAGACAGACAGACAGACAGGCAGACAGACAGGCAGACGGACAGGCAGACGGACAGCGCGACGAGCCCCCACTCCGACAGCACTAGTCCAGCTAAACATACGGCCGACTCAAGGACGAAAGTGCAACTCCACTTGTATTGCCTCAGCAACGGGTCCACGCTACACTGTCGGGACGGCGGGAAGTCGCAGCAAACGCCGCCACACTAGAAGAAAAAGCGGTCGTGTGCTTGACAGGACTCGAACCGAACGTGTGACCCCATCAATGGATTCCTCGTTCGGAGAGCAATCCAATGGGTAGGGTTATGCGTTCGGTTCGAGCCTCATTTAGCGACTCTGGAGCTCAAAACGCGTCCTGCCTGCCTCCAC
Organism: Thrips palmi; assembly: GCF_012932325.1. Taxonomy (NCBI): domain Eukaryota; kingdom Metazoa; phylum Arthropoda; class Insecta; order Thysanoptera; family Thripidae; genus Thrips; species Thrips palmi. The sequence continues at coordinate 364,452 of NW_023144630.1, read as the reverse complement.
CGGTCTTCTGGCCCACTGTGGGCTGTGCGCTCGACTCCGTGGAGCGCAACAAGTTATTCATCTCCCTCTCACGCGCGCTGAAAAGCGCGTTTGAACTTTCGATTTAAAAATAGCCTGTATGAGTACCGGGTGGCCCTGGAATGAAACTGCACACGACTAATCACGTCAGGAACGCGTTTTCGAGTATACAATGTGCCTGCCGTAGTGATTCCCCCAGGCAGCCAGCCGCAAGGGTTGAGAGAGGAGGGCTCTGGCTCTTAAGGGGGAAAAGTGCGACATTTTGCCAACTATTCAGGCGCCTGACCGGAGGGGGGAACAACTTCCCACATTCATTGGACAAAATTTGAACCCTCTCCACACATTCAGGAGGCCGGTATGTGCCTGTAAAGGAATGTGACAAATACGCTACAAATTTTGCAAATTCTCACACATTCGCACAATCACTGTACACGTATGTGTGTAGTTAGTGTGTGTCTGCGTGTGCGTGTCTGTCCGTCTGCTGACGCAGAGCAGCCAATCCCACTCCACCGCAAATCGTTCCTGGCAGTGCACTGCCATAGCGCACAGTGGGCCAGAAGACCGGTGGAGGCGGTCAAATTCCCGGACGCGTTTTGAGCTCCAGTGTCGCTAAATGAGACTCGAACCTAACGTGTGACCCCACCAATGGATTCCTCGTTCGGAGAGCAATCCATTGGTGGGGTCACACGTTCGGTTCCAATCCAATTTAGCGACTCTGGAGCTCAAAACGCGTCCGCAATTCCGACCGCCTTCACCGGTCTTCTGGCCCACTCTGCGGCGAGTGCCTTACAGTGTGCAGCGCCATGCCGTTCCCATCAGACCAGCCCAGCCATTCCGCTAATAAGTAATACCCGACCTTTTTGGGCCGGGAAACAATCTGGCCGGAATAGCGTCACGGATTGCGGAAGGCCCGAGAGGCCCGACCAATCACAGGCCGCCATTTCCGTGCCCAGGCCCGGCCAGCCAATCAGAGAGGGGCATGGCCGGCACGGCGCGCGCACCCCTTCTAAACATAGCCCCGCTGCACACGCCTTGCCAGTGTGCCAGTGCACGCCCTGCAGGCCGATATGGCGAGCGGCGCTACCCTCGTTATCAACAACGGGCGCGGCACAGTGGGCCAGAAGACCGGTGGAGGCGGCCAAACCTCTCGACGCGTTTTGAGCTCCAGAGTCGCTAGATGGGACTCGAACCGAACGTGTGACCCCACCAATGGATTGCTCTCCGGACGAGGAATCCATTGGTGGGGTCACACGTTCGGTTCGAGCCCTGCTTAGCGACTCTGGAGCTCAAAACGCGTCTAGAGTTTGGTCCGCCTCCACCGGTCTTCTGGCCCACTGACAGCCCGCAGGCGCAGGGCGCGGCCAGCGGCCGGCAAGGCGGCCAGCCCGACCTGACCAAGAATCGTAAATAAATCACCAGACGACCGGGCCGCCGCGCCGCACGCCTTCCACGCCACTGCAGACTGATTCCGAGAGTCGCTCCGTCTCTCTCGCACCCGTAGGGAACGGCCCAAAAAGTGCGAGGGAGACAGAGCGACGAAAACGACCCTCGGAATCAAGTCCGCTGCGAGCCACCGCCAGGCCGCGCGGAAACTTCGAATTCTCGGTCAGCCGGCGCCTTTGTTCGTGTCTGTCTGTTTGTTTATCGGTCTGTCCGTCCGTCTGTCTGTCTACTCTGTCTGTCTGTCTACTCTGTATGTCTGTCTGTCTGTGAGTCAGTCAGAAGGCACGTGCGTGTGTGCGCGTGTGGATGCATCGAAGGGTGGCGTAGGTGGCCGCGGCACGGTGATCTAGATTCTAGATCGACACACACACACACACACACCAACACACACACACTCACTCACACACACACTCACTGACACACACACACACACACACACACCAACACACACCAACACACACCAACACACACCTACACACACCTACACACACACACACACCAACACACACCAACACACACCTACACACACACACACACACACACGCCAACACACACCAACACATACCAACACATACCAACACATACCAACACACACCTACACACACACACACACACTCACGGTGACAATGTCACGCAACGACAGCCGCCTCGAGAAAGCTGTTGCGCGCTGGGAGGCCCCCGGAGCCGGAGGGCGTGGGTTCGACTCCCGGCAGGGATAAGTCCTTGCGTCCGGCGCCGCTTTTCAGCGCGTGCTTCGTGGCCCGGGTCGCCTTCACGGCCACACGCGCTCCGTCTCTCTCTCTTCTCTCTCTCTCTCTCTCTCTCTCTCTCTCTCTCTCTCTCTCTCTCTCTCTCTCTCTCTCTCTCTCTCTCTCGCACCGCCGTGCAACGCCGTGCAACGCCCCGCGAGTGCGAGAGAGACAGAGCGACGGCCGCCGCCATAACGCGTCCCGATCCATAAAATTGCCATTCCATCGGCGAGGCGGGCCTTTCCCAGAGTCACTCCATGACTGGCCGAAAGCGCTGTCCAGCGTCGCGGACGCCATCGAGGAGCGCGTGCCGAGCGAGTGCACACTGTGGGCCAGAAGACCGGTGGAGGCGGCCGAAATTCTAGACGCGTTTTGAGCTCCAGAGTCGCTAAATGGGACTCGAACCGAGCGTGTGACCCCACCAACGGATTCCTCGTTCGGAGAGCAATCCATTGGTGGGGTCACACTGAAAAAAAAGTCTAGTTAAAAGTACCAGACTGTTCCTAGTTAAACGAGCACCGGTAATAATAACTAAAAACCTTGTAATTTTCACTAGATTTTCAGTTATATCTACTAGCATGGGTATGGTAACATTTACCACTCTAGTTAATATCTGGTAAATTTAACTATACTGCTTAGTAATTGTCGTCAAATTTAAAATTTCAAGAGACTAAATTTTAACAATGCGTCTTGAATCCCTTCGTTCCTTGCAATCTCAAAGCACCGTTTAGTAGCCGGAAATTCCACTCCTTTAGCTGCCTTAGATGAGCTGCAAAACGATGCGCAGAGTCACCGGGCGGGGACACTCGGCTCTCCCATGTGGCGTGATAGCGCAGTGGTAACGAGCTTGGCTCGTAAGCGGAAGGTGGGTGGTTCGATCCCGGCCAGAAGCAAACCGAAAAATAATTCTTCTCAGCTTTACAATCTCCCAGCGTACTTGTGGGGCCGTAGAGTTGAGAAACTCCATTTTCTTCTTCTGCTTTGTCCTTTCACAATTCAAAATTTTTACTAGGAGTTTCGTTAATTTTACTAGATTGGGGGTCTGATGGCATGGTAAGGTTTACCAAGAATCTGGTTATTTTTACTAGACAGAGATCAACTAGGCAGTCTGGTATTTGTAACTAGATTCCTTGTTGGTTCCTATTCAATTAGACTGTCTGGTAATTGGCACCAAAATCCTAGTTGCTGTAACTAGACTTTTTTTTCAGTGACACGTTCGGTTCGAGTCCCATTTACCGACTCTGGAGCTCAAAACGCGTCCGGGATTTTTGACCGCCGCCACCGGTCTTCTGGCCCACTGTCTCTCCCCAGACTGGTCGAAAGGCCGAATGTGCAGTCCAGGGAGTCGCCGGCGCCAAGGACCCCAACGAGTACACTCCCTCTCAAAGATTCCGCGACGGCCCGAGAGCGTCACCCGGCCGCCTCAAGGAGACCCTGCGCGTTCACACAGTGGCGCGATCCACGACGCCCTGGCCTCAAAAAAAGAAAGGACCTCTTTGGCGAGCGCCGACATGCATCCGACCCAATTGTCAACTCGCCGCGAGACGGGGGGAAGGGGCGGGGGCACAGTGGGCCAGAAGACCGGTGGAGGCGGCCGAAGCTCTAGACGCGTTTTGAGCTCCAGAGTCGCTAAACGGTGCTCGAACCGAACGTGTGACCCCACCAGTGGATTCCTCGTTCGGAGAGCAATCCATTGGTGGGGTCACACGTTCGGTTCGAGTCCCGTTTAGCGACTCTGGAGCTCGAAACGCGTCTGGAGTTTCGGCCGCCTCAACCGGTCTTCAGGCCCACTGTGCCGGGGAAGGGCAGCAGTCACCCCGGCCCTGGCCGCCGCGATGCGCCAGGAAAATATCTGACAAAAGTGCCATTGCCATTACCAGGCCATTACGGTGGAGTACCTTCGCGTGCGCGGCGCTGCCGAGGCACCTGCCTGCTTCCGTAGATCGTTTCGTCGCTCTGTCTCTCTCGCACCCAGGCGGGACGCCCCATGAGTGCGAGAGAGAGGGAGAGAGAAAGACTGTTCGGAGTCGGCCGGCGGTCGCCACCACAGCACTACTGGAGTGTCCAGCGTGCCCGGCACGACCGGCACCAGGAAAGCCACTGAAAGGACATTGAATGAAAGCGCAAAAAAAGGGGCAACGAAGTCATGCAAAATTTTGGTCGGGCCTGAAAATCTCGCCAAACTTACATGGCCAACAAGTACCACCGCAGCCGCAAAATGGCGAGACACTTTGGTCTGACACGCTGCATGGACCGTACTGGGTCCCCGGTCGACTGACTTTCGGGGGAAGTCCCACACCACATGCAGAGCCAGAAGACCGGTGGAGGCGGCCAAAATTCTAAAGACACGTTTTGAGCTCCAAAGTCGCTAAAAAGGACTCGAACCGAGCGTGTGGCCCCACCAATGGATTCCTCGTTCGGAGACCAATCCATTGGTGGGGTCACACGTTCGGTTCGAGTCCCATTCAGCGACTCTGGAGCTCAAAACGCGCCTTTTGAATTTTAGCCGCCTCCACCGGTCTTCTGGCAAATCCACTGTTCGATGATTTGTTTTCGCGTGTTTCCGTGCGGCCGGCCGGCCGGCACGGCACTGCAATGCGGCGCCGCCGCAGCGGTCAATTTTTCGTGTCATGACACTGTCATGCGGCGCGACGCGGCGCGACCGGACACTCCACGACATACAGGGGCGAGTGCAGCCACGCTAAAGGTCACGATAGGACGCTATCGGCATCACGAAGCACCCGGCGTTATTCGCACGACGAACCGTAGCGATAGTGCGGGCATTATCGGCAGCATCTGGAGCAATCCGACCCGGCGTTATTCGCACGACAAACTGTGGCGACAGTGCGGGCATTATTGGCAGCATGCGGAGCAACCCAAACCGGCGTTATTCGCACGACACGACGAACTGTGCTGGCAGTTTGGGCATTATTGGCAGCATCTGGAGCAGAGCCATCCAACCCGGCGTTATTCGCACGACAAACTGTGGCGACAGTGCGGGCATAATTGACAGCATCTGGAGCAATCCAATCCGACGTTATTCACACGACGAACTGTGCTGACAGTTCGGGCATTATTGGCAGCATCTGGAGCAATCCAGCCTGACAGTCTCTGGAGCATCGAGCTTTTTAACCTTGACTGGAAACGGAACGGGAGTGTGCCCGGGCCAGCGCAGTGCTCACACTCACACACGGAAAGTACACACACTCACACACACACACTAACGCACACGCGAACACACGTGAACCTTGGCGTGGCTTGGGCGAGTCGCGGAGTCGTTAAGTATTAAGCACGTCCTTGTTCCGGACGGCACCAGTAGCAACAACAATAACAACAACACTAGCGACAGAGCACGGACCCACCCCACTGCCCTACACTGCCCCAGACCCCCGTCGGGTCGGCCAGGTCATCCCATCCCTGTGACACCGATGGCCCATGCACAGTGGGCCAGAAGACCGGTGGAGCGGCCAAAATTCTGGACGCGTTTTGAGCTCCAGAGTCGCTCAATGGGACACAAACCGACCGTGTGACCCCACCAATGGATTCCTCGTTCGGAGAGCAATCCATTGGTGGGGTCACACGTTCGGTTCGAGTCCTAATTAGCGACTCTGAAGCTCAAAACGCGTCTAGAATTTTGGCCGCTCCACCGGCCTTCTGGCCCACTGTGCCATGGCCGCCCGCAGCGAGGGAAGTACCACCATTACTCACGGCCAGGCCAGGGGCGGATCCAGAAGCGGCCTCGAAAGGGGGGGAAGGGGGGAGGGGGGCGTGAGGCAAAGTAGCACTTTCTGCCTGCTTACAGGAGCAAAGTACGGCTTTTTGCCTAGCTTTCAGACGATTATTTGGGTGCCTTTGGGTGGGAGGGGGAGGGGCGGGAGGACTAGTTCCGCGCGTGGGCCAAGCCCCCAGCACGGAGGATACGTCTACGAGCACCCAGAGAATGCAGATAGAGAACTTTCTCTGCAGATAGAGAACTTTCTCCATAAAACATTCGTAAACCATAAAAATACAGAAAAAAAAGTGGCAAAAAACAGAAATTTCAAAATGTTTGGAAATTGAAAAATGCTTGACTGTCACTTGACTCGTAAGACTGTACTTTCCACACACACCCACAAAAAGAAAAATCCTGGAATAAAATTTGAACTGAAATTTCCATGATTCACAACACTTCTGGTTGGACAGCTTGGCTACAGATTTAGCATGACACAAGCGACACTCATAGGACTTTCAGTGGGATTAACAAGATAAATTGTAATTCCCTGTCAGTTTTTGCACTCCTGATGTAGCTGTCAACACCGTTTCCACTCCCACTCATAAACAACCTTTCTCCTTGTACCATTCTGACCAGATGGCCTGCATTTAGCTGGGCGGGGGATACATGCAATGACTGATAAGATCTCACTGGTTTTAACTGGTCTGGTCGGAAAACCCTTTCTGAGTAGTAGTAAAGGAGAAATCAAACAGAGGGGGTGACTCACCTCACATAAACACGGCATGTTGAGTTGTTGATCCGCTTGTCACTTGCCTTCCTTCTTCGATCTTCAAATAAGTCTTTGATGGCAGTCACACCAAGCACAAACATCACAGGAATCATAGCCACTTCTTTTCCAAAGGCATTAATCTCAGGAAACCAATTAAGTAATATGATAAAGATAAAGTACAAGTTAGCTACACGATGGAACTGTTCCAATAAATTCTTTGGAAGGAAGGACAGCACTGTGTACTTGGTAGTCCTAATCCGGTTATTAACTGTCTTGCCATTGGGGTGAAGTTTAGGCGGAGTCTTGGGAGGAACGAGGTGATTTGGAACTATAGTTCTGTAGGAGGGGCGCTCAAATTCTGTCTTCTCTGCACGCCTCAAAATGAAGTTGATCATTCTTCTTTGAAACGGCACACCCATGTTATTGCGAAGGGTGTAAATTGACTCGGACCTGGAGGCCTGCCTGGAGTGGCCTCGGCCAGCCTTGTGAGCGCTGGTCCCTGGAGCACGATTCCCAGCATCATTGCCTTCCGTGTCTCTGTGACCAGGGGGCAGAATGAAATCCGTTCTTGATCCCACTCGACTGTGACCGCGCTGAAGTCCAGCAGAGTCAGAGGTGCCTTCTATCTGACCCTGGGAAAAGGCACGCTGGTGTCCCCGGCTTGACTTGAGCGCTGAGGGCCTGCTGACCAGCCCTGTCGACCCTGAGCTTGTCAGCCCAGACGCAGCGACTCCGCCATGGCTGGCACTGCGCATGTGGCCCCTTCCAACGTGACCCATGCTGCCAGCAGACTGTGGGGCGCTCCCAGCGCTGCTCCTTGAAGCAGGCCCCACCTCCATGGCCCCCATGGCCCCGGAAGAGCTCGGCACTGGTATTCCATTGCTTGATTCTTCTCCAGGACATGGTGGAAGGGTGAAGTCTTCCACTTCTGCTTTTGGTGCAAACTCTCCGCTGCCTGGTTTTGACATCATTGACCATCTACAACAAACAAGCAAACAAAATTTTCAAAATAACTTGATAACAAAATAATTTGAAGGTAGCTGGGACCAGGTCAACTTGGGTCATAAACATGGTCATATGTTACACTGACATACATTACATTTTCCTACATTTAACCGAAATTTCGCCTTTAAAGAGGCAACTGGTCAATGGAAGCTCGGCCTAGACCGTTGGCTCGCACCCACACTGCCAAACTGTTGCACGGGTGTCATCGTCCCGTCCCGTGGCCGAGACCCACTATGCTACTTTGGTCAGTACCACAACACAACATGCATCAGGTATCCCCAGCATAACCTCTTTCTGTCACTTGAGTCGTCTGCAGTTTGGCATAACAAGCACTGGCGGCCTGGCGGGGACGTTACCACGGCCGAGTGACCCCACGTGATCCCTGCAGAGTTGACAGTTCACCCCCTGTACTTTGAACCCTTAAGTCAAGCTGTCAAAAGTCCATCCCTCTTGACAAGGGTTGAAGTGTCAAAACTTACCATTCCTTGTGTAGGGGCTAATGAAAGTGCATGTTTTCGTTCGATTTAATTCGGTCTCACAACTTTTAAGTAACGCTATCGCCTCCAAAGATTTCTAAACAACACGCGACGCTTGAAGTCGACCCGCACTACCGCCCAGTAAGCAGACACGTCTTTCACTTAGGCCTACAAACAACACAACTGAACAACTGAACTGCCGTTGTGTGTGACGTTCGCAGAGCCCTCCACCTCCACGATTCGGATTCGACTTCAGTGCGCCATTTCCCCACCAGGTGGCGCTAGGTGGCGCTGGGGTGGCGGGTACACTCGTGCCAACGTGTGGGATAGGAAAGTCCCACCTTCACATTATCTGATTTGACATCATTCGAACCATTTTTAGCCCATATTTGTGGATTAAAGTAAAATAACCATCATCTAGGCTTGCTTTTTTACTGTATTTCTAGGAGTAAAATGTCAGTCATCCTGCTGTGTTTCTCTGTTTTTAGAATTTCATTGTTGGCAAGCCGCTAAAGAAGTAGAGGTCTTTTAATCGCGATTCAAAGTTGTTTTTCATTGGTTTCGTCTCGAGTGATCATTGATTTGTGATTGTTCCATTCCGCAAGAGACCAGGAACATGAATGCGAAGGACGATGTGTCTGATATCAAATCTAGCGTAAAACTAGTAAGTGATATACAGGAACGATATTCCCTTCTTAGGTTAGGATATTCTCTGTTGTTTTGCATCTTTGGACCCGTACTCCCCCTTGTTTTTGTTTTTTAATGAATTATCACGGGGATTTAAAAATAATCAGTTTGCTCACATCATTTAAATCGCTGCTCTTGTTTCCTCAGGAAGCAGTAAAACAAATTGTGCGACTGCAGTTCAAAGATGGGAAAACTAAAATTGGTGACGACGCTGTCAGATTGGTGGGAGAAGTGGTTCAACTTTTGATCGTGGAAGCAGCTGCTAGATCTTGTAACCAAGCTCTGCTTTGCGGCCAGTCAGTAGTTGAAATGGAACACGTGGAGAAGGTCCTCCCCAAACTGGTATGTTCATCCTCTTATTGTTTTGAAATGTATCTGATTTTACAATAATTTTTTTTTCAGACTGTGTTAAATAATTTTTTTTCTTTTTCTCCTGACAGCTTTTGGACTTTTGAAAGTGTTCAAGTCGTCTTCGTGATAATGATGTTGCGCATCATTGATTGATGGTATGGCTTTGTCAAGGATAAGGATAATAAAGAAATGGGAACTAAAAAAAATCACTGATCATTATTTAATTTATCAGGGTAACAATGTAAGCGAGATTAAAAAAAGAAAAGAAAACAAGAGTATAAATTTGAGAAATTTTGATTTCAGGCATGTAAAAATAATATTTCAGATAACACAAGATGGTTGCAAATATGAACATAATCATCATATAAGTACAATTCATAGCATTTACACTCAACAATGCAATTTACAAAATAATAACATAACGCTTGCAAAGTTTCAAATTTCGCTTACAATGTCATTTCAATGTACAGCATTTGCTCAGGATATTTTCTTTAAATACAGTCACATCCTTAGCAGATTTCCTAAACTTTAGTTTTCATTGTTGGTAATAATTACAAGTAATGAAATATAATTGTTGCTTTTATGTACACAAATATTTTCTCTAAAAAGAACTTTAAAAATACATAAACTAACGATTGCCCTCTCTATCTACAGAGTAAATTGGCTGCCTGAACAAAACATCTACAAAATCATGTCACCTAGATTAATGAAAGATATCAATCAATAAAGATCATTTCTTCAGTTTCACTGCCTTGTTAAAAGCATTTTCTGTGCCAACTGCGATCTTGGTCTATAGGACATTTTGTTAAAAGTGCCTCTCACATCTCTTTTTCCATCAGAAGCATTGGAAGCATTTGGAATGTAATCAAAGACAATGAGAGAAAAGAGGACTAAAGCTGGAAGGACTTCAAATTATAATGAAAAATTTGCAACTAATACAACAAGCTGCAGTTCATTCTGCTTGAAATAAAAACTATCTTTTTATCATACAGTTTAAAGAGGTGCCATACTGCTCACATTGGAAAAAGAGGAAGGAGAGGAGACTCAAAATCCCAACACATTGGCAAGAAATTTTCACATTTACAAGCACAGAAGAATTGGAACAAGTTCTACACAAATATTTTTTGTTTCAATTTTTAAAAAGTTACGCTTTAGCAAGTCAGCTGCTACAGCACAAATATCTAGGTATGCTCAAAGGTTTCCTGAACTTAATGCTCAGATAAAATATCTTTTTGTCTTTTGTACATAGATAAAAGTCAATTCTTTTTTTTTTCCAGTAGCACCTTTAAATTCTCTGAGACAAATATACAATTTAAAGACTCATTAACATAATTCCATCCACGCATATTCACAAATTTCCAGTTCTTTTTGTATGAAACGTTGAAAGGTTTATGTATTTTTCTTAATCATTGCACCAACATGGTTTACTGGTCAATTGATCCCACTGCCTGTCTCAATGCACAACATCAAGCTTGCAGTCTGCCCATAACTCATAGTAAACATCTAAATATTAATAATCACATACTAGAGGTTTGAAAACAGAACTAAGTTCGAACTCAAACTTGAAGTGAACCTTGCAGAAGACGCAATAAAAAAATTACGGCATAATATAAATCCTATCTAGTCACATATGCTAATAGTGAATGAAACCCACAGCTTGGAATATAGCAAGTTTGAATTCGAACAACCACATACCTCTATCACAAACATATCCTGAATGCTAAAATCAAATAACATTTTCAGGACAAAAATGTCATAAGCTTCTTCCAACATGGAAGTCCTACTACATTTTTTTAGTGTTATACAGTCTTGTAAAAACTTACGTTAAAACAACAAAAATGTGACATTGGATGAATCAATGTTGGAAAGACTAGGACAGAGAAATATTAAAATTAGCACAAGAAATGATACATGGGCACTTTCCAGTGTTTGACATACATCTAATATCCCAAGGACAATGATTTAACCCATCACGACTTGGTGAGGACTCACCCCTCATTTAGGAGCATATGGACTGATGACTGAAGCGGCAACAGCTGCAGCTTGTTGGCTCGCAAGCACTGCCGCTGCTGTAAAACCAACAAATGCTACTATTAATGCTCCGAATATCGGTCCCAAGTAAAAAAGGGCCTCTTAAGACTCAAAACCTATGTGAGTTAACCTATTCCATGAAATCTTACTACTTCTAGAGTCAGTTTTATGAAAAAGTGCCTATTGTGATTTAATAGCTATCCTGAAAGACCCATGTTCATTTCAATGAGATAATATTCAAGCATACTCAACACTTGATTGTTGTAATGTAATTCAAAGCATTTTATTTTTAAGTCACAGCATCTAACCAGCAATGCAAAACACTCTAAATCAGGTAACCATAGAGCTGCTCAGTAAGTCAAATGCTGGTTAAGTTTGTTCAAAAACAATTTAGAATAACTTCTCAAAAAGCAGAATGTTTGTTCCATAAATAAGTCAAATATTCATTAGTATTCAGATGCAAAAACAATATCACCAGTAATAGTAATGCCATCAGGCAAAGTCAAATTTAAGTCACTAAAGAACTCCTTTCACAACTAGAACGTCAACATAGGAATGATGACTTGAGAGAGACTCTGGGGTTCAAATAGCATGGAGCGAGACACTAGTGCAGAACTACTGCATGGGGAAGAAGGTAACATTGGGAGCTATACCAGTACATATGTTATAAAATACTGTCATGCTAAAGCCCTACTTATTTGATAGATGATACACAAAGTTTTGAATACAAATTATTAGGTACAAAATTTGACCTGAAGCCCAAAACTGCCAAAATTGATATACGAGCAACTTCCTTGCATAATTAAGCAACTCGCATTACAAACGAGACATAAAGAGGAAGGAGGGAAAATTAATTTGAGGACAAGCAAAATCATACAGATCACTTTTGTTACTTATGCTCCCTAACAAGCCAACACTGTAATGCCCCTACAGATATCACAGTCTTGATTTTTTTATACTACACGGTGTCTTACTAACTAATTTACCTCAGACATAACAATTATTATCTAACAAAATGCGGTGTACCACACCGTTGTGTTTTATGGTGGGGAAGGAAAGACACAGGTAAATTTTAACCCAAATTTCTTTTAAAAATGAAAGCTCACATGCAATATTGAGTTAAAAGCACCAGACAAGTAAATTAGTGGAAACAATAGATTCCTTCACTTGGGGCTTCTTGCAGTGCAGTACCATTCAAAGGCACATTCGGCAGTGCTAAATTTTCACAGGTAGCAATGCTAACAAATCATTTCAAAATCAAAAGCTTTCAGTCTGTGAGCAATGCAATCCTGGTTAACCTGAGACAACGAACACACAACAGCACCCAACGATGCATACCCGGCTGCGGCTTTCACAATCTCGAAGGCCAACAAATTTTACCCTTACATGGCAGTACACAAAAAAAGTCACATAGCTATTAAAAAAGTCATAAGAAGTCCGCCGTCAAGGGCAAGCAGCCTTGCGGACTGCGTGGTCGCCCAGTGAAGGCAGTGCTACCCCGCCTAGGCAGTAGGCCCGCCCCAACACGGCCACGACACCGTGCACGACACCCACGGACACGTCAGACACCCTTACGCGGAACGCTACGGCTGAACCATGGGCTTACCTCCGTACGGCGCGGGGTACTGGCCGGCCAGGATGGGGTAGCCCAGCCCCACGTGCGTGTGGTGGTGCGTGTGCACGTGCCTCTGCGGGGGCGGCGACCTAGAGTCTTTGCCGTCGGCCGCGGGCTTCCCCGGGGGCGGCGCGCCGGGGGCGGTCGACGCGGTGGACGTGGCGGGGCCCAAGGGGTTGCTGGGCGGCCTCGGGGGCGGGGGAGGGGCTCCGTGGGGCCCGCCAGACGGCGACGCGCTCGTCGGCCCCGTCTTGGGCGTGGGCGACTTAAGCGCCCGCTCCTGCAGCTCGTGGATCTTGTGCGACGAGTAGTACTGGCTGGCGTGGTGCTGGAGCAGTTCGAGCGCCTTGGGGCCCCCCGGGCCCACGGGGCCAACGCCCCCGCCAGGCGGCGGCCGGGACAGGTCCTCCGGGCCGAGGTAGCGGGGCATGCTGCCCGGCATGCCCCCCGGCATGCTGCCCATGGCGCCAATGCTGCTCATGCTGCCCAGGCCGGGGCTGAGGCCCGGGTGCAGGTACTGCGGCACCAGCATGGGGTTCATGCTGCGGTACACTGGGTGGTTGGGGTCGAAGGGCAGCGCCCCGTAGTGCGGGCCCTGCATGTAGCCCGGGTGGATGTACGCGTAGGACGACGTCGGCGGCGGCGGCGGCCCCTGCGTCTCCATAGTGGGCTTGACGCCCTCCTGCTTCTTCTCCTCGCCCTTCTTGTCCTCGGCCTTGCCGTCCTTGTGCTTGGGGCTGGGGCTGGGCGTCGACCGCACCTTGCTCGGCGGCGGCGTTCCCTTCAGGGGCGGCCGGTGGTCCTGCCGGTGGTCGGCCCGGTGTTCCGGTCGGTGGTCTGACCGGTGGTCCGGTCGGTGGTCCGGCCGGTGGTCCATCCTGTGGTCGACGCGGTGGTCCACCCGGTGGAGGTCTTGCCGCAGGTGGTCCGTGCGGAGGTCGGAGCGGAGGTCGCGCGGGTCCCCCGGCCCCTGGCCCGGCCCAGACCCCCCCGCCAGCGAGGGGTTGGCTCCAGGCCCCGGGGGCGGCGGGCCCTGCCCCTGGGGGCCTTGGGGGCCGTCCTTCCGACGCTGGTCGAACATGTAGTAGCGCCTCATGTCCTCGCCCGGGCCGGCCGGCCCGACCGGCCCCGGGGGTGGCGGTCCCGGTGGCGGCGGCCCAGGCGGTTGTCCTGGAGGCTGACTCTGCCCTAAAGGGCCCTGCGTCGGGTGGTTCTGCTGCCCCTGCTGCCCGACCGGCGCCTGCCCCGGCGCAGTCAGCAGCGGCTGCCCGGGCTGTCCAGGCTGCCCGGCCCCCGGCCCGCCGGGTGGCCGCGAGTACATGAAGCCGGCCATCTGCGTCTTCATCTCGATGCTCTCCTTGAGGATCTGGTGGTTGTCGTTGGGGTGCTGCTCCTTCTTGCCCGGCTCCAGCTTGATCTTGCTGGGGTTCGGGACGGTGATGGGGCTCGGGTTCAAACCCGGCGCGCCCATGGGCGCCCCCAGCCCGACGGGGGGCTTGAGGTCGGCGGGGCTGGGGCTGTTCTTGCCGTCCTTGCTCTTCTCGTCCAAGGGCATGACCGACATGGCGTAGCCGGGCTCCAGGCCGTACGGGTACCCCTGCAGGCCCTGCATGCCCTGCATGCCCGGCACGTAGCCGTAGTACGGGTAGTGCTGCGGCAGCCCCTTGGGCGGGAAGTCCTCCTTCTTGTCCTTGTCGTTGAGCGCCTTGGCGTCGCCCGGCTTCTCGCCGTCCTTGAGCGGCGCCAGCTTGCCGTCCGCGTTGACGGCCGACACGGCGGGGACTAGATAGGGCGGCTGTCCGTAGAACGGGAACATGTTGTAGTGGGGCTGCAGCGGGTGGCCGGCAGCGCCCTGGCACCCCTCAGCCTTCTTGTCGGCCGCCTTGGCCTTGTCGTCGGCCTCCGAGGTGGGCGCCGCGTCGTCGGAGATGTCCGAGTACGCGGGGCTCTGCACGCCGTCGCGGCCGGTGTTCTCGGCGCCGAAGGGATGCTCGTTGGGGTTGGGGTGCGGGCTGCCGGCCGGGGACTTGCGCGCCTTCTTCTTGTGGTTGGGCGTCTTGGAGTTGGGGTTGACGCCCGCGTTGGCCAGCGCGGGCGACGCGCTCAGCCCCACGGCGCCGGGCCCCGCCAAGGACCCCGGCAAGGCGGCCGGCATCCCCGGCAGCGGCATGGCCAGGCTCCCCGGCAGCGACATGGCGCCGGCCAGCGGCAGCGGCCCGGGCACGGCGGTCTTCTCCTTCTCGGGCATCAGCGCCGAGGCCGGCTTCACCTTGAACTGCGGCACCTTGTTGATGGTGGGGTGCATCAGGTGGAGCTGGCCGGGCTGCGGCGGCGGCGCGCCGACCATGCTGGCCGTGGTGGTGACCGGCAGGCCGACGGTCTGGCCGGGGCCGGGCACGGACACGGCGGCGCCCGCCGGTGGTGGCTGCGCGCCGGCGATGGTCGCCGAGGCCACCAGGTTCACCTGGTTCACGGTGGTGGGCGGGTTGGTGGCGGCCACGATCTGGTGGCCCTGCAGGCCTGGCTGGAGCCCCGGCTGCAGGCCCGGTAGGCCGGCCTGGATGCCGCCCTGCAGGGGCATGCCCCGGAGCGCGGCGTTGTTGACCACGCCGCCGGGGGTCACCGTCCCCTTGGCGACGAACACGGCGGCGGGGGTGGCGGCGGCAGCGGGCTGCGGGGCGCCCGCCGTGGCGGCGGCGGCTGGCTGCATGGGCTGGGGCGGCTGGGGCCCGGGCACCACGACGGCCGTCGGGGGCGACTCGTCCGCCACGCCGAAGCGCAGCACGCCGGGGACGCCCGTCTTCATGACCTTGTCCGGCACGACGGCGGGCACGTCCACCTGCGCCGCGGGCGCGGCTGCGGGCGGGGTAGCCGCGGGCGGCGCGGGGCTGGGCCCCGAGGCCTTGTCCGCGGCGGTGTCAGGTACGGTAGTGACCTCCTCGTCCTTCTCGGCACGCGCGGCCAGCGGGCTGGGCCGCGGACTAGGGCGCGGACTCGGCCGCGGACTCGGCGGCTCCGCGTTGCTCTCGTCGTTCTCCGACAAGCTGGCCACGTCCTTGGTGTCGTCGTCATCGGCCGAGCCGTGCGCGTGCGACTGGTGGTACTTGAGCCCGTTGATGTGCTTGTACTTCTTGCTGCAGTTGGGCTCGGGGCACTCGAGCAGCACCGGCGACGGCGGCGGGCTCGACGAGTTGTTGGCGGCCTTGCTCTTCTTAGCGGAGCCCTGGCCCGCGCCGTTCACCTCCTCCGTCTCCGTGCGGCTGCTCTTGCGCTTGTTGTCCTGGCGGTCGAGCCGCGGCGGCGGGAACTGCGTCGGCGACCCCACCGTCGTCCCGTTGCCCGACCCGGGTCCCCGTCGACCCTTGGCGCCGCCGTTGCGCAGCTTGGAGTGCACCGACGACCGCGTCTCCGTGAAGTTGGACAGGTCGCCGCCCGGCGTGCTGGCCGCGCCCCGGCCCCGCTTGCCGCGTCCCTTGGGCGTCCGCGCGTCCAGGTCGCTGGTCGGCGAGTCGCAGAACCTGCAACGCCACTCGGTTAGCACACCCCGGCACGCAGTGGGCCAGAAGACCGGTGGAGGCGGCAAAAACTCTCGACGCGTTTTGAGCTCCAGAGTCGCTAAATAGGACTCGAACCGGACGTGTGACCCCACCAATGGATTCCTCGTTCGAAGAGCAATCCATTGGTGGGGTCACACGTCCGGTTCGAGTCCCATTTAGCGACTCTGGAGCTCAAAGCGCGTCTGGAGTTTTGGCCGCCTCCACCGGTCTTCTGGGCCACTGTGAGGCACGAGCCGCCAGTCTCAGAGGGTCGGAAAACACAAGGACGGCTCTAAAACCGGAAAACAAAGGTATAAGTTGCGTCCTCTATGTTTTCCAACTCTCTTCAACTTAAACTTGAAGAACAAAATATAAGACGAATCGCGCAAGAAATAAAAACCAGCACAAGACGACGAGGGGAAGGTTAAGCGTCAATCAATCAAAAAGATGAACGATTAGAATAAGTCACGACAGATCTCTCTTTTCTCATACTGTACCTTGGCGGCGCCCAGTCGTGTCTGGTGCAGTCGAGTAAGGTCCCGACGTAAGTCTTCCCTCTCCACGTCACGTTCACCACGAGAACGCCTGCAACACCAAGCACAGCGTTAGAAACCGGCAAATCGGCAACACACAGTGGACAAGAAGGCCGGTGGAGGCGGCTGAACCTCTAGACGCGTTTCGAGCTCCAGAGCCGCTAAGCAGGACTCGAACCGAACGTGTGACCCCACCAATGGATTCCTCGTTCGGAGAGCAATCCATAGGTGGGGTCACACGTTCAGTTCCAGTCCAATTTAGCGACTCTGAAGCACAAAACGCGTCCGGGATTTTGACCGACACCGCCGGTCTTCCGACCCACTGTGCAACACACGTAACTCCAAGGAAAACACCAAAACAAAACTACTCGCTCGAACCTCCGACCTACGGTACAGGGGTCGAGCGCCCCGCCCGCTCGGCCAACGCACCGTCATACGCACCTCCCTCCGTTTCGTGCCACACAATGCCCTCCAGTGTGACGCTCGTGCCGGGCTCGCAAGGGCCCAGGCAGTCCGGCTCCGTGATGGTGCCCACACTCGTGCCGACGCACATGTCCACCAGCTCCTGCAACAACAAGGCCACCGTCAGCAACGAGGACAACACACTACGATCGCCGCCGCGCCGGGCCGTCAGCAAGACGAGACAGATGCAAGAATCGCGCCACCACGTCCACTCTAAAAATTTGATTCCCAATTTAATGTTTGCAGTGTCCCGGCTTGGCTTGATCAATCCGCCCGGCCCAGTCAACCCAGAGCAACAACCCCGGCGCCACCGCACAGTGGGCCAGAAGGCCGGCGCCGGTGGCCAAAACTCTAGACGCGTTTTGAGCTCCAGAGTCGCTGCATGGGACCAGAACCGAACGTGTGACCCCACCTTTGGATTCCTCATGCGGAGAGCAATCCATCGGTGGGGTCACACGTTCGGTTCGAGACCTGTTTAGCGACTCTGGGGCTCAAAACGCGTCTAGAGTTGTGTGTGCCGCCTCCACTGGTCTTCTGGCCCACCGCACGGCGGCGCCCCCTGGCGGCGCGGCGACGCACTGCGACGCGCTCACGCGGCCGACAGCTTCCGGCGCCTGCCGCGAGGGGGCGCCCGCCCTGCGCCCTACGCTGTAAACGCACGGCGTGTGTACTGCTACACTGTACGCCCGTCGACCGTGCGAAAGCCACCACATGGCGGCCAGGTTGACAAGGAAAATTCCCCCCCCCCCCGCAGCTTTTAAAGTTTCACACAACACGGCGGCTTTCAGCCGCTTTATTTCGGCTGCCTTCAGCGCGGCCGCCACAAAGGCGTCGCCAGAGTTCACACTTCGGGCCTCATTGCTGGGGAACAAAGGGCGGAGCGAGGGAGGGGGGAAGGGGGAGAGACACGGCGAAATGAGAAGTGAGCAAAGGGGAGAGTGAGCAAAGGGTAGAGAGTGAGCAAATGGCAGAGACTGAGCAAAGGGTAGAGAGGGATCAAAAGGTAGAGTGAGCAAAAGGCACAGAGTGAGCAAATGGCAGAAAGTGAGCAAAAGGTTGAGAGTGAGCAAAAGGTGGAGAGTAAGCAAAAGGTGGAGAGTGAGCAAAAGGTGGAGAGTGAGCAAAAGGTTGGGAGTGAGCGAAGGGTAGAGGTGAGGAAAGGGTAGAGAGTGAGCAAAAGGTTGAGAGTGAGCAAAAGGTTAGGAGTGAGCAAAAGGTAGAGTGAGCAAAAGGCAGAGAGTGAGCAAAAGGCAGAGAGTGAGCAAATTGTAGAGAGTGAGCAAATTGTAGAGAGTGAGCAAAAGGTAGAGAGTGAGCCAATGGCAGAGAGTGAGCAAAAGGTTGAGAGTGAGCAAAAGGTAGAGTGAGCAAAAGGTAGAGTGAGCAAAAGGTAGAGAGTGAGCAAAAGGTAGAGAGTGAGCAAAAGGTAGGGAGTGAGCAAAAGGTAGAGAGTGAGCAAAATGTGGAGGCTGAGCAAAACAAGAGAGTGAGCGGGCATAGTGAGCAAAAGAGACAGAGGGAGCAAAAGAGGAAGAGTGGGCTAGCAAAAGGGGAAGAGTGTGCAAGAGGGGGAGAGTGAGCGAGAGCACGAGGGCAGGCAGGCAGGCAGGAAGGTAAGTATGAAAGGTGAGGCCCGTAACAATTATCTATTAACAAGTCCGGCGGCCGGGCCCCAGCAGCGAACCCCCGGGGGACGGAGGCCGCTCGCCCTACGGCCGGAACGGGGAGCGGCGGGGCGGGGCGGGGCGGGGCGAGGCGGGGCGGCAAGCGATGGCCCTTGATAACCATGTCAGACTGTCGCAGGCTCGGCCGTGGCTCGGCCGCACGGGGACGCCGCCGGCGGGGACTGCCTTCAAGGAGGGCGCATTCCGCCCCCACCCCTTTCCCCCCGGGACGCGACAATAAACCCCTACACTGTCATTAATTCAGCCAACAATACCAACAAACCGGACCCAGCGACCCGAAGCCCAGTCGTCGGCACGCCCCATAGCGCCCTTGGGCCCTCCGGCCGAATCAAAGGCGAGCAGAGGCGACACTTTTTACCATTCCATTTTTGATTCCCGCCGATCCATACGGAGCGCGTCTTCGCCATTCCCGTCACGCGCCGCTCCAACCAATCAGCGCGCGGCTCGCCGGGCCTGGCGGGGCCTTGAGGCCGCCGTCGGAACTTGATCAGAAACAGATCAGCAACAGCCGATTGCAATTTTCCCCGGGCCTCGGAAACCAGGCGCACAGAGAGCCAGAAGACCGGTGGAGGCCGCCCAAAAACTCTAGACTCGTTTTGACCTCCAGAGTCGCTGGACAGGACTCGGACCGCGCGTGTGACCCCACCAATGGATTCCTCGTTCGGAGAGCAATCCATTGGTGGGGTCACACGTTCGGTTCGAGTCCCACTTAGCGAGTCTAGCCAGAACGCGTCTACAATTTTCGCGAGTCACACGCTCTCACAAAACCGGACCCAGGCGCGGCCCTGCAGAAAAGTTCCGCGGAGTCGCTTTCGTGGCTCCGTCTCTGTCGCACACATGGGGCGTCCCGCACGGGTGCGAGAGAGACAGAGCGATGGCCGCGGGGTCCTTGGAGCGGATCTTGACTCACCGCCGCGTCGCTCCGCCGAGGCTCCGCTTACCGACCGCTTTAATGCATTTTATATCGCCAATTTCTCGGCGCCAGCGAGGCATCGATCTTCCTCCTGCCCCCACCGCCAAGGAGGGCGCAAGGCGCAGCGCGCAGGGCCCGAAGGGTGGAGGAAAGAGAGAGAGAAAAGAGGAGAGAGAGAGGGGGGAGAGAGGGAAGAGAGAAGGGGAGAGAAGAGAGAGAAGAAGAAGGAGGGAGAGAAAGGGAAGAGAGGGGGAAGGAGGAAAAGAAGAGGGGGTGAAAGGGGAGGGAGGGGGGAGGGGGGGGGGGGGGGAAAAGGGGGGGGGAGAGGAGGGAGGGGAGAGGGGAGAGAGAGAGAAAAAAGGGGGGGGGGAGGGGGACAGGGCCCCCGGAACCCCCCGGGTAGGCAACCCCGCAAAGAGTGGCCCTGGGGCCACCCCCACCGCGAGGCGCACGAGAGAGCCGGCGGCGCGGTGAGGGGGGGGGGGGGGGTGGGGAGGGTCCGGGGGGGGCGGGGAGGGAGGCATTGGCGGTTAGAGTGTGGACAAGCGTCGCACAAGATTTTTTCAAACCAAAACCGGGGGGGGGGGGGGGCGGCAGCCCCGCCGAAGGGCCCGGCTAGCGCGCCACCCCGCCCCTGTGTGCCTGCGGGCCCCCCCGCCGCGGCGGCGCACAACGCAGGGGACGGGCCCGCCCGGAAAAGGGCCCGGGCCTAAAGGGGTGAAGGATGCATGCCCGCCCCCTGCGGGCCCGCCGGCACAGTGGGGGCCCGAGCCGGTGGAGCGGCCCAAAACCGACGCGTTTTGAGCCCAGAGTCGCTAAAGGGATCGAACCGAACGGGTGACCCACCAATGGATTGCTCTTCGAACAAGGGAAACCTTGGTGGGGTCACACGTCGGTTCGAGTCCCATTTAGCGACTCTGGAGCTCAAAACGCGTCCGGGATTTTGACGGCCTCCACCGGTCTTCTGGCCCACTGTGCGCCGCGCTGCGTGTGCTATTTGGAGAGCAGCCGCGCCGCCCGGCGTGCTATTCTCAGGGATTCGGCCGCCACGCCGCCGAGCCCCGCCACGCCCCGCCACCACGAGGTCACCGCGAGAAGCCACGCCACGTCACGCCAAACCGACTGGAAGGGAAATCATTCGCCATAAAAGACGAAAACGGAAGTAAAAATATAAATAAGGCCGGGAGGACATAAAACGCGACGGCCGACGCGCGCGCCGCCCGCAGGACGCCGTCGTGCCATCACCTCGACGAGGTGCACTCGCCAGGATGATGGAGACGACGACGTCACCAGAGAGGCGAGGCCACGCAGCCAAGGCAACAGCAGCCAAGCTCTCGCGTCGCTAGACAGAACTCGAACCGAACGTGTGACCCCACCAATGGATTGCTCTCCGAACGAGGAATCCATTGGTGGGGTCACACGTTCGGTTCGAATCCCATTTAGCGACTCTGGAGCTCAAAACGCGTCTAGAATTTTGGCCGCCTCCACCGGTCTTCTGGCCCACTGTGGGAGGTCAATTGTCCCTTTACCCCCACTGGACCCGCGCCTGAACCTGCCCGCCAACAACTACCCCTTCTCCACCGTAAATGCCCTGTCCCCCGCTAAATCTTCTCACTTCTTCCACCAGGCGCAGCGCCCGCCCCGCCCCGCCCCGCCCCCCCGCCCCGCCCCGCCCCGATCGATGGGAGGCCCAGAGGCCCTCCGGCAGAGTCCCCACTGGCCGGCCCAAAAATAAAGGCTCGAAAAGAGAGAGGGGGGGGAGTGAGAGGGAGAGACCGCCACATCAAAGGGCGTGGTGCATCAAACGGCCATTTCAAATGCAAACCCCTGAGCGAGAGCGCGGACCAGACAGAGACAGGGCAACGACCGAGGCCCCCCCCCTCTTCCCTCTCTCCCTGCCCTCGGCCAGCCCTGCACCTCGCGGCAACGTCCGAGAGCAACGCAAGCGTCTATCTCAGTCGCACTTAGAGAATTCCTCGGACTCGCGCAGCAGCTCTCTCTCTCTCTCTCTCTCTCTCTCTCTCTCTCTCAATTTTCAGACGGCCCTTCCTTACTATGTAGGCCGGCCGGCGTGCGGCGCAGCAGACTGATTCCGTCTTCGCCGCTCTCTCTCTCTCTCTCTCTCTCGCACGGGACGCCGCTGCCATAAGCAAGAGAGAGAGAGAGAGACAAGAGCGACGAAAACGACTCTCGGAATCAGTCTGCTCGCTGAGCCCCAAAGGACCGCGGGCGAAGGGGCCGTCGCAGAGTCGCATGCCGACCTCGCGTTGCGGCGGGAGGGGGGAGGGGGAGGGGGAGTGGAGGAAAGGGGGCGGCAAGAGGAAAATCACCCGGAGCAGCCGAGCGCGCAGCCCGAAGGAGAGAGAGGGGGAGGGGAGGGGGAGGGTCGCGCGTCAAATTGACTGTAACATCATTCCCGCGACGCGGCGCCGCCACGCCTCCTCCAGTGGCGTGGCGTGGCAGTGGCGTGGCGGTGGCAGTGGCGCGGCAGCGCAGCGACCCGACAAACAACGGCAGGGCCGGCTCCAGCGCTCCAGCGGTGGCGACGCAAAGGACGCACCGAGGGGAACAAATTCGCCTCTTATTCCGGTTGCCGAGCGACCGGCCCGCGCCACTTTTTCCCTGTCAACTCAACTCGGCCGGCGCAGCGTGCCGGAGTCCACTCTAGACAGCGCACGCGCCGTCAGCGCCGCCCTCGTCGCACAGTGGGCCGGAAGACCGGAGGAGGAGGCGGCCATAGTCCCGGACGCGTTTTGAGCTCCAGAGTCGCTGAATGGGACTCGAACCGAACGTGTGGCCCCACCAATGGATTGCTCTCCGAACGAGGAATCCCATTGGTAAGGTGCAAGTTGCAAATGGGAAAAAGTTGCCCAAAACGTGCTCACGTCATCAGTGGATGGCCCTTCGCGCCCCACGCCCAGACTCCATGGAGGTCCACTGTGAGAGGTCCGGAGAGCCCTCGACCCTCCCGAGACTCGAGGGGCCTGGAGGAGCACGAGTAGGGCCCCGACAAGGAAATGTCCACTCGGAAAGGCCAGGTCGCCAGGTGGGCCTCGCCGCCACGCCCCGCGGACGCGACCCGCCAAAGGGACCCTTGCAAGCAATTTGGGCACCAGGGTTCACAAACAGTGCGCCCGGCTGCCCCACAGTGGGCCTGAAGACCGGTGGAGGCGGCCAAAACTCTAGACGCGTTTTGAGCTCCAGTCGCCAAATTGGACTCGAACCGAACGTGTGACCCCACCAATGGATTCCTCGTTCTGAGAGCAATCCATTGGTGGGGTCACACGTTCGGTTCGAGTCCCCTTCAGCGACTCTGACGCTCAAAACGCGTCTGGAGTTTTGGCCGCCTCCACCGGTCTTCTGGCCCACTGGGCGGCGTGCTTCAAAGGGCTTGCCCGCGGATAAGTTGCCCGAAGTGGCTGGCGGCACAGAATTGCCCACTGCACTGTACGGCACTACACTGCACTCACCTTGGACTCGGAGTTGGCCTTGGCCTTCTTGGCGGGCGGCCCCCGGTCGGCGTCCGCGTCGTTGAGGAAGGGCTGCGCGGGTGGCGGCTGTGCCTGCGCGCCCTGGCCGCCCTGGCCCTGGGGGCCCTGCTTGCTGGGGGTCGTGGGGGCGAGCGCCACGCCGGGCGGCCCCGGCCCCGACGCCCCCGTGAACACCCCCGTCCTGGCGGGCCGGTCCGCGGCGCCGGGCTGCCCGCTGGGGGGCTGTGCCGCCGCGGCGGTGGTGGTGGTCGTCGTCGTGGTCGACGGGGTGGTGGTGGACGCCGCCGTCGACGACGACGACGTCGTGGTGGTGTTGGTGGTGGTGGTCGCGTTGAGCGTCGCCGTGGTGGTGACCGTCGTCCCCGCCGACGTGAGCGGCGACGCCGCCACGCCGTTCACGTCGGGGAGCGCCGACGGCGTGGTGCTGCCGGAGGTCGGCTTGGTGGACTTGTCCTTGACCTTGTCCCTGCGGTGGCTGCTGGACCCCCGCTTGCCCGAGCTGGCCGGGCTGCTGTTGCTACTGTTGCTGCTGATGGCCGGGCCGGGGGGCGGCGCCGCGGGCGGCGCGGCGGCCACGTGCTTGGCGCCCTTCTCCTCGCCGTTGTGCTGCTCGTTCGACTTGACGATCTCGTGCTTGGCCTCGGACGTCTTGGTGCCCGGCTTGGTGCGCTTGATCTTCATCTTGAGGCCCTTGTCCACCGTGGCCGAGTGCTCCACGGCCAGCTTGGCGGCCTTGGCGGCCGCGCCGGCGGCAGACGCCATCCCAGTGGAAGCGTTCTTCTCTATGTCCGCATCCAGGTCGATGATGAGGCTGCCGATGCCTATGTCCCACTCCTGCTCGTCATATTCGAAGTTGTTCGCAGGGGGTTCCCTGTCCCCCGGGCGCTCTCTCATTGGGCCCGCCATGCGCACCCTGCCCACCCTCCCACCACCATCTTATCCCCTGCAACAGACAGAGACAACAACAACGGTCAGTCAAACAGACGCGACGGTCGCGGCGAGGCTTCCGACTTCAACACCACCGACAGACGGCAAGCTGACACAGTGGGCCAGAAGACCGGTGGAGGCGGTCAAAACGTCAGACTCGTTTTGAGCTCCAGAGTCACTAAATGGGACTCGAACCGATCGTGTGACCCCACCAATGGATTCCACGTTCGGAGAGCAATCCATTGGTGGGGTCACAGGTTCGGTTCGAGTCCTGTTTGGCGACTCTGGAGCTCAAAGCGCGTCTAGAGTTTTGGCCGCCTCCACCGGTCTTCTGGCCCACTGTGCGCCATCCCCGATCCACGGCCACAGACGCCACACCGATAGCGCGCTCAACACAGTTTTGACGAGTTTTGCCCCCGCCCCCTCCGTCCCGCGACGACTACAAATGCCAAGGAAAAGGAGCGGAGGGGAGGGGGTGACCCCAAAATAACGCGGCGCGGGAGGGGAGGGGGGATGCTTATCGCGGCCGAGTTACTACCCCATTCAACGCGGGCAGCGGAGGTGAGGGGGAAGGGGGTCATCAGGACGCACACCACTTTCTTCAGGCAAGGAAATGCGAATTTATACTGGCCGATACGGTTGGGGCGAGGAAAAGGAACTCGGGAACGGAGACCGCCACAACAAATTCTTTCCCAGTGTACGCCCACGCCGGACGGGCGCGAGCAAGGCGCGACACTGCCAAGGCGCCTTTTTAGACACACAGACAGACAGGACAGACAGACGCAGACATACACACAGACAGGCAGACACACAGACACCCGCAGACAGGGAAACAGGCAGACACACAGACATCCACAGACAGTCACACAGACAGTCACACAGACAGACACACAGACAGGCAGACTCACAGACAGACAGACAGACAGACAGACACAGATGGACGCACACCTGCCCGCCCAAACGCGCCCGCAGTCCAGGTGCAAAATGTCACCGCTGTTTCACGGACACGGAGTCGTGCATTATCCCCACACGCACACTCATAAACACGCACTCACACACACAAAGGCACACACACACACACACACAGACAAACTCGCCCATACAGTATAGACGTACACGGACTATTTGCGTGTCCCGAAACGAAAATGGTCACCATTCGTAAGGCCTGGTGGTCAGGCCACAGCTATGGCGTGTTGGGTGAAAGCATAATGACACCATCCAGGGCCACACAGACACGGACACACACACGCACACACACACAGTCACAGACACACACACTCACAATCACGTCCGTCGCGCGATTTTTATCATTCACCAACGACATCTGGTCTGGTCAGAGTTTCAAACACCGCATACACAACGTCCGTCCGTGCGCGGGCACGCGCTGGCGAATAATTTTGAAAGAAAAAAAAAATGGAGAAGAGAAAAAAGAGAACAGAGAAGAAAAACACGAATCGAAACTGATTAAACATATCAGCCGAGCAGTAGCCGTGGGGACCTTCCCACTCCATCCATCGACCCTGGGGAACGACCCCACCGCAGCGCGTGTCTCTCTCTCTCTCTCTCTCTCTCTCTCTCTCTCTCTCTCTCTCTCTCTCTCTCTCTCTCTCTCACGTACATACAAACAGGAAGAGACACACACATAATAGTACACACAGACACACACACACACACACACACAAACACACTCACACACACACACACACTGACGCGTCCCGACAGCCCTTCATCCATCCCCATAAAGGTCCCGCCCCAGGCCGCGCCGCGCGCCTCCCTGATCCATGTTTTTACGAGCTTTATACTGTTAGTGCGGCAGGAGCGACGGTGTGGAGTCCGATACACGGCAACACACGCACTCACACTCACACACGCACACTTTTACACACACACGCACACTTTTACACACACACACACACACACTTCAATATCCCACCCGAACGGGAAAGCTCACGAAAAAGAAAGAGGGAGGGGTTAGTGGATTGGGGGATTTGGGGGGGGGGGGAGGAGGTTTGCTAAAAACCCACCACTGTATATCACGCGAGTAAAGAGTGAGCCGGGGAAATGAAAACGTGCCAAAACGGTCGCCGTGTCCCTATTCTTGGAAACAGAAACACGCCCACGTGTTTGTCCCCCATCACAAATAAAAATTCGAAAAAATCAATTTAGACGGCCGGTTGAGTCGGTGGTTCGGATCGGAAGCCTCGAGACTTACAGTGATTGATCGATGACGTCACTGGCGACTTACCGGGCCAGGGCAGGACGGCAAGTGGGCCAAGTGGGCGGAGTACAGCGGGTGACATCACGGCGAGCTGACACACCTGAGGAGCAACAACAACAACACGAGTGAGTGGAGCGCGCCAACAAGAGAAACAAGTGCGGCACAGCGTGTGGGCCTCTTACACTGGTAAAACTAAACAGTAGGCCAGAAGCACGGTGGTGACGGTCAAAGTCGCCGACGCGTTTTGAGCTTTTAAGTCGCTAAATAGGACTCGAACCGAACGTGTGACTCCACGAACGGATTGCTCTCCGAACGAGGAATCCATTGGTGGGGTCACACGTTCGGTTCGAGTCCTGATTCGTGACCCTGCAGCTCAAAGCACGTTTAGAATTCTGGCCGCCTCCACCGGTCTTCTGGCCTACTGTGCAATGCCCCTATAAATTTAGAAACAAGGAAAAGAGAGCATGAGTGATTGTACGCTTCGCGAGGAGGACATACGGGCTGCTCGCTTCACGAAAAGCGCTGTGGTAGGCCTCAGTTTTACCAGTGTACGCATATGACGTGTCAACTTGTGTCTCGGCGTCCCGCGCACAGTGGGCCAGAAGACCGGTGGAGTCGTCCTAAACTCTAGACGCGTTTGGTGCTCCGAAGTCGCTAAATGAGACTCGAACCGAACGTGTGACCCCACCAATGGATTGCTCTCCGGACGAGGAATCCATTGGTGGGTTCACACGTTCGATTCGAGCCCTGTTTACCGACTCTGGAGCTCAAAACGCGTCCGGAGTTTTGTCCGCCCCCACCGGTTTTCTGGCCCACTGTACCGCGAACGCGGAGCAGGCGTGCATGAAAAGTGGCGTCAAGAGACGAAATGAACCAAAAATCCGAAGTCTACAAACAAAAGCTCGACTACCGGAGGAACTAGGCCCAAGCTGGCTCGAGGTCAAGACTGTCCACGATGCTCTCTACCCAACGGGAATCCGGAGTACTCACCACCAGTCCAACACAATGGAGCACTACGACAAGGGCAAGCTGGTTCAAGACAAAGGGCAGAACAACAGAACCTCAAATTTAATCTACAAATTGGTTGTTCAGGGGAAAAGGTAAGTTTTTTTCGGTGTAGACTCTAACCAACAACGCATTTGATTGTCATCTTATCTGTGACCCTTCCGTTACGAAACCACGCACAGGGGGCGAGAAGACCGGTGGAGGAGGCCAAAAGTCTAGCCGCGATTTGAGGTCTAAAGACGCCAAACAGGACTCGGACCGAACGAGTGACCCCACCAATGGATTCCTCCTTCGCAGAGCAATCCATTGATTGGGTCACACGTCCGGTTCAAGTCTCATTTAGCGACTCTGGAGCTCAAAACGCGTCTACACTTCCGACCGCCTCCAACAGTCTTCCGGCCCACTGTGCGACGCGGCAACAGCGCCTTACCGGCTTCGAGGTGCCAGCAAAGCCGTCAAGGCCCTCCACAACAATGCAGCAACAATCCAACAGATCGACAGAGACGAGTAGCAGCCAAACGAGACGAAGAACCAGCCCACAAACCTCCCTCCCCTCCGTCACCCTCAAACACACCAAATTCCAGGACACTTCGGCAAAAGACGGATCAGGCGAGCAAACGAAAAGAAGAGTTGGTCAACTGACTGTGAGCCAAAAGAACCCGACCGCTCCGGCCGGCTCTGGCCGGGGTTTTCTGGTCACAGCGTCTAAACCGATCAATGTAGAGGGGCATAGTAAGCGAGCCATTGTAGGAACGTAACATTACGTTGAAACGAATGTGGAAAGATGTCCACATTGTTCTGAACATTATGTCACACTCGATTGGATGTGAAGCAGCGCCATAAATTAGCTTGTCCTCATTCAAACGAATGTGACGCAATGCTCCGGGGATCGTGACATGTCGTCACATCCGTTTCAAACGCGATGTCACATTCCTTGGATGAGAGTATACTTGTATCGAGCTACGCTACGCGCCGCGCGCTCATCTCTGCACACTGTAAAATTTCAGTTACGCTAATTCCAAAGCTTAGTTCTCTAAGAATGTCATCCTTGTTGGTCGATGACCATGTTGACCAGCAAGCATGAATTTGTTATTTTACTCAACAGATAAAGGTGACAGTACTCGTCGTTTTTTTTTAAATAAATATAATAAATTTACTTTCAGAGTAAGGGAGCGGGCACACGCTTGATAGCCTCATTTTGAATCACGCGCGCTGAGCGACCCGTGCGACTGCCGCCAGGTGGCGGCGCCTCGACCACAAGTAACAACAAAAACAAGAACTAAAACAAAAACAACAAGGCCCTGATTTGCGAGCGTGACGGAGCGCAGTGCGCCAGTAGTTGATTAAAAGCGGCAATTAAAGGGCCGTATTTATGTCGTCCACTCTGCGTCCCTATTTTGCGCCATTTATGGCTCTCTTTTGCAATATATATACATATATATATATATATATATATATATATATATATATATATATATATATGCCATTTATTGCCATTTATATATAGTGCCATTTATGGCTCCATTTACGGTCCCTAACACACTGTCCAGTGTCCGCCAGGGCTTCGCTCGTTTACACGACTGCCGGTGCAGCGACAAACACTGAAGTCAAGCCACGTTTTTGAAAAAGAAACCAAAACAGGCAGAGTCCCCTTCCCCCTTCCACATCAGACAAACAAATAAATAAATAAAGAAACGAACAAACTCAAGTGCGTCTGGTGCGGTTTGGTGCGATTTGTGAATTTCCACACAGGTGCATAGGGTGAATCGTTTTTCACACAGGAGCAATAGGTGTGCATTGGATTAATCGTTTTTCACACAGGTGCAATAGGTGTGCATTGGGTGAATCGTTTTTCACACAGGTGCAATAGGTGTGCATTGGGTGAATCGTTTTTCACACAGGTGCAATGGGTGAGTCGGTTTGTCACTAGGACTTCTCCGCCAATCCAGAGGCCGGAGTTGCAAATTTTATGGCGAGACATTGGTTCTACCCAAATTTTGGTTTAAGTCTGACCTAAACTTCACAAAACTTTTAGCCATGCCATATTTTGCCGAAAAGTCTTTCCTCAATATTCAGTGTTCACACAGGTGCATTGGTGAATCGTTTTCCACACAGGTGCAATGAGTGCATCGATTTTCACACATGTGCATAGGGTGCATCGTTTTCTTCACACAGGTGCATTGGGTGCATCGTTTTTTCACACAGGTGCATTGGGTGCATCGTTTTTCACACATGTGCATTGGGTGCATAATTGTTTATCTCACGAGTGCAATGGGTACACCCTAAATGTTTATGTACAATTTTGTACGTGGTATTACATAATTTTAAACCTGTGTAAAGTTTAGCATACAGTTGTGTTCCAATTTCCATAAATTTACTCCTTTAAACGCATATTATGCAAATTCCGCCTCAAAAGCTACACGTACAAAATTCTACATAAACATTTAGTGTGTGTACATTGCTTTCCACACAGGTGCAACGAGTGCATAGTTGTCCACACGAGTGCAATGTTTTCCAGTGTGGTGCGAGAGTGCACGATTGCAAATTTTCCAATGTGTCGGTGCATGAGGTGCAATTTCCAGAACCATATTTTTTCCCCGCCCAACCGTGCCTGTTGGAGCCAACAAAAGAGGCTCCTCGCCGCGTTGTCCAACTGCTACGGCCAGCCGGTGCAGCCCAGCTCCTGGTTTTGACAGTGGCGTCCCAAGTTCCATCCGCCCCGCCTCAGCCCAGCCCACCCAGCCCCGCCGACATAGAACCCCACTCCAAACTTTTCCGCTACCTCGTCCGTCACGCCGCCTCGCACTAAAACGAAAACTCGAAGACGAGTACCATGACTGAAAAGAGAAAAGAAAAAAAAAGAAAAAAACAACATCATACTGGGCTCGGATGCCTGAAATGCTGAGTCCATTACTGCGGGCAATCAATTTCAACTTCAGATTTCAACTGCGGCAGAGCACAGTGGGCCAGAAGACCGGTGGAGGCGGACAAAATCCCGGACGCGTTTTGAGCCCTTGAGTCACTAAATGGGACATGGACCGAACGTGTGACCTCACCAATGGATTGCTCTCCGAACGAGGAATCTATTCGAGGGGTCACGCGCAGGGTTCGAGTTCTGGTTAGCGACTCTGGAGCTCAAAACGTGTTTAGAGTTTTGGCCGCCTCCATCAGCCTTCTGGCCCACTGCGCAGAGGTTCAACGCGTTTCAGGGTCCCAGCATTTCTGATGAGCTGAGCCAACCAAAGGTACAGACGAACAACACACCGAAAAAGAACTGCCGCCTAAATCTACGTAAGACGAAGACTAAACTTGACGCTGCCCGCCCTCCACTGCAAGAAAATACTACAACAATTCCTGGCAATTACTTTTTGGCTTACTTTCGAGGTCCAACAATCGTTGTACAAAGTAAAATTGAACCGGCATGACGAGTGAAGTCTACACGGTGAAAACCGTTCTTGGTTTTCCCAGGAGCTCCCTGGAACTAGCATTTGCCATTACCATCAGCTAGCTCGAAAAATCAGGAACCATTTTTGCCCTGTAGTCCAGGCCACGTTGCACTTTTCCACAATCCTCGTTGTACTTTCTACAATCGTCGTTGTACATCTCTAACAGTTTCCGTTGTACTTTTCTTGCAGTGTCGCAGACGGGACGCGGGGAACCACCATGCAAACCAAGGCAAACCACGACGGAGACCAACAAAAACATAAAAAGCGGGTTTGTACTTACAAGGCACCTATCAGCAGAAACGTAAGTTCCCTAAGATCCACCGTCTCACAGGAACTCACCTGCAAAACAGAAGGAAACAAGTCCGTTAGAAATGGCAAGACAAGACATTTCGGTCGTTTGGCACACCCTAAATGTTTTTGTACAAGACATCACAGTTTCTTGTGCACACGAACTTTAAGTACAAATTTGTGCGCAATTTTGCACTAAAGTGGTGAAATTTGTGCAGTTTTTCGTACAAAGTCTGTACGAAAAGTTCGTGCGCACAAAAAACTCTGATGTCTCGTATAAGATTGTACATAATATTTAGTGTGCACCTTACATAAACAACGATCAACTGGCTTAGGCTTTGAATCAAACGCAGGCTGACTAACACTGAATGGTTTTGTATGCCAGCAGCGTATCGAGCACGGGGTCAAAGGGTCAGCTGACCCCCAGTTTTTGAGCTGCCCCGGGTCAATCCCCTGTGAGGTAGGCAACACGCAATGCACTAACCCCCCCCCCAACTTTTTTGACGTTCCTACGCGCCTGTGCACTGCTTTTGAAAGGGAAGGAATCTTTCGCATTCTGTGGGCAGGCGTCGGAGGAAAGCAACTGGAGCAAGTCACACACACAGAGCCAAAGTTCGCCGCAAATCTCCTTGCTCGATCGCCTTGCCTCAAGCTCGACAAAGAGAAATTGGTTCACCCACGATGCCGGCCCGCAAGCGCGCCCCCTGCTCGGCCCTGCTCGGCCCTGCTCGGACGCCCCCGACTGCGACCCGACAGGGATCTGACAGCGCATCGCGGCGGATACACAAGTTGATGGGTTGGGATTTATGGCCCGTCTGGGTGGTGAAGGG
Source organism: Thrips palmi (assembly GCF_012932325.1). Classification (NCBI taxonomy): domain Eukaryota; kingdom Metazoa; phylum Arthropoda; class Insecta; order Thysanoptera; family Thripidae; genus Thrips; species Thrips palmi. The sequence goes on along the minus strand of NW_023144630.1, from coordinate 332,262 downwards.
AGACCGCATTGTCTAGAGAGGGAGAGGGAGAGGGAGATAGAGAGAGAGAGAGGGAGAGAGGGGGAGAGAGAGAATGGGAGAGAGAGAGGGAGAGAGAGAGAGAGAGAGAGAGAGGGAGAGAGAGAGAGACGGACAGACAGAGAGGGGGGAGGGGGAGAGCACGAGCCGACGGCCGGAGGCCACGGCAGCCATGCCATGCAGCCTCGCGGAAGGCAGTGGCTTCTCTTCTTCCGGGACGAGTTCATCTCACGGAGCGAAAACTGGAGCGTTCAAGCGGAGAGGTGCTCGGGTTCGGGGAGCGTTCCAAACGGGGAAGGCGCAGTGGGCCGGAAGACCGGTGGAGGCGGCCGAAACTCTTGACGCGCTTTGAGCACCAGAGTCGCTGAACAGGACTCGAAACGACACGTGCGAAGCCACCATTGGATTCCTCGTTCGGAGAGCAATCCATTGGTGGGGTCACACGTTCGGTTCAAGTCCCATTACACGTCTAGAATTCTGGCCGCCTCCACCGCTCTTCTGACCCACGGTGCGTGGCTTGCCTAACGGCACGGCGGGGAGAGCGCCCGATTTCGGCAGGTAGGCAACCCGGTGGACAGGTCTGCTACGCGGTTGCCTACCTGCACGGCGAGCTCCGCTCCACAGACGGCACACAGCCAAAATGAAAACACAGGACTGGACGAAACCAGGGCCAGGGCAGTACTCTGTCAAAACGAAGGCGAAACACGGCGCCAGTCCAGAGGGCGTGCCGTACGCACGCGCGGCTTGTCCCAGTTTGAGCGCTTCTAGTGCATGAGACAAACGAACTTGTTGCACTTCGTCGATACTACCGAAACGTTCGATCGATCGAAGCGCGCGACTAGGCTGCAATTTTACCAGTGCAGGAACGAAGGGCGGAGCGGAAGGGAGACTCCCCAGGGGTCGTGTCGCGGCCACCTTATTGGCTCCTCAAGGACCGAAAGGAAGGAGAGAGGGAGAGAGAGAGGGGGAGAGAGAGAGAGAGAGAGAGAGAGAGAGAGAGAGAGAGAGAGAGAGAGAGGACAGAGAGAGAGAGGACAGAGAGAGAGAGGACAGAGAAAGGACAGAGAGAGAGAGAGAGAGAGAGAGAGAGAGAGAGAGAGAGAGAGAGAGAGAGAGAGAGAGAGAGAGAGAGAGACGGGGCAATTATGACGGGAACAATGGCCAGCCGGCCGCAAACAGCAGCCGCTGCACTCGTCGGCGCCACTTGGCACTCGCCCGCCGACACTCCGCCACCCCGCCCCGCCCCGCCCCGCCGATATTGGCGCACTTTCTCGGCGGCGGCTCCTTTGCCCGCTCCACCCCGCCCCGCCCCGCCCCGCCCCGCCTGGTGTTCCTGACCGGAAGCAGCCGGTGCCGCGGGCATTCATCTCAATTCGAATCCGCCGCTCCGCCCGCCTCGCTACCGCTTGCACCGCTTGCACAGTGGGCCAAGAAGACCGGTGGATGCGGCCAAAATTCTTAGACGCGTTTTGAGCTCCAGAGTCGCTAAATGTGGCTCGAACCGAACGAGTGACCCCACCAATGGATTCTTTGGTCGGAGAGCGATTCATTGGTGGGGTCACAAGGTTGGTTCGAGTCCCAGTTAGTGACTCTGGAGCTCAAAACGCGGCTAGAGTTTTGGCCGCCTCCTCCGGTCTTCTGGCCCACAGTGCAGCGCTTGGACTGCCGCTCCGGCGGGCCGGCTTCCGCGAACGCCACATTGCAGTGTAGCATCGCCTGGCCGGAAACAGTTTCCAGGAGCCAACGAAACCGACGACGACGAACGGCATCGACGACGGGCGGAGCAGACGTCCAATGTAGCAAAAAAAGACAACAACATCGACGACAAAAACCAGAAACAACAACAACAATTGCTGCCAGCGATGAGGACCGTGGTGCCAGCCAAGCCAATGAGGCGGTTCAACGTGTTGAGCTACTTTACAGAGTACCGCCCGGCCGACGTCGAACCGTGCTAGGACAGTGTCTTTCTCCCCTCTCCCCTCTTCTCTCCCCTTTTTCCCCCTCTCTCTCTCTCTCTCTCTCTCTCTCTCTCTCTCTCTCTCTCTCTCTCTCTCTGTCCATGAGTGCGAGAGAGACGGATGGCCGGCTGTGCGGTACGCGGTGGACGACTGGGCGACGGAAGGGGGTCGGGGGAAGAAGGGCGAAGGGGGGGGGGGGGGGGGGGGGGGGGGAAAGGGGGGCCCCGGGCGGGTGGCAGTTAAAGGACGTAAGGGTGGCGGTCCATTTCGAGAAGGCTTTTCCGAATAAACGTTGGCCCCCTCAGGCGTCGCCAGACTGCAGCCAGGTCAGGCAGGGCCATGCAGACACTAGCACAATAGCTTTTATTGCCCCCCGACCGGGGAGGGGCAACGGCACCTCGCCTCCGGAGCTGGGCTCCGATGAGCAGCCGAGCAGTTTTGCTTGTCCAGCCAATCGGCTGGGATTTTTCTAAGTCCGTGTTCATAGTAAAATGACAATTTTTGACAACGCTACCAAAATGCTTGTCACGAAACGGTTCACATTTCAGTGTAGGTGTGAAATGCAGTTTGTCCTGCTTCGTCAAAATGATCGCTCGAATTCAAATTTTGCATGAATAGATCCAGAATTTTGTCCCGCGTGCATTGGTCATCGTTGCAAACATGTCAAGCGACGCGTTAGAAATTTGACTCTCTGGACTAGGCCAGGTAGTCGCCCCTTGTCTATTGTGTCGAGGGCCTCATTCCCTGCCGGCGGCTCGTCGCACCGAAGCGAGGATGGTGACAGGAGGATTTATTGCCCCTCAACCCCAGACATAAATTTTTTGAACGGCCCGTTTTTCAGCGTCTAATCGGACAGAAATGGTTTTCTCGCAAAATCGCGGTTCGAATGGTACTTTGAAAAATAGTCCTGCGACAATTTTGACCGAAGCTTTGACCTCCCGTTTTGCAAAAGTTGGAGATGGCTCCGCACTGGCTGCAGTCCGGTCCCAGACGGCGCGCGGCGGCGAGGGTCTGGGGCTCGCTTTGTTCCCCGGCCGGCTACCTGCAGCGGGGGCTGCTTCGGAAACAAGTCGATGCGAGAAAGACAAGACATCGCTTGTCTCTCTCTTCTGTTGAAGCGACTGCAAATTTACTTGATTTTCGGACCCAGGTTCTGGTTGAACCGTTTGTTCCAGCGACTTGGAACTTTTTGCAATCAATAGAGGAAAGTCCTGGCTGTGAGGTAAGGTTTTTCAACCTCCTCACTCTTGTAGTTTAGTCGCTGCGCACTTCACAAAACTGTCCATTTTCAAGGCGTTCCAGGAGTCTTCCCTTGAACCCGATCACCGCGAAATTTCTTTACATCATACCTGTGGTTGTCTTCTACAAGCATGCGCAATTTTACTATGCTCCTCCCATTGGTTCTCCTGGAACCTGGGTCCGAAAATGGCGAAAAACGCACAATTTTCGAACTTGTAGGGATCGTTACGCCTAAACTAAGCGTCACAGAGGAAAACCGCTCGAAAGGGTTAGAAAACACACCCAAAACTATCAAATGCCGAAAAAAAATTTTTGCCACCCGTACGCCCTTAACAGGAGACTCCAGGTCGGCCGCCGGCCGTGCCTCGGCGCGCGGAGCCGATGCAGACCGAAATGAAAATCGCGATTTCTCAAAAACGGCTTGGCCAAAAAATTTCAAACTTGGTACAGAGACTAGGAATAGACCAGGCCCGCCCCCGGTCCGGTCAAATCCGGTCCGACATTGCCTGTTTG
>NW_023144630.1:294699-327534 GCF_012932325.1 Thrips palmi | reverse complement strand
CCCCCATGGAGGGGCCGAAAAACAAAGCCGGGAGGTGGAAGTTTTGAGGCCGTTCGGAGAGACTTATTGTTCGGATCATTACTCCGGCCAGCTGGTGCCGCGTGGCGGCGCCGCTCATTCATCACACACACTGCAACATCCACCAATTACATCGTCTTTAACACACTGTACTTCGGTCGAAAATTGTTCCGGTACTCCTATTTGCTCAGCCTTATCATCGCACAAACAGTTTTTGTCTGACGAGCCAACGGCAAACAATTCGCCTGATAAACGGGGAGGACCAATATGCTGACTTCTGCCCCTTTTTCTCCTTTTGCTCTCTCTTCCATTTTTAGTTGTTGTTGTTGTTTGCACCGGAGTGTGCTCCTCAGCAGAGAGTGGAGTGGGCGTGTAATTCGCAACCGCCAATGGCTGCGATCGTGAGAGCAGATCGCCAAAACAAAGAGAAATAAAAAACGCGAAAAAAGGGAATAAATAATTCGGTTGAGGGGGACAGAGCGATGAGCGTCCATGAGCCAGTGCGGCGGCCCCGGCCCGGCCCGGCCCCGGCGGCAAACACAAAAAGCAACCAACAACAAAGCGTCCCGTTCTCTTTCCCCCTTTCGCCTTTCTCTCGGTGCCTCTCTCTCCCTCGTTCGCATCGAGGAATCATTTTTCCGCTTAAATTAATGCCGGGAGGTGACGGAGGCGGAACGGTGGTAGCCGCGGGGGAAGCGCCCGCCGCACAGTGGGCCAGAAGACCGGTGGAGGCGGTCAAAACTCTAGACGCGTTTTGAGCTCCAGAGTCGCTAACGGGGCACTCGAACCGAACGTGTGACCCCACCAATGGATCGCTCTCCGAACGAGGAATCTATTGGTGAGGTCACACGTTCTGTTCCAGCCCCATTTAGCCGACTCTGGAGATCAAAACGCATCCGGAATTTTGACCGCCTCTGCAGGTCTTCTGGCCCACTGTGAGCACATTTTCGCGCATTTTCCTTTGCCGATTTTCAGTGCTCGCTGTCGGCCGTTTCCCTCCACCGTTAATCCTTTACTGCCGCGGTTTAGGGCCGCCGAGATCGCCCTGCGTGAGCGCCGCGACGCCCTGCCAGTCCGCCCGCGTCCACCTCGCCAAGTACAGCACCAAGCCACCTTGTTTCCAACGGCGTGGCGGCGGCCAAAACTCCAGACGCGTTTTGAGCTACAGAGTCGCTAAATGGGACTCGAACCGACCGTGTGACCCCACCAATGGATTCCTCGTTCGGAGAGCAATCCATTGGTGGGGTCACACGTCCGGTTCGAGGCCTGTTCAGCTACTCTGGAGCACAAAGCGCATCTAGAGTTTTGGCCGCCTCCACCGGTCTTCTGGCCCACTGTGGAGTGACGAGGCGGAGATGTCGGCCTCCAGAGCCAGCGCTGCCAACATCCATACATTTCCATGCATTCGGCGAGTGCCCTTCGGACAGGTGGCGCGGAATATTCATGAACGAGTCCCCTGCCCTACAGTGCCCTCGCCTCCGCTTTTCCTCGACAAAAGTGTCGCGGCTGCGCTGCCAGACGGCGAGATTTCCCCGTCGGAGAGGAAATTCCCGCGCCATTACGGCAGAACGAGGGGAAAAAAGAGGCGGAAAACAGGGGAAAATGAAACGACTCCACTAAACAGTGGGTCGCTGTCGCTGCGCTCGCAGCGGCCTCTTTCCCCCGACCGTGCACTGCAAATTACGGGCAGGCGGCGGTGCAGCACAGTGGGCCAGAAGGCCGGTTACGGCGGCCTGAACTCTTGACGCGTTTTGAGCTCCAGAGTCGCTACACAGGACTCGAACCGAACGTGTGCCCCCACCAATGGATTCCTCGTTCGGACAGCAATCCATCGGTGGGGTCAGACGTTCGGTTCGAATCCCATTTAGCGACTCTGGAGCTCAAAACGCGTCCGGACCTCCACCGGTCTTCTAGCCCACGGTGTGTAGAAGAGACTTTTCAAAACAGGAATTTCTCGAGTGCACGCGCGGCGCCAAGCGGCAGGCGGGCGGCACTTCGGACTTGCATCGTCGCCAATCTGATAGGATTTGACGCGCTTCGTTCTCGCCCGCGGAGAGAGAGAGAGAGAGAGAGACAGAGAGAGAGAGAGAGACAGAGAGAGAGAAAGGGGGGGGGGAGTGAGCCAGCCGTCCTGGCAAGTAATGACACATCAAGCAGCAAGTATGCTAAACTGGAAGGGACAACAATCATATCACGCGGTGCTGGCGCTGCACTGCATCCTCTCCCCTTCCCCTCCCCTCCCCCCCCCTCCCCTCCCCTCCTCCGCTCCCCCTCCCGGCGGCGGTGCGGATCACGTGCGGCAGGCTCCTTCCCAGAAGCGGGTTCTTGTCTGGAACTCCCGGCCAACTGCTCTCCGAACCAGCAAAACGCATCACCTTTCAGATTAGAGGGGGTTCACGCGCGCCCGCGACGCGCAACTCTGCGCTCAATTTTCAACAACTTTTTGTTCATTTTATTATTTTTTCATTTCCCGGTTGAAAGAAACGAAATGGGGCTTTTGATTTTTGTTTCAGTGTGCATGCTATGCGTGTGGTAAGCGTGCGTGCACGGTATCAAGAGGCGCACACTGTGTTAGTACGCACAGAAGAGTGGTGGAGGCGGTCAAAGGCGCGTTTTGAGCTCCAAAGTCGCTAAACGGGACTCGAACCGACCGTGTGACCCCACCAATGGATTGCTCTCCGAACGAGGAATCCATTGGTGGGGTCACACGCTCGGTTCGAGGCCTGTTCCGCGACTCTGGAGCTCAAAACGCGTCTAGAGTTCTGACCGCCTCCTCCGGCCTTCTGGCCCACTGTACGCCGCGCTATGGACGCCATGCTCGCGGTGTGTGCTGGTGTGTGATCTTCGTCTCCAATTACAACCCTATCGACCATGTCCCCGACGTGTCCACCGCATGCACGCGAGGCAGGCAAGCGGCGCGGTGTCGTTCTCGTCGCTCTGTCTCTCTCGCATCCCTACGGGACGCCCCATGAGTGCGAGAGAGACAGAGCGACGAAAGCGACTCTCGGAAAAGGTCTGCTGGCCGCATCAGCAATTGAAGGCGTTTACCGTGCCGCCACAACGCGCCGCAGCAACGCGCCGCAGCCAATGGGGAGCTCGCTTAGTCCGCTCGCTGCGGCCATTAGTTACAATTTCATAAAAGGGTGAGAAAAGCATAAGCCGGCTGCGCCGCAGCGCCGCGCACATTCGATTAGTCGATCCTGATCGAGTTCGATAGATCGATCGCTATCGGCGAGCGTCGTCACTTATGCAGAGCACTCTGATTGGCTGGCCAGCGCGCCGCGTTTGGAAACTATCACCAATGGACTCCTCGTTAGGAGAGCAATCCATTGGTGGGGTCACACGTTCGGTTCGGGTCCCATTTAGCGACTCTGGAGCTCAAAACGCGTCCGGGATTTGGACCGCCTCCACCGGTCTTCTGGCCCACTGTGGACTGGGGCTGGGTTTTTGTGAACGCGGCCCGGGCGCGCGCAAACGCGAAGCAATGCGAAGCGATGTGTGTGTTCCACATAAATCAAATGCGAATATCAAGTGGATGGATGAATCTGACCGCAGAGCGGCGTGGCTTGCTCTTCACGCGCATGCGTGTTGGGGACGGATAAGAGACGGACGGACAGACAGACAGGCAGGCAGGCAGGCAGATAGACAGGCGGACGGACGGGCGAAGTGGAGGGGGACTGTCTGTCTATACGGGTCGACCGTTCGCATGACGAGAAGGCAATAAAACTTCCAATGTTCATTGTGGCGTGGCGAGGCGAAGCACAGCGAAGCGCGGCTCGGAGAATGCACTTTACAAAATTTCCAAACACTTGGCGGGAATCCAATTATATTCGGCGCACCGTGGCAGGGAACTCGCGCAGGCTGGAAACCTCTGCTAAACGCCGTCGGCGTGTTGTGAGCGTCGCTTTTGGTCGGAAAGGTCTGGCGTTCGATTCACCGCTTTTCCCATTTTTCCTGACAGCAGTTTACCTCTGTGCAATAATTGCACCCCGCACAGTGGGCCAGAAGGCCGGCGTCGGCGGACAAAACTCAAGACGCGTTTTGAGCTCCAGAGTCACTAAATGGGACTCGAACCGAACGTGTGACCCCACCAATGGATTCCTCGTTCGGAGAGCAATCCATTGGTGGGGCCACACGTTCGGTTTGAGCCCTGTTTAGCGACTCTGGAGCTCAAAACGCGTCTAGAGTTTTGTCCGCCTCCACCGGTCTTCTGGCCCACTGTGCCCCTATCACGCAATGGCCGGCCTCGGTCCTGAGTGGCCGCGAACTGCTTTGGGGATCTTTGGGGTGCCCGGGCAGGGCCTGGGCGCCCGGCTGGGTTCCAAAACCGCAAAACGGGCTGACTTCTCGGAACGTACGTCAACACGGTGCGTCAACTGTTCCGCTTCGTCCATACTGACAGTGTACCGGCTGCCAAGGCCCCAGAAGGATCCGTAAGGTACAAGAAGAGTAGCCTTCTTGATTCACATTGAACCGTTTGGCCGCAGGCGGCGTCCTGCCTTCAAATCAGTGTGCTTGTTTCGCCATCCCATTCCACAGTGGGCCAGAAGACCGGTGGAGGCAGGCAACAGGACTCGAACCGAACGTGTGACCACACCAATCGATTCCTCGTTCGAAGAGCAATCCATTGGTGGGGTCACACGTTCAGTTTGACTCCCATTTAGTGACTCTGGAGCTCAAAACGCGTCTAGAGTTTCGGCCGCCTCCACCGGTCTTGTGGCCCACTGTGCCTCAAGCTGGAATGCGACAGGAAATACTCCAGGACCTTGGCGATGAACACTGACAATTTTTCGTTATCAGTTCCGGCGCCTTCTGGACACCGACGCGGCGACGCGGCGTCCCCGGCGGCAGATAAGATCTCACAGTGTGTCTCGCCGTCCCGCTCGCACGCACGCAGCGTCAGCACACTGCCTGCGAGAGCGACGGAGACGGTCGCAGAGGGCATCTGGCCTGTTCCTCGAAGCACTCGTGTTGTGACGAGGGCAGGCAGGCAGGCACGCCGGTCGCCTCCGAGGCCTGCCACTCGTCTCGCTCGCTCCGGAGGCAGTCGGACAGAGAGGGAAAAGGCACCGGTTTCTCTCTTTCTCTTCGCCGCAGAGCCCCGCCGCCCGAGCGGACACAGCCATTATAGAGCTGTCGAGAAAACAGCATTCCCAAGGCAGCCCAAGGCTCCCAAGAGATTTCTTGAAGGTGTCTACAGTACGGGCTATTTTATGCACTTTCAGAACTCTTCAACGCACAGCAAATAACCGCTTGAGAGTCTGTCCAGTCTCTTTTGAGACATAATTTCTAAATTTGTCGAGGCATTCCCAGAAAAAGGGTTTCTTGATTTACGATTTTCTTGGTTTTTGTAAGAAAAACATCTTGTCACAAGAAAATTTTTCTTCATTCAAGAAGAAAAAATTGTACTAAGAAAAATTTTCTTGCAAAAACCGGCAAAAACCTAGAAAAGTTCAATTTTTCTTGATCCAAGAAGTCATGTTTTTGGGTGCACTGCAGGCTGCAGGCCTTTTTCTTCTGCAGTGCGTACCAGGATCATCAAGGACAAATTAATTCGGAGCAAGGATCGATTCTCCGCTTCGACGAGAGACTTCTGGAAGGGTCCTCCAACCAGCGGCATGTGTGGACAGGCCTAGCAACAGAGAGAACAGCTGGCAAGGGGATCCAAGAGCTTGCGGTTGACGCGCAGGCTCACATACCGACAGCCTTCGTCTAAACACTGCCCCAATAATGAGAGGGAAACGAAAAAAAAAATAAACGAGGAAAACCGTCGGAAAAACTAATGAGCCCACTTTGAGCACAACTGCTAAGCGCAAGAGGTTGCGCCCACAGTTTCGCCAAGTTTGACAAAGTTTTCTCGGCAAGTCGCGTCAAAGCGCCCGATCCCCGGCGGCCCCAGGGCTTTGACGACAGATTGGGCGGACCAGGACCATGGACCTGCCTGTTTAGAGAATAAACTCCGTGACTTCAGCGACAGAAATAAAGCAGAGCCAATATTCTGAAAGGGTCTTTGTGGGTGAATTAACTGCGATTGCACACCCACAGGTAATCGACGCCACAGTAGGCTAGAAGACCGGTGGAGGTGGACAAAACTCTAGATGCGTTTTGAGCTCCAGAGTCGCTGAGTGGGACTCGAACCGAACGTGTGACCCCACCAATGAACTGCTCTCCGAACGAGGAATCCATTAGTGGGGTCGCACGTTCGGTTCGAGTACCATTTTAGCGCCTCTAGAGCACAAAGCGCGTCAAAAATTTGGGCCAACTTCGCGTGTCTTCTGGTCCACTGTGCACTCCAGAAAAAACGCAGACAAATTCAATCGCAGATTTCCGCTACAGGTGAAGGAAGAACACACCGGCGTGCAAATTCAATTCACGGACACTGTCCTGCGTGGACAGGCCCAGGGGCATGACAGCCCCGTCTTGCGGAACAGAAGTCAGAGAGAGAGAGAGAGAGAGAGAGAGAGAGAGAGAGAGAGAGAGAGAGAGACCGACCAAGTTGTGAACAAAAGACCCCCTCCCCTCCCCGCGCGCCCATGCTCCTGTGGCAGTGGCCCCGACGACCCTCCCCCCTCCCCCTTCCCCCGCCCATCCTCTCCGGCCAGTTGGCTCTGGCCGGAGGAGCGTCCGGAATACAAAGCACAGCTGTCCTCGTCGCACGGGCGGCGAACGCAGCAGAGAGAGCGAGATGGCTGCATCTTTGTGACACTCTATTTGTTTGCCTTGGAAAAGGCAGTGTGCTGCACGAGAATTCCTCACTTGACGCGCCTTGCGTTGCCGCCGCGGCACAGTGGGCCAGAAGACCGGTGGAGGCCGCCAAAACTCCGGACGCGTTTTGAGCTCCAGAGTCGCTAAGCAGGCCTCGAACCGAACGTGTGAGCCCTCCAATGGATTCCTCGTTCGGAGAGCAATCCATTGGTGGGGTCACACGTTCGGTTCGAGTCCCATTTAGCGACTTTGGAGCTCAAAACGCGTCTAGAGTTTTGTCCGCCTCCACCGGTCTTCTGGCCCACTGCGCGGCGCACCGCGCGCAGCGGACCTTCAAGACTTCATCGCGCCGTGTGATATTTCAGAACCAGTCATGCCAAGCCAGTGTGGCCCTTGCGTTTATCGCTCTAAGAAAGCCGTCGGAGGAACGAGAGAAAAAGAAAGAAAACCCGGGAGGAATGTTTGAAAAAGAGCAGGAGTTTGACGGAGTGGATTGCCTTATGAATCTCGCACCGAGGAAAAGTTACAGAGCAGTTGCAGATCAAAGGGCAGACGTTTTCCTGATTCGCAACCAGAAAGATTCTATTTCCACTGTGGTGTGTATTTCGTGCATTGCCGTCGGGCGTATGTAAGAGGTAAAACCTAAGAAATAGTTCGTAAATTACTTACGTTTTTCTTTGTGAGCGGTATGCTCAAAATGCTTCATAAAATCAAGCTATACTTTAATTTGCAAGGCCTAAAATAGTTGGTAAGGTTTTCAGAGTGTGGTTTCAGGAGATGAGTGTGACAAATAATAACCACCAGCCACCATAAGTAAAAACGATATCTGCTGCACTCGGCATAACCGGGACACTAAACGGGCAGACTTCCAAGTATTGACTTTACATGAGGCTTTGTGTACTACCCGACCTCAGCACGCTGTCGCAGCGTCGCAGCGGATTTCGAGACGCACACATGCTGACAGTAAGCTCGCTTCTTCGAAGCCAGACTTGTTGGCTGAGCCGACGAACATGAGGCACGACTTCTCTTGACGCTCATAAATGCTTCTAGTCGATGACAAGTCATCCCGTGTAAGTTTACATGACGGCGACGCCGGCGCGGTCCTGCTGGTGATTCATCTTGTGGCTTCTCTCCGAGAGCCGGGTCCAATCCTTCCTCTTCTAGGGCCATTCTATCACTCTTCCGGCTCCGAGGACGTACAGTGGGCCAGAAAACCGGTGCAGGCGGTCAAAGTTCTCGACGCATGTTGAGCGCCAGAGTTGCTAAATAGGACTCGAATCGACCCCACCAATGGATTCCTCGTTTGGAGACCAATCTATTGGTGGGGTCACACATTCTGTCCTCTTTAGTGACTGGAGCACAAAACGCACAATGCAATTTGACCGTCTTCTGGTCCACTGTGGATCATCCCTCCAGCCCTTCCCAGCCCTATTTTTGGGCAGCCCCTATCGGCAACAGCTACTTGCTGGCTCCGATGCCGTTCTTGGCACAGCAACGAGCACCAAAAGGGTTGCAGCGGAGTAATCCGTTTTAGGGGCTGGTTGCTTGTGTATACAGTGTGTTGCATTATGTAAGGAGGTGGTGTTGGTGTAGTGTACGTTGCTGCGTGTGTGACCTATGTGTGAGTGTGTGTGTGTGGCGCTCAGCCACCACTGCAACCGCACAATATCCGGTGCGAGTGAGATGGTGTGGGTGGACCTGAAGAACCGGTGAAGAACACACAGTGGGAATGAATGGAGTGGGGTGCCAAGCCGACCGTAATGAGAGGCAAGACAGACCGGCGGACGGGCAGAGGGACGCACAGACGGAGCGTCAGACCGACGGAGCGTCAGACAGACGGACCACTTGTTCTCACTCGCTGGTCGAGAGGCGGCGGGGCGGGGCAAAGAAAATGATGTACAAGTTTGCCCGCAAGTTTCTGCAATTACACTAATTCCAGAAGTGAGGCCAGTGCATGACGCCTGGCGCGGCCGAGAGGCGAATACATACTTGAGTCAACTTTGAAATTCTAAGCTGTGCACCCTACGCTGTTTTTTCCACCCCCACCCCGAGCCCTGACTCTGCTCGGCTTTAATCTCAAGGGAGAGTGGAAAACTTTTTATGGCGGTTGTTTTCATAACTCGCTTCAGCCCAATCCTTTGCATCATACGTGCGGGGTTTGTCTGGCGGAATCAATAAACGGGGAAAGCAGACGCTCGCTCGGGGCGGCTATCTTTTTTCCTTCATCGATGCGAGGGTGGCAAATTACCGCATTATTTATTCTTTTCGCTGCGACAAGCCACTAGGCTGCGCGTGGCACTGAGCTGACACGTGGCGCACAGTGGGCCACAAGACTGGTGGAGAGGGCGAAAATTCTAGACTCATTTTGAGCTCTAGAGTCACCAAATGGGACTCAAGCCTAAAGTTTGAGCGCACCAATGGATTGCTGTCCGAATGAGGAACCCACTGCTGGAGTCACATGTTCAGTTCCAGTCCTGTTTAGCGACTCAGGAGCTCAAATTGCGTCTATAATTTTGGTCGCCTCTACCGGTCTTCTGGCCCACTGTGTACTGTAGGCTTCCACGGTCTTGGACCTTTTGGAATGCAACTTATGAACTGCCGAAGCTTGAGTCAACAGCGCTGCTGGCTGATGATAACGAAAGGCCGCAGCTGGAAATGAGATTAAGCTTGCATGGAAATAAAAATACCAATATAATACGATTGCGGGCTGCGAACACGAACAGTCAGAGGCAGCAGTGTGTACGTGTACGTGATTTATGTGATACTGCACCAAGTGTAGCGCAATCGGCGCCAAAGCCTCGTTGCACAGATCCCATCCAGTTTGTTAGAGGTTGCCCACCCAGAGAAAACTTGCACCAGAACCTATGCTAGACAGAATGAAGTCAATTACACTTTATCGAGAACGACGTGCAACTTGCAAGTCTCAAAATCTTGAATACTTGCCTTGTGGATTGGTAATGGTAGTAGTGGTGGTTGTAGTTGTGGTAGTGGTGGTGGTGGTAGTGGTGGTGAAGGAAGGGTAAGTCGGGCGACACGAGTCGCCCGGAAAAGCAACAATTACGATATGGAGGGTGCGGGCCTCTGCCGCTGCCACCGCGGGCCCGGTCCGGTCCGAGTGGCCCGAGGGACTCACAAAAGAGACCGAGGGGTCGGTTGTTCAGTTGGGGCATTAAAGGGCGATATGGTGATGTGACCACCACTATCCGCTGTGTCTGAATGAATGTCTGATTACAACTTCTGCCAACTGCCGCTTAGCAGCGCTAAGCCTTTTTCACCACGCCAGGAAACAGCACTCGACAGACTGCGCATGTGTGTGTGTGTGTGTGTGTGTCGAGCAAGCAGGGTGTACAGTGTCCAGCACTGTGTCGCGTAGCTCGGCGTGGCAGGGTCCCGGTGTGATACCGGGATATCGGGTGCCCAGTAACCACATTCCGCTTGACTGCTCCTATCCTTACCCCCACCGCGCCTACCAATCCCCTCTCTCCCTCCCCCTTCTTCCTCTCTCTCTCTCTCTCTCTCTCTCTCTCTCTCTCTCTCTGTTCCCTCCCCGGCGCGAGCACCGCTCGGCCGCCTGGCGCTGGTTCGGAGCCCGCTGCTGCTACGCTGCTAGAGCCTGGGGTCGATCGGCAGGCAGCCACCCATCCCTTCCCTGCTGGGCTCACCTCCACCCCAAAGCCACCCCCTGGCCATGCCAGCCACGCCGTGCCGTGCCGGGCTGGCAATGCTGGCATCCACCGGGAGGGTGCGAGCGAGAGGGAGGCAGCAGGGAGGAACAAGATTTAGGGTCACTGGTTGGAATCATTCTTGAAAGATTAACCGTGGACTGTGCTGCGCCCCATCGCTGTCGCCGGCCGTTTGATAAATGCGCCACTCGGCCTCCTCGTCCCGTTTTTAATTTTTCGCCCTGACCACTGTCGCAAACTGCAATAATAATGCGGGTGGGGGGTTCGATCCCCGGCGGGGTGCCTGTTATACACTCTCCAAAGCGATTACACAACCGCCGACTGTCGGTCGAGTACCAAATGTGCTCAGCAGGGACATCAGCATTTTCAACTGCATAATGTACTCGTACTCTTGTTTCTTGTAACGTTGAAAACACTGCTGTACTGACGGTCCCATGAAAGTACTTTGCAATCACGCGCAACTGACTCATAAAGTCACTCACTCACAGTCAAATTGCAGTTCGTGACATCGAGATAAGTGTCAAGTTGACTCGTGTCTTGGTCAAAAATAAGTCTTCAGAGAGTAACTACTGTGAAACAGAATGACAGTGTGAGGAGTTTTCTCCATGTTTGTTTGGTTAACTCTTTAAAAGCCTACGAAGCATTTGCTTCATAACTACAAAGGAAATGAAGGCATTGTAGAATTGCATTGTATTATGAAGAAATGCTTCGTACTACAAAGGATTTTTGCTTCATAATACGAAGCATTTCTTCGTAGATATTACAATGCCTTCATTTTCTTCGTATTGCGAAGCGGTTCTTCGTAGAGTTTTTACTGTGTGTTTGTTTGGTTGGCGACGTGACCGAGAATCGATTCGGGTCTCGTCGAACAAATCGTCCCGAAAATCTCTCGAGGTTTTGCTCAATATGAGAGGAAGAGTCTGACGCGGAGAAACGCTGCCAATGCACTGCCAGCCATCTGCAAATAGATCCCCTGGCTTCCCCGGCTCCAAACACGTTATTCGCCCAACCACTATTCGCACCCGAGGCAGCGGCGCAGACCGAAAATCGTCGCAAAAAGAAGACTTTAGCGCACGACTCAGCCAATAACGGGAGGGACCTTCTTCCAGAAAAAGGGCGCGAGCAAGAGAGAGAGAGCGACAGAAGGAAACAAAAGAAGTTGAACGGGGAGGGGAGCGACTGAGAGGGTAGAGGGTGGAGCGACCGAGGTGTGACCAGAGTGTTTGCGCTTCCAGAGCTCGACCCCATCACCGTGCAGCGCCGCCTAGCCGCCACCACCCCGCAGGAGGGGAACCAACCCGTTTAGCCGGGCCATCTCATTGGAGTCCGGGGTGGCCGCTGACACCGGTACTTTTAAACGGCATTGATTTCGCTCAGCCAATTTGAGCGTGGACGCGGAGGCTTTACACCCGTCGCCATGGCAACGCTCTTGCCTATGCGCTCCGTAGGGGTCATTCACTTCATGCGCAACTTTTTCTACAGATTCGTCCATTTTGCTCCTAACGGATTGCCGGAGGGAGCAGGAAGGGACAGCAGGCGTTACGTAATACGTGAATGAACCCTACCAAACACTGGTTCGTCCGAGGAGAAAGATCGTTGGGAACTATGCATGACACTCATGCGGGTAACGTGGGGAAACAACACTGCAACAAAGTTCAGCCAAACTGGCGGTTTTACTAGGGTTTTACTGAGGATAAATTTTTGGTCAAGATCTTAGACTCTATGCCTGTAAACGCAAACTAACAGAGCTCAAAAAGCTCTTGGAGTTCATTTAAATCGACATTCTTGGGAGAAAATCTATTTGCTTCATCGTGCTCATGTAATAAAAATCGTCAGCGTCGACGAGAGAACTATCCTACCTGTGGAGGCAGCCGGAGGACCATACCTCACGAAATTTTTTGGACGATTATTTTTTCCTGCTGTCCACATCAACTTTGTAGCACCAGCTGCCAGAGCACTTTTCGCGTAGTTTGAAACGTTTCGAGTGGACCGCGGAGTTCAGCTAAATACAGTCCTGTCACACAGTTGTCGTTTTCCCGGCGGCGTCCTTTGCGTTCGCAGCACTGTACACAGCCATTAGATGACAACAATTCGATAAATATCCGTGGATCTCGGTCTGGCGCGCACGGCAGGCGCGGCAAGCGACGCAAAGCCACTTGCCTCGCCGCTCAACCAACCCCTCCTTGCTTCTGTGCTCACACGATGCCACTTGGAGATTCCTTGCGACAACGCCCCTAGTGGGACGAGCAGAGCGTGGCGCGGCGTGGCACGGCGCACTTGGAACGGAAAGAGCGTGGTGAAGCGTACGCGCGGTGGTTCGCGAACTTTGTCAAACCGTGGAGCCATTTCTCACCCTCTGCCGGCTTGATTGACCGAGCAGCGCGTGCTATCCCCACGGCACAGTGGGCCAGAAGACCGGTGGAGGCGGTCAAAATGCAAGACACGTTTTGAGCTCCAGAGTCACTAAGAGAGACGAACCAAATGTTTGACTTCACCAATAAAGTGCTCTCCGAACGAGGAATCCTTTAGTGGGGTCACGGCTTTGGTTCGCGTCTTGTTTAGATACTCTTGAACTCAAAACGCATCTAGAGTTTTGGCCGCCTGCGCCGGTCTTCTGGCCCACTGTGCTCCGTGCCCCTCTGTCCTCTACAGAGCCCCTTGAGGGCTCAAAGGGTCAGCTGCCTCCCCTGCCCGTCAACACGGCAACGGCAGGTGCCTCACATCGATCCGGCCGCAGCTCGCAACTAAGCTTGAGCCATCTCTCAAACGGCAGGGCAAAAACAGACTCTGGTTTTCCCAGGAACGCCTATATCTTTACTGTAGGCTCCGTGCTGAAACAAGGAACCGTTTTTGCCGCGCACGGCAAGGGTAGCCAGCAGCTGAGAGACCCCTACGACAAAACAGAGAAGTTCAATGAGTTCAAGTTCTTTTACATAGAACAGCATTAAATAGTTTACGAAGAAAACCAAACGGGAAAATAGCCGTAAAGTTAAGTCCTTACGGTCGACTGTGTACACGCTTCGATATTTGAGAAGGGCTCCTCACGCGTCCGGTTGAATGTTTCCATTGTGTGAAATACAGAACCACTCGCCTCTTCGTGAGAAATGCAAGACGGGCAGACAGACGGACGGGCGGACAGAGTGAGCGAAGTGAAGTTCCCCACACCGCACAGTGGCCCAGGAGAAAGGTAGAGGAGGCCAAAGCTCTAGAGGTGATTTCAGCTCCAGAGTCGCTGAATGGGACTCGAAGAAAAACGTATGTCCCCACCAAAGGATTGCTCTTTGAACGAGGAAATCCATTGGTGCGACCACACGTTTGGTTCGAGCCTTGTTTAGCGACTCTGGAGCTCAAAACGCGTCTAGAGTTTTGGCCGGCCGCACCAGTGTTCTGGCCCACTGTGGTGTGGTTCACTGCACCGGAAGAAGGAGCGGGCTGATGACCGGAAATCAAAACAAGCGCGTGAAATTGCGTGAGTGCGGTACGCCCTACATGTTCGTGACACATTTCTGTCGCCACAAACCGTAAGTCACTTCCCCTTTTTCCTATTTCGTTTTTGGGCAGCCAACTTATCAATCTGGCATTGGGCGTTGATTCGTGACGAATGACGACTGTCTGCCAAAACAAGGCCTGCGGGCTTCCCCCTCCCCCTCCGTTCCGGCTCGGCTCATGTGGGCACGCGCCCCGGAGCGTGACAGCGTGCTACCGTGGAAATAACGCATTATTTTCAGATTCGTAAAAACAGGAATAAAAGACAAATAATGGGAAACTTTCACACGAGGCGGCCTCCGCATGTGATAAACGATGGAAAACTTGTATCAAAAAAGCGTTGTCGGCGGTGGAGCGAGCCAACGAAGAATGGCCACATAGAACAGCGTGTAGCGTATT
The DNA here is from genome assembly GCF_012932325.1 of Thrips palmi. NCBI lineage: Eukaryota > Metazoa > Arthropoda > Insecta > Thysanoptera > Thripidae > Thrips > Thrips palmi. Next base: position 313,243 of record NW_023144630.1, on the reverse strand, counting down.
TTCCTTGCTCACAGGAAAACTGGGCAGCGCACAGTGGGCTAGAGGACCGGTAGAGGCGGTTCAAAACTCCAGACGCGTTTCGAGCTCCAGAACTGCTTAACAGTACTCGAATCGAACATGTGACCCTACCAATGGGTTCCTCGTTCGGAGACCAATCCATTGGTGGGGTCACTCGATCACTAGAGGTCTTCTGGCCCACTGTGCGGGGCGGCGAAAAACGGGAACCCGTTTTCCGGACGGCCCCTCGACCCCCGCCTGTTAGCTGCGGTGCGATGACAAATGGGCGGCTGCACGATTTAATCGATCGGGAAGGTGCCTGCTGCCCTGCTGCCGCTCGCCCACTGGGCTAGCCCACCCCAACCCACAGCGCCACGCGACGCCGCGAACCTCACTGCTTTAAATTAACAATTACGTGTGTAATTTGTCTCGTGACAGTCATGTAGCGCAAAGTTGACGCACATCCGAGCACTTTTCCGCCAAGCGTTTTAAATTCTTCATGCACTCTAGATGTCTTGAGGTAAAAAGCTGCACCAACATGATGTTATGAAGATTTTCTTCCATCATTCAAACGAAATTCTTCAAAATATCTACAAAGCACAAGTCATATATGAATGGTTTGTTACAAAGTCAGCTGCACGTCCATGATCTTCGCCATGATATAGAGAATCTTTACTATCCGACTTTTAGAGCGTGAGTGACGTTATTGGCGCTTAGCGACGCATCAAAGAAGTGTCTCCTCAAGATCCGAGATGAAATCTGCACAATCAAACAGGCTGGCTCCGCACTTCGTGCCGGCTTTCGCTTAGGTTCCGCCGCCTGATGGAATGTGAGATTGTTGGCCTCTGCTTTGCAGTGCAGCGCCAGGCCCTCGCCGCCCTGGAAAGGCGAAAGGCAGTAACAACTTGGCAGCAGCGTTGCTAAAATTCAACTGTCCTTTACAGACCTCTTTCCTTGTTCTTCGCGCGGCAAACGACTAGAGAAAGAAAACGATGCACAGGGCGGCCTTTTTCCTCCTCCTCTAGAGGCAAACCTTTTCGCGTGATATGTTCCATTTCATTCCGCCTCGACATGGAGCACAATGGAAGGGGGAGTGGAAGGGGAAGGCCGGGCTGCAACATTTGGTTTGCGTGTCGAGAACAGGGCAGGCGCTAGCTTCTCGCTCCCTCCCGCGCGGGATCCTCGCTCGGTCTTTGTCCGACGCGCTGCCCCCCTCCACCACGTCCGTGCGCGAGGGGGGCGGGGGGTGGGCTGCAGATGCTGGAGTCGGCCGCCGAGCGGTGCGGCGGATAGTGCATGCAGCTGGACCCATTGGCCTTCACGCAACCCGATGGTGTAGGGGTAGCGCAGCGGGTCCTCACGCTGCTGGTGCGGGTTCATAACACCCCCTCCGAAATTTTTTTGGTCACGTTAGGCCGTAACTGTCACGTGCCGATGGGTCTGTCAACCGCCCTACGATCTGCCGCGAGTAGAGAAAGATCTGTCGCGAGTAGAGTAAGATCTGTCGCGAGTAGAGAACGATCTGTCGCGAGTAGAGAACGATCTGTCGCGAGTAGAGAAAGATCTGTCGCGAGTAGAGAAAGATCTGTCGCGAGTAGAGTAAGATCTGCCGTGAGTAGAGAAAGATCTGTCGCGAGTAGAGAAAGATCTGTCGCGAGTAGCGTAAGATCTGCCGCGAGTAGCGTAAGATCTGTCGCGAGCCCGTTAGGTTAGGTTAGGATGGGTTGGAACCAATTAGTTATGGGATGGAGCCGAACTTGCAGGGTGGAGCGCGGGGCCTGCGGAGGAGGCGGAGAGGGCGCGTGGACGTGGTGGAGGGGGCAGCGCGTCGGACGAAGACCGAGCGAGGATCCCGCGCGGGAGGGAGCGAGAAGCTAGCGCCTGCCCTGTTCTCGACACGCAAACCAAAAGGTGCGGCCGGGCTCGGTATTTTACTATATACACCTCTCTCTCTTGCTCTCTCTCCCTCTCTCTCCCCTGCAAACCCCGCACAGCCACGGGACTGCCACGGGCTGCATTCCAAATAACGCAAGCTAGGGGAGCGATGGTGGGGCTTGAGCCTCATCCGTATGCGAGAAAGACATTATACACGTGGCCGAAGCCGCAACTCTTAATTAGGTTAGGTCGCACTGAATCCGTAATCTGTGAACGGATTCGGATCATCATTCCAAGGTTTGGCGCCTCGAGGTTGGCAGCAGCTAGCGTCGCTGGCGTCGGTAAGCGAGCGTCAAGGTTGGCGGCAACGCGTTTCAAAGTTTGAAACGGGCCGAAAGTTTGCGCGACTGTACAGCACAGTGGGCCAGAAGACCGGTGGACGCGGCCAAAAATCCAAGACGCGATTTGAGCCCCAGAGTCACTAAATGGGACACGAACCGAACGTTTGGATTGCTCTCTGAAGGAGGAATCCATTGGTGGGGTCACAAGTTCGGTCCGAGTCCTGTTTAGCGACTCTGGAGCTCAAAACACGTCTAGAGTTATGGTCTTCTGGCCCACTGTGTACAGGCCTTGGCGGTTTGCAGCGATGCAGTATTCGTGCTGATTATCGAAGCATTATTATCAGCTGCACCGTATTCCGCGCGGCCAATACCAATGCCAACCGTTCCCGAACCAACAGGATGCTTGCGCTGCATATTACCGCCTTTCCAGGAACAGCACGCTGTAAAACTTTTTGTGTGAGTGGATGGACCGCCAGGATAAACACTGACTCACGCGATAAATATTTAGGGCCACACAGCAGGCTTTGCTCTGGCCGCACAGCCGGCCCAAACTTTGCCTTTCTCTGTCAACTCATCGTGTAATGCTTCAGTTTGTTGCCTCAGAGGCACTCTGCGAAAAGCAGTCGGTGCACGAAACTGAGTTAGGAAAATTCAGTGCAAACAAGAAGCATGACTCTTAATCTATTGGCGGTACACAGGCGTCAGCAAAGGCGATAAAATCTACGCCATCGTTCTATTGGCGGTAAAATTTACAGTGCACTAATTACCCACCCTACAAACCAGACAAAAAGGAGGTAAAAATACTACTTCTTCCTCCTGGAGGCACGAAGAGACTCCAACTCTTTCCAAAGGCGGTGCAAACAGTTTTAGGAGAGCAGTAATTTCGGTGCGGCCTTTCCACTGCTTCATGCCAGTTACGGACCTATTGATGAATACCTTGCACCGTCCAAACGGGTGCAGTAGAATAAACCAGCAGATTCCTTGATCTCAATTCAAGAGCTTCTGAGCGGCATCTCAAGGAGTGGGCGGCCGCAGGCGAAACAACAAACCCGAACACGAAAGGCATTCCATAAGCTTGCCACGGGCGAAGGAGTACAACAATCGTCGATCCAACGTTTCGTTCCATTCCGCCTCCCACCTATTCCTGCCCTTCGCCGTGGCTGCCGCCATGATTGAAGCTTGGAGCAGTGATACAGCAACTACACCACAAAGATCGAGTCCTGGTTTTGTACTGAAGATCCCAGGCGTGGCGAACCAAGGTAATAAATGATACGAAGTCGGAATGCAAGCTGTTGGCTCCATTCGAACAGTTGTTGCCACGGGACAAAGACCCTGTTTTTACAGAAGGTTGTGCAAAAGGGTAACCGGCCACGGTAACTTCCTAAAACAATACCAGCCTTCGCGGGCACACCACCACGGCGCCTAGAGCCACGGATCCGAGTTTAGCCGACTCAAGCGCAGAGCCGAGCCGGCGGCACGGGTTGGGAGGGGGCGAGAGCACCCTGCCAGAAACCAGTTTACCCAGACGAAAAAGCGGGCGTTGAGAGAACTAAAAACAGGATGGTTTTATTCTCAGAATGAGATTGAGTGTGTACCAGATGGCTGTTTAGGGTTCGTCAAACAAAATTGATCACACTCTGCGCTTCGAAAACCACTCTAACGACGCAGGGTGATTTTAAAACTGTGCCACTGTTCCAGAACTTGAACCGACAATCTTGACGTCACAAGCGGAAGTCCCGGAAGGGCCGAATGAAGGGTACAAATAAGCAAGAGAGGAAGAATGGTCGATGCAAGCGAGCACCAGCCAACTGCTTCGAGAGACCCCTTATAGACCAATCGCAAAAGAACTAAGCTCTGGTAAGCCGGCGGCTGGGACAAGGCGGACAGATTGAAATGGACAAAGTTTGGACCGGGAGATTCGCGCCAGCGGGACGGCCGCGGCAGACGTGTCGCCTCGAAACAACTTCAGTTATTTATTCAACAATCTCGTGGCTGCTCCGCGCTCCGCCGCAGCTTTACGTATACACACGCATGCACACAAAAGAGCAAAATGTTCTCGCAACTTTAATGCCGTTGAAACCTGATTAGGCGAGTTTGGACGCAAAGTGGGCCAGAAGACCGGTGGAGGCGGCCAAAACTCTAGACGCGTTTTGAGCTCCAGAGTCACCCAATGGTACTCGAACTGAACGTGTGACCCCACCAATGGATTGCTCTCTGAACGAGGAGTCCATTCAAGGGGTCACACACACGGTTCGAGTCCTGTTTACTAGCGACCCGAGGGCTCAAAAGGCGTCTAGATTTTTGGCCACTGGCGCCGGTCTTCTGACCCACTGTGGGACGGTTTCGGGAAATGGATTCGATGGGAGGAACTGCGTTGAACACGCTATTTATTAGTGCCGTGTTTCGGCCTCGCTTTAATTTCCATGCGACAACATGCAGGCGATTAAAATTGCGGTCGATCTGTGCTGCTCGCTCTTTTGTGTCGGGAAGAATGCCAAGGGAGCGAGCGAGACGCACAGACAGCACGAAGAGAGGAGCAAAAGAGACGGACTGGATGTACGGGAGAGTGAGAGAGATCGGCCGACTCGATGCACAAGGGAGCGACAGACAGACAGACAGACAGGCAGACAGACAGACAGACAGACAAAGGGAGGCACGGGGGGAGTGAGAGAGGTTGCTAGACTAGCGAGAGGGAAAGATAGCGGGAGACACGGGGGAGTGAGCGAGACTGCCAGACTCGCTGAGAGCGAGAGGGAAAGATAGAAGGCACGTGGGAGGGAGAGAGACACGGAGGAACGCGGCGGGAGGCGCGGTGGTCACACTTAGAGGAGCTGAAGACACCGCGTTGGTACCGCGTGAAAAACGAGCCATCATTTCGAACTGACGCAACGGAGCGCAAGTTTCGAGCTTTTTCCAGTGTGGCGATGTAATTGGATCAGCCATCCTGTTTAATGTATATCGAGCATGTGCAGGGCACCGTGCTCGTCAGCAATCGACAGTTCTGGCCGGTCAATAAATTACACTCCGCCCACAGCCTGTCTCTCTCGCACTGCTGATGGGACGCATCATGAGAGAGAGAGAGAGAGAGAGAGAGAGAGAGAGAGAGAGAGAGAGAGAGAGAGAGAGAGAGAGAGAGAGAGAGTTGGACAGTCATTGTCCGGGGGGTCTTTCATTTTCACTGCTCTCCGTGTGCCCTCACCGTCAAAGTATGAAAGGGCGCGTGCATTAATGATAAATAGCTGGACGCCTGTTTTCTTATCACGTTTTCACGGCCGAGCAGTGGGACCGGAGAGGGCACCGGGGTCCTTGCTGCGGCTGGTGTTGAACTCCCCGGATAACGATCGGTTTGGAAGGCGAAGGGCGGGGCGGGGCGGGGCGGGGTGAGGCGGGGTGTCCGACGGCTGGTACTGCTCGTCCGGGAGCAGGCGTCGTCGACTCACCGAAAAAAAAGGAATAATTTGAAACACCGCGCCACTGGACTTTTTCTCCGCAAGATCAAAAGAAATTGCAAAACACGGTTGATTTAAAAGCGGCGCGAAAATATCGAGACGGGTGAAAAATAAACCGATAATGAACTGGTTTCGCACGATCGGACCGCAACAACTGCACGCGTCCTCGTTGCCACTTTGAGTAGCCTAATGGGTGTGAGGGAGACAAACACGAATAAATCAGTGCCCTTTCCCACGACTCTTTCCTCCTCTCTTTTCAGATTCTTCTTTCTCTTTCCTTTCTCTCTCTCTCTCTCTCTCTCTCTCTCTCTCTCTCTCTCTCTCTCTCTCTATCTCTCTTTCTCCGCACTGCACAGTGGGCCAGTAGACCGGTGGAGGCGGCCAAACCTCTAGAGGCATTTTGAGCTCCAGAGTCGCTAAATGGGACTTGTACCGAACGAGCGGACCCCACCAATGGATTCCTCGTTCGGAGAGCAGTCCATTGGTGGGGTCACACGTTCGGTTCGAGTCCCATTGAGCGACTCTGGGGCTCACAACGTGTCTGGGACTTTTGGCCGCCTCCACCGGTCTTCAGGCCCACTGTGCGCTGCTCAGTGGTCTCCGTCGTATCGGCATGCACCATGCATGCACCCACCAACTTCGCGTGACATCCGCCACGATTATAAAACGAGTATATGTATGTGTGCGTGTTTCGCGTGCTTTGGCGGTTCACCACCGCGCTGTGAGTGTGTGAGTTTGTGTGTGCATGTGTGTCTGTGACTGTGTGTGTGGCTGTGCACTGCGCCTGGGTGGAATATGTTTGCACTCCCAGGGCTGTGAAAACACAAGCACAACAACCGCAACGCTGTGTGTTCAGTTAGGTGCGCCGTGGCCCACGGCTAGCAGTCGCACTGAGACGAAAGGTGTCTTCGGACAGATAGCACTGTCAGTGTACACACAAAGTACACCCCAAAGAATGTTTCGAAAAAAATCTTCGAATTTTAATGGATCGTCGACGTGAAAAAAGTGAAAAAGAGATAGAGAGAGATGATACCGCCATTTGTGCACTTCTATCCTTTTCCATCGCGTGTTTGCGCGCTGAGTCGGGCAGGCGGCGGCGCGGTCACGCCGCTGTAAAACGTTTCACTTCGGACACATGCTGCAGAGGGGAGAGAGAGAGAGAGAGAGAGAGAGAGACAGAGAGAGAGATTCGCGCGCGGTGTTAAATTTCCGTTCGATCAGGGCTTTCCGACGCGAGACTGCTGTGGTGGCGACGGAAGCGGGAGTGCCAACCTTGCAGAGCCACATACCCTCTTGTCGTGGCAGTCCCTTATCACTTTCTGCACGCTTCCCCCTCCCCCCTCCCACTTCCCCCCCGCTGAGCGTTGCCCCTATGACCCCCCCTTTTTGGCGAGACGAGAAACATCAGTTAGCTTCACCCCAAAAAAACTACTCCTTGGATCAAGAAAAAAGTATTTTTTCTGTTTTTTTTTACAAATTTTTTTTTTCCAGTTTTTATCTTGTATGTAGAATTTTTTTCTTGTGTAACGACTTTTTATCATATCAAAGACAGTTCAATTGTAAATCAAGAGACAATTTTACTGGGTCTTCGACTCTCTACAGCGCAAACTCATTTTTTAAAATCAAAAATTTGTGCGAAAACTTTTTATTTTTATTTTTTTTAAATGAATGACTATTGCAGTCTGCGCGACGCGAGGTGTGCGGTGCACCGTGTGTCGCGGCGCCGAGTATTGTGTGTGGCACACTGTGCGGCCGCCACGCCATCCGCGATGTCCGCACACGCACGAACACACGTCTGTCTTTTATTCCGTCTGTGTGTCTGCCCGCCTGTCTGTCTGTCCGTCCGTCTGCCCGCCTGTCTGTCCGCCACGTCGTTATGGTGCGCTACGCTGTGCGCATGACGGTGGGGGTGAGCGGATGAGGGCTGCGTGTGTGCATGATCCCCCCTCTCCCCCCCCCCTCTCTCTCTCTCTCTCTCTCTCTCTCTCTCTCTCCCGAGGGGAGAGGAGGCGACGTTCCAGGCGCGTGCGTGAAACAAATGAAGAGCGGTCGGTTGGTCGCACATGCACATGGCCCGTATACAGCACTCAATGGAGGTCGCCGAGCGCGCGTGTGTGTGTGTGAATGCGAGGGTGTGCGTGTGTGAGTGCGGAGGGGAGTTAAGAACTTAATTTCATTCAAACGCTGTGGCGGTGATAAAAATATTGACGGACGATAAGCCGAAGGGGAATGAGGAGAGCGACGTCCCACTTCCACTCGTCGCTCTGTCTCTCTCGCACTCGCGGGGCGTTGCCGTGCGCCCCAGCGACCGCCAGCGGTGCGAGAGAGACAGAGCGACGTCGCGATTCACGTGCGCGCGGCCATTCGCGTCCGCACAGAGAAAAGCAGCGTAAAGCGGAAAATTTCGAGAGGACGAGTGGGACCCAACGGAACGCTTCCGACTCTCTCTCTCGCACCCCTCTGGGACGCCCGGCGGGTGCGAGAGAGACAGGTCCGCAGCACGTGTGCGTGAAGAGGTTGATTAGACGGTGAGGACGGTCATGACGTTGATAAAGGAGTCGGGGCGCGCGCCACGCCGCCACAAAGCTGGTCATCGTCTATTACACGTTAAACAACAACAAAAACGCTCCGGAAAAGGCTTTTCATGATTACAAATCGCGCTTCCGAGGGACCTCGCTTGTAACACCCGGGCAGAGTGACTTTCCGGTTGGAATAGCACGCTTAAAACCTTACAAAGTATTTTGAACATATGTAAGGTACAAACTAATTTAGTTTGTGATCCGAAGGATCAGTTTGTAAATTACCAACGATTTTCTTTGCGACGTGCAGGAAGCAACTTAACTTCGTAAGGTTTTTCAGAGTGAGCCGCTTAAACACCGGACCTGAACCCAGAAAAGTTCAGAAAAGTTCACTCTGGTGACTTGTACAAGTCGTGCGAAGTGCCAAGACCCAACTCCCGAGTGCGCCGGAGCGGTGCCGTTTTCTGTTGAGTGAGTCGCGGCGCACCGCGCTGCAATGGTGTCGCCACGGTTCTCGAGTGTTTCTCGAAGAAGGCCAGTGGTCGCCTCGGCGGCTGTGAGCCTTATCGTCGCTACTTTAGTCTTCTTTATTGGCAGCGCTGATTCACCTTGTCATGCTGCGTCGCTTGCTTCGCTTCCTGCCCACTTCCGTGTGTCGGGCAGAGCGGCAGAGCCTGTGGCAGAGCCAAGGCAGAGCCCCGCATGCTGCTGCCAGAGTGCCACAATGGAGAAGTAGATCGTAATCGCACCGTCCTTTTGCTGTCATTCGTCTCTGCGACCGTCTTCCTTCTCGCTCTGTCTTTCCTTGTCCTCCATTTCTTCACTCTGCCTTTCCTTGTTCTGAATTCCTGAACTTCTTTACTCCCCCTTTCCTTGTCTTCCACTCCTTCACTCTGCCTTTCCTGGTCCTCAACTTCTTCACTCTGTATTTCCTTGTCCTCAACTTCTTCACTCTGTCTTTCCTTGTCATAAACTTCTTCACTTTGCCTTTTCTTGTCTTGAATCTTCCTCCCTTTCTGTCTACCACTTCTTCACTCTGCCTTTCCTTGTCCTCAACTTCTTCGCTCTGCCTTTCCTTGTCCTCAACATCTTCGCTCTGCCTTTCCTTGTCCTCAACTTTTTCGCTCTGCCTTTGCTTGTCCTCAACTTCTTCACCCCGTGTTTCCTTGTCCTCCACTTCTTCACTCTGTCCTTCCTTCTCCGCAGCCTTGCTGATCCTTCCGTTTTTGCTCCCTTTTCATTCAAACATTTCGTCTCTTCCTGCACGTACTTCCCGCATTCCCTTTCGACTCTCCTCCTTTCCGACATTCTCGTGCAATTCTCCTTCTCTTCCTTTATTCGTCCTCATCGCATCTTTCTCCTCCCTCCTCTTTTCCCCAATTCACCGTGTCCTTACCTCAATTCCCAATATTCATATCACTTGTTTTTCCCCCTCTTTGTCTTTTTCTCCGGTTCCACCCGTTCGGTGAGGACCCTGTCGCCCTGTTGGCTTGTCGCTATGTTTCTGTGTGACTGTGTATGTCTGTGTGATGTGGTCGAAGCCCATTAGACTATCAAATACAGCCGTGGGCAGCACTAGGCGCGCCGGCGCTAGACCCTTCTCACGGGGGAGGCAACGACTTTGGGGGAGAGGGAGAGAGAGAGAGTGAGAGAGAGAGAGAGAGAGAGAGAGAGAGAGAGAGAGAGAGGAGGGGAGGCGCGTCGAACAGCTTCACAACCCTCCCCGCACACCGAATCCCTACAGCGTCGCCCAGCGTGCCTCACAGTGCATGAGCCACACAGTGCGCCACACACTGTGCCACACAGTGTGCCGCACACGCCCTCAGGTCCGACCGTCCGCCGGCACCTCGGCAAGGTTTCGTGTGTTTACGGGGCCCACGATAAGAAGCGTTTAATTGAGGCTTATTAAAAGGGATAAACTGTAACGACATTTGAAACCGCGAGGCGAGAGGGGAGCTTCGGACCGTTGGCGGAGCAGCGCGCTGAGGGGCAGGGAGGAAACCGCAAGAAAACAATTAACCGGCCCTGTTTGGGCGCGAGCACAGTGGGCCAGAAGACCGGGGGAGGCGGCCAAAAATTCGAGACGCGTTTCGAGCTCCAGAGTCAATAAACGGGACTCGAACCAAACGTGTGACCCCACCAATGGATTGCTCGATCAGAGAGCAATCCATTGGTGTAGTCACGCTGTCGGTTTGAGTCCCCTTTAGCGACTTCGGAGCCCAAAATGCGTCCGGGATTTTAACCAGCTCCGCCAGTCTTCTGGCCCACTGTGGGGCGTGCTGTTTTTAACAGTGAGCCAACCAGAATTGAGGCGTAGCGGACCCGCGTCACAGAGGTTGCTACCAGTTGAAGCTTGGCCCAAGTTGTCATCTCTGGATCCCCGAGGCCCCAACCCGCTTTACAACTTGGCAACACAGACGCGCGCGCACACTCACGCTAACACACACACACACACACGAACACACACGTGCCGAGTCTCCCTCCTTGGCCCTTCACCTCTGTCTCCTACAGCAGCGATATATCCTTATACTGCTGTATTCCACCCGGAGCTAAGGAGAGGCGCTCACACACACACACACACTCACTGTTAAAAAAATTCTGAAAATTCAGACCAATTTCGTCAGACTTAGCGGTCTGAATCTGTAAATCAGACTTTATTCTGAAAAATTAGAGTTTTTGTCTTACTTCTTGGACGCTTTGTCTGAAAGTTTGGTTCAGACTCGAAGTGTCTTAATATTTGTACTCATTCTCAAAATTCAGATGAACTTGCGTCAGACTTTCCAGACCTCAAGAGTCTGAATTTCGGATTCAGACTGCTTTCTGAAATATGTTCAAACATAAGAGAAATTGGACAACTTTCTTCCAACCTAACATTAGATTAACACACAATCAGTCTTACATTCAATTTAATCCGACTTCATTTCGGGGACTTCAGACAAAACGAAAGTATTTTTCTCTCCGCTAGGTGGCGCCAGTGTCGGTAAGGAGCTTGCTGTTGTTAAAAACGCCTTTTTCTGTTAAATTTTCAATATTTCCAACCCGAAAAAGCTATCACTCTATTGGCTATGACGATACACACGCTCCCATATCAAATTTATATCGGTAGCAAACGCGCGAGTTTTAACAATTGACATTTGAAGTTACCTCTCGCGGGTGGCTCCGTGCCGTCGTTTCCTTGGGTGCGTCAGGCCAGCTCCAGATGAGTGCAGGGAAGAGTCCCACATCGGGGACATTTCCCTACGCTCAATTTTTTACCTGGACGGTCCCCTGGAGTACGTCTCTCCTTTGAGGTTCGGATGCAAACAATATATCACCGAGTTATGGAAACACTTTCCTGCCGCCACTTTCAGACAAAAAAATCTAATAATTGAGAAAATTTTGTCTGAGTTTTTCAGACCACGACCTGCCTGAAAGGTTAAGACTTATGTAAGTCTGAAAATTTCAGACCAGGATTTAGTCTGAATTTTCAGAAGGATGTTCTGCATATTTACTTCAGTCAAAAAAGTCTGAATTTTCAGCAAAATTTTTTAACAGTGCTCTCTCTCACACTCTCACAGAAAGACAGGCACACACACACTGACTCGGACACCGCACCGACACACACACAAACACACAGACGCAAACGCTGCCACACACTCGCGCTGTTGGCTGGAACCCCACAACTCTGGTCCGTTTTGAGCTCCTACCAGTACGACCTCAAAGGCATGATAACCAATGGATTCCAGGTCCCGAGGGAGTTCATTAATATCATCACGTGCTTGACTCGAGTCCCGTTTGAATTGTGCCCCAACTTTCGTGTCCCACTCAGGCCCTCTGCGACGGGACGGACAAACCAGCGGCAAACTTAGTGCGACCGACAGCGGTCGGAAAACAAAAGCAGTGTATACGTATAGTTAGCTGGACAAGTTGGGTCCGACCGAAGCCTCCGCAGGATCAACATAATTCATTGGTCGGTGTCGCGTTCTATCACACTGAATGAATGGGGCTCGAAGCAGACGTGTGACCCCACCAATAGATTGCTTTCCGGACGAGGAATCTATTGGTAGGGTCACACGTTCGGTCTAGTCCTGTTTAGCGACTCTGGAGCTCAAAACGCGTCAACAGTTTTGGCCGCCTCCGCCTGTCTTCTGGCCCAATGTAAAACAAAAATGGCCGGCAATCAGTTCGGCAGCGACCAACCGCGCACCTCTCAGGACTATTCAGGTCCTTCGGGCCTTCGGTCCGGGGGGAATGAAATGAATTTTAATGCGAGGATGTGTGCGTGCGCTTTAGAAAAACACGTGACTCCCCTCCGTGAAATTAGCAGAAGTGGGCGGCGGCGGCGGCGTCCTCCCCCTCTCGGTCTGTCTGTCTGTCTGTCTGTCCGACTGCCTGTCTGTTCGCCGGCCTGTGAGCCTTGCCACGCGGCATCCCCAAAGGACAAGAGGATATCCTCACACGTAATGTAATACAATGTATGGCGAACGCGAAATGGCGCAAGTGTTCGGCAAGCCCGTCTGTCTGTCTGTCTCTCGTTCTCACTTTGTGTATACATGTGGTGTGTGTGTGTGTGTGCGCACACATCAGTGGCAACCGAAGAGCTGTAATCACAATGAAACAGTCTTCGAAACCGTTTCACCAAGACCAACAAGAGAAATGTTTCATATCTGGTGCCAAGAAGACAAACTGAGTGTGAGCGTTGGAACAGCAGAGAGAGAATTTGTCTGAGTTGTTCCCCGGTCCATACGACTTCAGCTTTGCATTTATATGCGTACATATACGTACCACGAATGTTGTCCGACTGTTCGCGACGCCAAAAGGGAGCCGGTGTTCTTGGACGGCTCACAGTGGGCGAGAAGACCGGTGGAGGCGGTCAAAGTCCCGGACGTGTTTTGAGCTCCAGAGTCGCTAAATGGGACTCGAAGCGCACTTGTGACCCTAGCAACGGATTGCTCTCCGAACGAAGAATCCATTGGTGGGGTCACATGCTCAGTTCGAGTCCTCTTCAGCGACTCTGGAGCTCAAAACGCGTTTAGAGTTTCGGCCGCCTCCACCGGTCCACTTCGCAGCTGTAAATAATTACCGCAGTTGGCGCGCCACGTGACGCATGGTCCGCCGATTTCGCACCCCCCAAAAAAACAACAAATAATTCGTTTGTTGCTTTCCGTGACTGTACAAAAAGGGGAGCGGCGCCGTGGCAGCCTTTCGCGCGAAGCTGCAAAACGAGAAAAATGAGCCGACCTCTTTGTGACTCTGTGGGAGGTCTCGGTGGCCACGGTGATGGCAGTGTGGTGGCACCCCCTGATCATTATGTAGCCGTCCGGAGGATGGGCGAATTAAAATAATAATTAACTCCGAATCCGCAGCGCGCCACACTCCGCGAGGAACTTTCTTTCCGAACAAAAAAGTCCAAGTCACTCACGGCCAATGCGTGCCGAGCGTTGCTGAGCGTTGCTGATCGTATAGCTGAGCGTTGCTGAGCGTTGCAGAGCGTAGCAGAGCGCGAGGCAGAAAGAAACATTTCGCTAACAGGAAAATTCGCCGGCGGCTGCGCGCGCAGCCGACTGATTCCGAGATCCCTTTTCGTCGCTCTGTGTCTCTCTCGCACTCGTAGGGGCGTCCCGTTTGTGTGCGAAAGAGACAGAGCGACGACTCTCGGAATCAGTCTGCGGACCTGCGCAGACCCGACTGCGACTCCCCCACCCTCCTCACGGGTCGGAGGGGTGGTTCGGGGGTGAAGTGTGAAGTTGGGGAGGGGGGAACAAGCCGCGCTGCAAGAGGTGTTTGTTTTACTTACATGCTTGAGTAAGTGGCTGAACCGCTATATTGCTGCGCCCTCTGTGATTTGCACCAGCGACTGTGTGTGTGTGTGTGTGTGTGTGTGTGTAGGTGTGTGTGAGAGAGAAAGTGCGTGTGTGTGTGTGCGTGCGTATGTGCGTACGTGTGTGTGTGTGTGTGTGTGTGTGTGTGTGTGTGTGTGTGTGTGTGTGTGTGTGTGTGGCGTATGTAAACGCGCATCCCGCGTTCGGAGGTTGAAGCCCCGCGCGCCAAAAGCTCAGCGGCGCACACAGTGTGCCACACACACTCCCTTTGAAGCAGTTGGAAGGCCATCCCCCAACTCCAGCCGCGAAGTACGTGCGTACACACAGTGTACACCCTCATAAAGTGGAGAAATAACGTACAGGGGCGAGTTGAGAATAAAAGAGTCATGATCAGGACTAAAATTATTTTGGGTGAGGAATTCTTTACCACCCAAATTTGGGCGAAGATCTTTCCTCACCCAAATTCGGGTGATAACGTATACCTCGCCCGAAATTGGGTATTGATCAAGACTCTTTCATTATCAGTGAACTTTTACTGAAGAATTAGGTAGAATTTTGTACATGTTACATGCACAATTTTTGTGCGCGGACGTGGAATGAGTGAATATTATACGTATGTGATAAAAGATAAATTTATGGAAATTTTTAGCTCAATTTTATGCAAAACGTTAGACTGGTTTAAAATCATTGAGCAATTCGTACAAAATTGTAATACATACATACCGCGCACAGGTTGCAGAGCACCGCCGAATAAGTGCACTTGAAGCCCCACCTACCCCGCGGTCGTAATGAGATAATCGATGGAAGACGAGAATAACATTAACAGCGTCATTAAACTGGAAGCCTGTCGGATTGATCGCAGAAGTTGCCCGTAATAAGACAAAGGCAAGCCACCGCACCGTCACGCCGGGACCATTTTCCCTTCCTTTTTCCTTTTTCTCTCTCTTTCTTTCTTTCCTTCCTTTTTCGCGCGGCAACGCCGACGTCTCACGCTCAGTTCAACATGATAAACGACGAGGAGAGGGACAGAGACAGAGAGAGAGGAGAATCAATCGCTGAGGACAATATCGGAGTGGGAAAAGGTCGAGGGGGGAGAGGGGGAGCGCCAGCGCGGCCGATTTGACAAGAGTGGAGGGGGGAGGAGATGGTGCCGTGACAACACCGGATCCAATGCAAAATATGGTGATCCGGTCGGTAATCCCCTGGATGTCCCGGACGAGGTCCTGGGCGTCCCGGACCACCTATATTCAACGCGGCCAATTACTTTGGGCTTGGAGTAATACTGTGGGGAGTCCTAACTGGCGCGGCGGTGGGCCGAGCTGTCCTGACGAATGCTAGAGAGAGAAAACCACCCGGTCGGAAAGGCACTCCATGAAACCGACCGAATTCATCGATGCTGATTACATCCCGTCCATCTCCTTCGCCTTCTAAATCCATTTTTCAAAACCAGAACTTTCTAAGTTGCCCCAGGCAGGAGCTATATGGTGGCAAAGTTCAGAAACTATCTCTTTCTCTCTCTACGATTCGCCGGACACCTAGTGCCACGCACAGAAACGCCCTGAACTCCGGAACGGTATGGGTTAGCTCCAATCTGTTTGCATCCCGTAAATCCCCACTCTTTTTGTGACAAGATGAGCTATTGGGAAAGTCCTCTTAGTTGAAAATCAAGCCTTCAGGGCGTTGGCAAACAGAAAGGTGCAGCTCTAGTTAGGACTCCCTAACAGTATTACTCCAAGCTTTGGGCCAGAATCAGCGCATCACCGCCATTCGCTCCGCACAGTGGGCCAGAAGACCGGTGGAGGCGGCCGAAACTCTAGACGCGTTTTGAGCTCCAGAGTCGCTAAACAGGACTCGAACCGAGCGTGTGACCCCACCAATGGATTCCTCGTTCGGATAGCAATCCATTGATGGAGTCACATGTTGTGTTCGAGTACCATTTAGCGACTCTGGAGCTCAAAACACGTCTAGAGTTTCAGCCGCCTCCACCGGTCTTCTGGCCCACTGTGCGCGGTCGCGGCGCGCCGGAAAGCTAATCTGCAGGAGACAAAAGGCGAGGGAGCCCAGCCGGTCATCAGAAAGGGACGTGGCCAATATCATCTAGGGTAGAACGAGCTCGAACCAACCAGTGTCAATGCAAAATGGTCCCGTACGTCATTTGTTCGACGCAGTGCGTTCTATACGTACCGCGGTCCAAAGGCATCAGTGTGCGCGTGTGTGTCATGCGTGTGTGTGCGTGTTGTGTGTGTGTAGGTTTCCATGTGACTGCCGCGCCTGTGTGAGTGCGTGATTGTGTGCGTGTGTGCGCGCGTGTCTGTTTGATTGTACATTAGTGTGTGTGCGTGTGAGCGGCTGCGTCCGTCTGGCCTGCTTATCATATTCCATCGTCATCATTAATGCTAAACACCGCGGCAGGGCCAGGGCTCTACACCCTACCCCGCGTTCCAGCCGGAGCGAGAGAGAGAGAGAGAGAGAGAGAGAGAGAGAGGAGGAGAGAGGGGGAGAGAGAGAGAGAGAGAGGGGGAGAGAGGGGAGAGGAGGGGGGGGGAAAGAAGGGGGGATAGAAAAAGAGAAGGAGGGTAGAAAGAGATTTAGAAGGCGGCTGTCAGGGTCATGGGTTTGTACCGGAGCTCCTCCATCCGCTGCGACGTCGACGCCGCGGCGGCGCCAGGGGAGAGGAGGGGAGGGGAGGGGGAGGAGGGGAAGGAGGGGAGGGGTATCACGTCGTCGTCGCGGTAACCAAGCATGATGACAGCCCGCGCCTCGCCATGTCCCCACGGCATAGCACAGCCGCGCCGCGCCACGCCGCGCCCCGGCACCTGCCATTGCCAACGCCTCGGCCGTGTCTCATAGCTCGGCGCACAGTGGGCCAGAAGAACGGTGGATGCGGCCAAAACTCTAGACGCGTTTTGAGCTCCAGAGTCGCTAAACAGGGCTCGAAGCGAACGTGTGACGCCACCAATGGATTGCTCTCCGAACGAGGAACCATTGGTGGGGTCACACGTTTGGTTCGAGTCTGTTTTGCGACTCTGGAGCTCAAAACGCGTCTTGAGGTTTGGCCGCCTCCACCGGTCTTCTGGCCCACTGTGCGGCAGCTCCGCGGCTCCGCGTGCCCCGCCACACCGCACGCCCCGCGGCCACGGCGAGGCACGGCACTGTAATGGCCGAGCGGCGCGTCTCTTCTTCTGTTCATTCGCTTTTCATTGCAGCGCCCTCGAGGTCCGGCGGGGCGAGGCGCACAGTGGGCCAGAAGACCGGCGCAGGTGGCCAAAACTCTAGACGCGTTTCGAGCTCCAGACTCGCTAAACAGGACTCGAAGCGAACGTGTGACCCTACCAATGGATTCCTCGTTCGGAGAGCAATCCATTGGTGGGGTCACACGTTCAGTTCGAGTCAAGTTTAGCGACTCTGGGTCTGGGATTTGGGCCGCCAACACCGGACTTCTGGCCCACTGTGAGGCGGGGCGGGGCGCGGTCTCCGACAGGCCGGAGAATCGAAATACTTCCATCTGAACGCCTATCAAACGCTCGTGAAGGGATTTAGCAGCACTTGTTCCCCGCACCACAACCACACACACACGCACACACACACACAGAGAGAGAGAGAGAGAGAGAGAGAGAGAGAGAGAGAGAGAGAGAGAGAGTCACAGAGGAACAGCTGCGGCCGGGTGGGATTGTGCCGCCGGGCCCATAACAGCTAGAAGCTACAGAATCCAATCCACGTGACAATGAGTGTGGAAATGCGGCGAGTGTACTGTTGTATAGTACGCGCGGTGGGGGGGAGGGGGGCAACATGCGTGTTTTATCCCTTTCTTTTCATTTTCTGTTGTTTATTTCACCCCGCGAGCCCACCCGCTGTCCTTCACCCATCTGCTAAAGAAAAAAAAGGGGTAACTTGAAATGGGAACAGTTACTTGAACTGAAAAATTTGAAAGAAAAACTTCATAGAGAAGTAAATTTTCTGTGTCCTAGTTAATTTTTTTATTTTCATCTGTAAATTGACTTTATTTGCCAAGAAATGTCAAGTGAGTCCTCTTCCTAGTAAATTTTCATATTCAGAGACTTTTTTTCCTGGCTCTTGGAGCGTTTTGATGGCACTGTGGAAATATGTCCTGTTCTTATGAAATTTTCATATTCCAAACCTTTTTCCTTCTGGCTGTTGGAGCGTCGGTTTATGGCACAGTAGAAATAAGGCCCGTTCCTAGTAAATTTTCTCATTCAAAGGATTTTTTTGTTTTTTTTTCCTGTGCTTGGGTGTCGGAAGGTTCTCTTATCGCTGTACCCGGAGATGGAATGGTCAGTCTGCTCCGCGACGACGCTCCGTGGCCGAGCCTGCTCACGCCGCACAGTGGGCCAGAAGGCCGGTGGAGGCGGCCGAAACTCTAGACGCGTTCTGAGCTCCAGAGTCGCTAAATGGGACTCGAACCGAACGCGTGACCCCACCAATGGATTGCTCTCCGAACGAGGGGAATCCATTGGTGGGGTGGCACGTTCGGTTCGAGTCCTGATCAGGGCTCTGGAGCTCCAAAAAGGTCTAGAGTTTTGGCCGCCTCCACGGGTCTTCTG
>NW_023144630.1:292598-294199 GCF_012932325.1 Thrips palmi | reverse complement strand
GGGGGCAGAAAACCCCGGGGGGGAGGGAAGAGGAGAGAGAGAGAGAGGAGAGAGAGAGAGAGAGAGAGAGAGAGAGAGGGGGATATGTCATGCCCTTTGTAACCCATGTCCTCCGTCTCCCTTTTCCATGTTTTCCTGGGGTCATTCCGGGGGAAAACTGAGAAAATCAGTGCGTTTGTGGTATTTTTTGGCATTTCTATGCCCTGCGATCTCGGTCTTGTATAGTACAGTATACATATGCGAGCCGAGAAATATCTTATCGCGTGGCCAATTTACGGTAAAACAAGCACGAACACTCCGCACTTTTTTCCGTGTTTCCGTACTAACTCTGTCTCCGTTCTTTTGTACATTTTCCATGCCAAAGTACGGAATGGTTTACACACCCAGAAGAATAAAACACAAAAAAAATAATTCTGCATACAAGAAAAAAAAAAAGTTTGCAAATCCATGGATAAAGAAAAATTTCATGAAAAAAATAAAACAACAAGAAAAGTTAATTTTTTCTTGATCCAAGAAGTCATGTTTTGGGTGCAGTGTGTTCTTTTACATTCAGGTCTTGCCTTTGTTTTTATGGAATCGTACAGTATAGAACTAGAGAAAGTGTGTGGTCAGCCATGCACAAATGCTTTGGTGTCACTCGCCCGATTTGTTGTGATTTGTTGTGATGTTTGTCCAAAATTAATAAAGCACTTTGTACATGTAGCGTCAACATGTGCCTAAGTAGATCTCTTGATCGGTCGTCCGTCGAAAAGTCGGTCTGGCTACTGTTCCCGCGAGTCGCTCTGTCTCTCTCGCACCCAAACGGGACGCCCCACGAGTGCGAGAGAGACAGAGCGACGACTCGCGGAATCAGTCTGCTGAGAATGAATGGATTGCCGCGTGTATTTTTGATTGCCGCGAATTCCCGGCGTATCACTCAAATGGGGTGCCGCGGGCCGCGCGCCCGATGCTTGTCGGAATAGGGAGAACTGTGGGCGCGCGCGGGGCGGGGCGGGGGGGGGGCAGGGGGGGTGGGGCGGGGGGGGGGGGGTGGGTGAGGCGGGGGGGGTGCGGCGGGGCGCGGGAAGTGGGTGGGGCGGGCAAGGTGGCACTTTTGCCAAACGGATGTGTACGAAGCCCCGCTCCGCTGTGCTCCGCTGTGCGCCCCCTCGGCCGTAGGAGCGACAGAGACAGACTCACTGTAAAGTGAGAGAGCGCGGGAGGGGAGGGGAGGGCGGCGAGGCGGGCGGTGGCGGGGGAGGGGAGGGCGGTGCGACGCAGAGGGGCTGCGGGCGGCGTGCGAGCGAGAGAGACGGCCTCTGTGTATATAGTTTATACAACATTTGCCGGCATAACGATCGAAAAGGCCCCCCCCTTCTGCCCGGCCGTCCGCCCCCCGGGCCCCCCCGTCCGCCACGCCACAGGGACGCCGCCCCCGCCGCCCCCCCCCCCGCCCCCGCCGCCCCGCCGCCCCCGCCGCCCCCGCACCAGCAGGGCGGCAGGGCGGCCTGGCCGCGCGGGGTGGCGGCGCTACGGTGGTGGCTGCGGCGGCACCGGGCTGCGCTGTGCCGCGCTGTACTTTACTGTGTACTTCGCTGTGTACTTCGCTGTGTACCTTGCCG
>NW_023144630.1:280098-287598 GCF_012932325.1 Thrips palmi | reverse complement strand
CTCTGTCCCTCTCGCACCCTCAGGGCACGTCCCGTGTGTGCGAGGGAGACGCTGAGCGACGAAAAACGACTCTCGGTCTGCCGCGGCGCTGTCGCTGGAAATGCAGCAGGAAAGGATTTCTCGGCCTTCGAAAAACGAAGCCGTCTCTCTCGCACCTACAGGGCACAGTGGGCCAGAAGACCGGTGGAGGCGGCCAAAACTCTAGACGCGTTTTGAGCTCCAGAGTCGCTGAATGGGACTCGAACCGAACGTGTGACCCCACCAATGAATTGCTCTCCGAGCGAGGAATCCATTGGTGGGCTCACACGTTCGGTTCGAGTACTGTTTAGCGACTCTGGAGCTCAAAACGCGTCTTGAGTTTTGGCCGCCTCCACCGGTCTTCTGGCCAGTGGGCCAGGGCACGTCCCAAGAGTGCGAGCGAGACAGAGCGACGAGAACGACTCTCGGAATCAGCCTCCTGTCACTGGAAGTGCAGCAGGGAAGGATTTCTCGAGACGGACCTTCGAAAAAAGGAGCCGAAGAATCTCGACGTTCTTGTCGAGAAATCGACAAATCGGATCGAGAAATCGAAGTTTCTGGAACGGATGACGCGAGCTCCGGCGGGGACGGCAGCTTTGCTGTGAGAATTGTCAACAACTTTCGAGTGGGCCGACAAAGAGCGTGGGGCGATGATGTGTCATGTAGGATCCGCGACAGAGATGGAGATGCTCTTCTACTTTGTCCTTGTGCTCTGAAACCGTAGAAGCAACTTGGGAAGTTCTGCTTTGTTCTGCGTAGTACTAGATTTAGAGGGCGCTGGTCAAGTTGCTGGAATGGGATCACTCCGCAAGCCGCTTAGAATTCCAAGGTCATCCGGACAGTCACACGGCTGGAAAGTTCAAAAGGAAAAGTCACACATTCGCCATTTCCAAATCGACTGGCAAGTTTATTTCCACGGTGTCTCCACTGTGTTTCGACTCCTCTGCCCCCTCCCTCGCTCTCGCTTGCTCTCGCTCTCTCTCCCGGCCTGGACGGCAGATGGCGCTGACAAGGACGGAACACACTCGGATTGCTAATTCACCTTGGAAGTGGCTCTCCTGCGACGCTACTGCAAGCACTGCAGTCACGGCACACTGCGAGGAAAGGTTGCACAGTGGGCCAGAAGACTGGTGGAGGCGGACGGAATCGCGGACGCGTTTTCAGCTCCAGAGTCGCTAAGCAGGACTCGAACCGAACGTGTGACCCCACCGGTGGATCCCTCGTTCGGAGAGCAATCCATTGGTGAAGTCACACGTTCCGTTCGAGTCCCATTTGGCGACTCTGGAGCTCAAAATACTTGTCCTGTTTCCGCACCCTCCTGTGCAAATGACGAATCCTTCTGAGATGAAGACGACAAGAGACTCGGACACGTCCAAATCAGGCGTGCAGTTTGGCCGCTCCGCTTCCAGGCCAAGCAGTGCCCCGATAGAGTACACTCCCCGTGGTAATTCTATGGCGGTTGTTTTGGACCTCCATTTGTCACAGACCAGTAGCCTACACTGGACTACAACTAGGGGCCGCCTGCATTGCCAGCGGGCCCCGCCCTTCTTGTATTCCCTCGCACTCCCTCGAGGGGCCGTCCCCAAGCGCGGCACAGTGGGCCAGAAGGCCGGTGGAGGCGGCCAGAATCCCAGGACGCGTTTTGAGCTCCAGAGTCGCTGTATGGAACTCGAACCGAACGTGTGACCCCACCGATGCATTGCTCTTCGAACGAGGAATCCATTGGTGGGGTCATACGTTCGGTTTCGAGTCCTGTCTAGACTCTGACGCTCAAAACGCGTCAAGAGTTTTGGCCGCCTCCCCACTGTGCGTCGCGTCCCCCAGCGCGGGCTCGGCTTCCCTTTATGACTGAAATAACTTTGTCTTGTGTGTTCGCCGTGGCATAAAAACTGATGAAATGTGGGAACATTCATGTGCGCGGAGAAAAAGGAATTCCAGATTCAAGGATGCAGTGTAGCTATAAAAATACTTATGCGTGTGTCTGTGCGAAGTAGTAATGAAACGCTTTTCAGCAACTGAGAAATTTGAAAAAAAAATACAAATGTGAAGCCCACCAATGGATTCCTCGTTCGCAGAGCAATCCATTGGTGGGGTCACACGTGCGGTTCGAGTCCCATTTAGCGACTCTGGAGCTCAAAACGCGTCCGGGATTTTGACCGCCTCCGCCGGTCGTCTGGCCCACTGTACATTTCAGCGCTTGCTAGCGAAAGTCCGAGCGGACGCCGCCACACCGTGACAGAGGCAGAAGGCAGAGTCAGCGAACCGCGCGACATCGTAACGCTTTTTAAAATGATGGGGGAAAAAACAGTCACGCCGATTTCGGCCCTTTTGACCCATCGTGTTGCGCTCCGTTACAACCGCACCCTCCCCCTCCCCCCCCCTTCCCCTCCTTCTTTACATCAGTCCCGTCGACACCTAATCGCTCTGCTCCCCTCCCGACCCGGCTGTGTCCGAGTTGCCGTTTGCCGTTGAGAAGCAGGCGAAGCGGTGCGCCGCTTCGGACGTCCCCGTCCCTCCCTTGCCGTCGCTGGGCTTCCCCCCCCCCTTCCCCCTCCCCTCCCCCTTCCCCCTTTCCCCTCCGTCTTCTCCCTGCCGAGTTCCTTTCAAAACACTTCCGACCCCCAAAGTTGGAGTATGGAGGCCAGACTGAAGCGGGCGGTGCACAGTGGGCCAGAAGGCCGGCGGAGGCGGCCAAAACTCTAGACGCGTTTTGAGCTCCAGAGTCGCTAAATGGGACTCGAAGCGAACGTGTGACCCCACCAATGAATTGCTCTCCGAACGAGGGATCCATTGGTGCGGTCACACGTTCGGTGCGAGTCCCATTTAGCGACTCTGGAGCTCAAAACGCGTCTAGAGTTTTGGCCGCCTCCACCGGTCTTCTGGCCCACCGTGCGGCGAGACCCTCGTAACTCGACCAGTTTTCCGCTGCAGTTTCGTCCCCGGCATCCTTCGCGCTGCGGTGTGGGACTCTTGGCTCTCTAGGCCGTGCAGACTGACTGGCTTTCGTCGCTCTGTCTCTCTCGCACCTAGACGGTATTACCCACGGGTGCGAGAGAGACAGAGCGACTCTCGGAATGAGGCTGCCGGCGTAGGACGCGCGGTGTGGCTTGTAATGACATGCTTCGGGGATTGCGTCCACTGGAGAGAAACACGCGTTATGCAAAAGGCGTTCATTGAATCGCGGAGCCGACTGACTTTCATCCCAGCGCCTTCTGAAATCGAGTTATTGACCCGCACGGCTCTGTAATATATCGACGCCGGCCTGTGAACACTGTGAACAGGCAACGCACGGTGGGCCAGAAGACCGGTGAGGTGCATTGTGAGCTCGAGTCGCTAAATGGGACTCGAAACGAACGTCTGACCCCACCAATGGATTCCTCGTTCGGAGAGCAATCCATTGGTTGGGTCACACGTTCGTTTCGAGTCCCATTTAGCGACTCTGGAGCTCAAAACGCGTCCGGGGTTTTGACCGCCTCCACCGGTCTTCTGGCCCACTGTGCGACGCTCGCCGCTCCTCTCTCCATTACGAATCCCTTCAGCCATCCCGCAACCCTAAACCTCGCAACCTCGGCAGAGCCTTGAAATTCGCGCTCACGGACGCAGGGTTCTCAACCTGCGCGGAAAATTGCCCTTTGTCGGGCCGCTCTGCTCCGCGATTCGCCGACTAGTACACTGTGCGAACGACGACGCGCCGTCGGCACCTGTCGAGCGAGTCAGACAGAAGATCGCTCTGTCTCTCTCTCTCGCACGCTTACAGAGAGCCCCATGGGTGCGACAGAGACAGAGCGACGAGGAAGAGGCGCACTGTCGCCAAAGCCCGAAGCCAGGCTTATTTGAAATGGATTAATTGGCGCGATTTTCTTCTTTTCTCTAATGCGATGCACAACCGCAATGCCAAATCCTGTTTTTTTCTTCTCTCTCTCTCTCTCTCTCTCTCCCTCTCTCCCTCTCTCTTTCTCTCTCTCTCTCTCTCTCTCTCTCTCTCTCTCTCTCTCTCTCTCTCTCTCTCTCTCTCTCTCTCTCCCCCTCTCTGTACTGTGTGTGCGACGCCCCGGTCTTGTCTCGTCCGAGAAGTTAGTGCAGTCAATTCCTACAAGAACTGTACTCCGAAGCACTTCTGCCTAAAGGTCAGAAAGGGGCTGCGTGAAGGGTGCGGAATCCCAAACAGACGGCCGGACGCTCTGAGTGACAGACAGACAGGCAGGCAGACAGACAGACACATATACAGACAGACAGACAGAAAGACAGACAGGTAGAAAGACAGACAGACAGACAGACAGACAGACAGACAGACAGACAGACAGACAGACAGACAGAAAGACAGACAGACGTAAGGCGGGCGCATAGCAGACCCACCGTTCGAGGAGTTTTAGAGAAACAGATGAATAGAAAGTCTGTTTAGCCTGTTAGACGAACAGACGGCCGCACTGACTGTGAGACAGGCGGACGGACGGACGGACGGACAGACAGACAGACAGACAGACAGACAGACAGACAGACAGACAGACAGACAGACAGACAGACAGACAGACAGGCAGACAGACAGACAGACGGTCGGACGCACGGACTCGCCCCTTTCTCGAACGAAGGGACCCTTCAGCGAGGAGAGAAAAACGGTCTTTCTAAACGAAGCGGAATACGCCGAGGAGAAGGTTATTAATTAAGAAGGCCCTGAAGTCGAGGAGCGCACGTCATTATTCGCAGCGTAGTATCTGCAACGCGTGGGCCTGGCGGCCAAAATCCCGGACGCGTTTTGAGCTCCAGAGTCGCTAAATGGGACTCGAACCGAACGTGTGACCCCACCAATGAATTGCTCTCCGAACGAGGAATCCATTGGTGGGGTCACACGTTCGATTCGAGACCTGCTTAGCGACTCTGGAGCTCAAAACGCTCTAGAGTTTTGGCTGCCTCCACCGGTCTCCTGGCCCACTGTGCGGGGGCCCAGCCAGTGGCGCGGCTGAAAAAGGCAACAGGAAAAGAGGAAATCTAAAGATAGGAAACGAGCGTTGCGTTGCCTGGAAGCTCAGACATAAAATGGACAGACGGACGGCGAGGAACACAAACAGACGGACGCACGGACAGCTGTTGGTTGGACGGAAAGGAGGGGGAGGGGGAGGGGGAGGTAGGGGGGGGGGACGAAGGCCTGCGAGGCATGCCTGAAAGAGGAGGTCGGGTTCTCGTCTCACCACCACTCGTCCGGGCTCGGCGCCGCCCGACCTCGTTCGACTCGGCTCGGCTCGGCTCGGCTCGACTCGGCTTGCTGTCGCTACTTGAAGTGAGTAGTGCTCACACCACGCCGCGCCACCGCCTAGCATCTAATCGGTGCAGGAAGGACGATTGCGGCTCTACACTGCAAAGTCCTCTCGCTTTTCTTTTTTTTTTTTGATGAGGCAAGGTGTTTACGTTATGCATATATTTGGAAGCGGCGGCGGGATGGAAGCAGATGCGGCTCGGTTTTTTTTTCTGTTATTTTTTTTTTTTTTTTTACTTTTACGGAGTAAGGGAGCGAATATGGATGACAAACGCACACGCGCGCGTGGCTCAGTGCACGTGTGCGTGCGAGAAAGAGAAAGAGAGAGAGAGGGGGAGAGAGAGAGAGAGAGAGAGAGAGAGAGAGAGAGAGAGAGAGAGAGAGAGAGAGAGAGGAGAAACGCACGTAACGCGGGCTTCGTGTTTTCCCGTGCCATCGTGCGACCGTGGCGACCGAGCCGTGCTCGAGGTGCGACTAGGGAGTTCGAAAAGCCGCAGCAGACCGATTCCGCGAGTCGCTCGCGTCGCTCTGTCTCTCTCGCACTCATGGGTCGTCCCGCCTGGGTGCGAGAGAGACAGAGCGACGGAGTCAAGTCTGCCGCCGCTGAAATTTCATCTGCGGGGCATTTCGACAGCGAGTGGACCACGGCGTCGTCACCAAACACCACTGCCTAACCGTTTTCTGTGTAAACACTGCAGTGGAACAGTGGAAGTGACGGGGTGCACATGTGGTGCCTGCAGCAGGCTGCTTCTCGGCTCTCGCTCTGTCTCTCTTGCACCCCTGCGGCGCGGCCCACGAGTGCGAGAGAGACAGAGCGATGAGGGAGTCCGAGCCGCGCCCGAGCCTCGTCGTATTTCAGTCGAGAACACTGCCAGGGCTGCCAGGCAAGCGCTAGCAGTGCACCAGCAGAGCCGCGCGGGTCGCTGTTGAAATTCCCAACAAACGCACCGCATTCCGATGGTTACCTGCCTATTTTCCTTCTTCTGACTTCACTTTGTGGAAGTTATCTGTAACATCATAATGACGACTTATCAGCTTTTTATGACACTTTAGTACGAAACTGTAATTGCATTTTGACTGGATAATGTGAGCCAGGCCGGTGTCGTGCGAAGGGAATGGCGTTCAAACTCGTGACGGAAGGTATTTGGGTAATTGAGAACACAAAACGTGCAAACAGAGTGTGCGTCTGGGCGAAAGGCTTGCGGTGTGCCGCCCCGCCCCGTTGTTTTCACTTTTATTGTCATTGTGATGTGGCATGCGCTCTTTGGGGGACTCAATACACATCATGCACTACTTGCTTTCCCCCGTAAATCAAATACATCGCCTCTGTGTGTGTGTGTGTGTGTGTGTGAGAGAGAGAGAGAGAGAGAGAGAGAGAGAGAGAGAGAGAGAGAGAGAGAGAGAGAGAGAGAGAGAGAGAGAGAGAGAGAGAGAGAGAGAGAGAGTAGCGTGACAGCGAGGCAAATCTCCCATCTGTCTCATTACCCGAGAATAGAATACGCTTGTACAATGTCTGCGCGGTCGGTATGGTGTTCCGGCGCCACGTTTTTACACACTCCACTATCTATATCTATTTCTCTCTCCTCTTTTTTTTATCGCGCATATTGCATCCTTTTCTCTTTCCAGTGGCGTAGTCGGAGTAACGACCACAGGCGTGCCGTGCTACGCCAATGACACTCGCGTGATAAATGCCCACACGCCGAGTCGTGCACTCCCCCTCCCCCTCCCCCCCCCCTTTCCCTCCCTCCCTCCCCGGGGCGTGGCGGCGTGCTCGCGAAGCAAAGGCTTGCTGTGGTGGCAACGCGGCGTCCCCCACCTCCCCTATTATCCTGCTCTTCTTCTTCTTCGTCTTCATCTCATCCTGCTTCTTCTTCTTCTTCTTCTTCTTCTTCTTCTTCTTCTTCTTCTTCATTTTCATCTCATCCTTCTTCTTCTTCCTCTCATCCTCCTCCATCTTCTTCTTCTTCTTCTTCTTCTTCTTCTTCTTCTCTTCTTCTTCTCCTTCTTCTTCTTCTTCTTCTTCTGCTTCTGCTTCTTCTTCCGCCCGCCCTGCTTGTATAATCCGCCCAAAGAAAGCAGAAACAGGATTCCGAATTGTGGCAGTTTGTTGCGCCAAATTGACGTGACTTGTCTCCTCGACTCGCCGCCGCCGCCTCTACCGCCGCGAAGAAGGCCGTGAAGGCCAGGAGGAAAGATGCCGCGCGCACCACAGGGCACCGCACCACCACCGC
>NW_023144630.1:0-279598 GCF_012932325.1 Thrips palmi | reverse complement strand
TTTCTTTACCATGGCTGCTTCTTTGTTTACAAGTTGCAACTTGGAACGGAAGGCATCAGTCGATGCCGATTGGGATTCGGAAGAATTCAACCAACACTCAATACTACTAAACTTCTCAGTATACCTTAATGACCATTTCTTATCCTTTGGACACTAAAAAGAACACAAAACACAGTAGTCTTACACTATCCTGAATTGGAGAAGGGTAATTTTACTGCCCAGCAAAACAATCTCATTTTGTTGGCTAATAAACTGATGCAGAGCAGGGCACTTGGTTGATAGAGAATGAGAGGAATAAAGCAAAAGATGGGTGCACCAACTGTGATTTTTTAAAATTGAAGATAGCCTACCATTTGCAGCGTTTCTTTCAGTTTGAGTTCCAGTTTACTTCTGAAATGAGTCTGACAAACTGTATTCCAATCCTTTAACATCTCTGTAGCATCGTTCAGCCTCTCTTCAAAATCAGTGACATGGGCGTTTGGATACCGTTCGAGCCACTCTGACATCTCCTTAGATTTTGCAGTGTAGAGCTCAAGATGCTTTTCCAGTGTCTCAGACACGATGTCGGATGAATTTTGGACATCCTGTTCAAGTACAGCAGGTAAGACATCACATCAAGAAATGAACAATAACATGCAGAAATTATGGGGCGTGTTACTATTGTCAGCAACCGCTCATTTGGCAACGTGCGATAGGAATGCTAGGAGTGCTGTAACTTCACTGATCTCTTGCCCAAGACCTCAAGAGCTCAAGAAACAGCAGTGCACCCCCCCCCCCCCCAGCCGGACACACAAAGAACCAAAAAACACCGATTATGTGGCCCACGGACGCACAGAGGGCCAGAAGACCGGTGGAGGCGATCAAACCCCCAGACGCGTTTTGAGGTCCACAGTCCCAGGACTCAAACCGAACGTGTGACCCCCACCAATGGATTCCGCTTCGGACGAGGAATCCACTGATGGGGTCACACGCTCTGTTCCAGCCCTACTTAGCAACTCTGGGGCTCGAAACGCGTCTAGAGTTTCAGCCGCCGCCGCACAGTGGGCCAGAAACCGGCGCAGGCGGCCAAAATTCTAGACGCATTTTGAGCTCCAGAAACGCTAAATGGGCCTCAAAGCGAGCGTGTGACCCCACCAATGGATTCCTCGTTCGGAGAGCAATCCATTGGTGGGGTCACACGTTCGATTCGAGTCCCATTTAGCGACTCTGGAGCTCGAAACGCGTCCGGAATTTTGGCCGCCTGCGCGGGTTGCTGGCCCACTGTGCGCCGCCTGTCCTCTGGCCCACTGTGCGGCCCTGATGCATACCTGCAGTGACAGCGAGAGGGAGTTCAAAGTCGACTCCAGGCCGTTCTTGACTCCCTGCAGCCGCGCCCTCCTGCCCGCCTCCAAAGCATCCTTCCTGCGCACCGCCTCCGTCAGGCGCCTCTGCAACTCGGCGAGGTCCGCGGTTTGCCCTGGACCCTTGAGCCACTCGCCGTCCGCGGCCCAGTCGGCGCGCGCGTAAGCACTGTCCGGCGACACCTGCAGAGGGCAACACCCCACACTGTGAAAATTTGTTATCCCTTGAGGACAAAAGCACACTGGTGAAATAAAGGCTTTATAATTGTGCCCCTGAAAGGCGTAAACGATTTACGCCCCTGGAGCGGCGTGAATCGTTAATGCCTTTTGGAGGTGCATTAACATTTTGCTTAAAAGTCCTATACCATTCACGCCCTTCCCAAGGGCATAAAACGATTTTAGCCCTTCAAAGCCGTAAGAGAGTATTCATGCCATAAATGGCGTAATTTTTATGCCTTTGTTTTACCAGTGCATGCATGACACTTGCATCGGTAACGAACCTCTTCCTGCAGGTACTTTGCCAAGTGCCTCGCCAGCTTCTCTCGCAACTCCTTTCTTCGAACTTCCATTGCCGCAGAGATTCGTGCTTTGTTTTGTGGCCGCACGGATCGCCCGTGCCACCACTTAGCCGTAATAACCTCAACGCCAAGATGCTAGGCGCCCTCGCGTCCCCTTGCCCTTGTTTCGGCAATCCAATCTCGTGATCTGTCAGGCAGCTCATTTTACGACTTTTCTCCCCTACTGGACCGCACGTGTCCAGGCCTGCCCGCGGAGCCGCGACTCCGTGGCGCCGGCTCGTCATCTACACATCCATCGGTTCGCCAATCCTAAGGAGGCACGGTCACCCTTGGCCCCGCCTTAGGGCGTGGCCACTTTCTTCTTTCCTTTCTTCTTGCATTTCTTATATATACGGGTGACGCTCTGCTCCGACACACAGTCCAGCAGCAGCAGCCCTACAGCGCGCACCCTCACGGCTCTCGCCTAGCCGCGTGCCGCGCCCTTACCGGACTTAGCCTCTGGCTTGCAGCCCAGCCTTAGTCCCGGTCTCCTTAGCGGACATAGCCGCTACGCGCAACAGTCCGGCGCTTCAAAGCTCGACTCCCGCGCACAGCCATCGCTATCGATTTTCTTGGTTCGAGCCCAGCTCGCGGTCATTCCCTACGCTCTCGCTCCGCGCCACGCCGCTCGCCATCACTGCACTTCGGTCTTCAACTTCACGCCCTGGCCATTGTCCACGGACATCGAACCGAAGCACTCCAAGCTGCTCATCAAGCTCATCCCTTTGGTACTGTATCCCATCAAGAGACCCGAACACCATTCACGCTGTACTCCTTCTGATCCGAAATATATATTCTGAGTCATCTTCATCATCAACCAAACTGGTCTCGTCATTTAATTTAGCACAATACTACCTACAGTTTATCTCCTCCCGTCGGGTGCTGACAGAAGACAATAATTTGTCAGCACGCTCCTTAGACAGATTCGGATCTCTGGAAATGTCATCCAACGTTTGTTTACAGAGGTCCCACAGTTGCCTCTCCTTTTTCTGCCACGCGTCTTGGACCGTCTGGAAACACAGAAGATCAGCAACTCAGGAGCAAGACGGGAAATGCGTTCTTAAGAAACCCCTATTCTGGGACCAAATTGGCAGTGACATTTAAAACAAGCTAGGGCCCGCCCTTCCGTCGAACCGAGTTGCCAGCTCCGCTTCGCTGCGCCGGCAACTCGGTGCGACAGGGGGCCGGCCCAGCTTGGCCTGCCGGCGGCCTTTTCTCGGGCCTTCGGCCCTCGCATCAGACCCAACTTGGCCAGTCGAAGGCCCGGGCCTTCCGCCCGCTCGCATCACACACACCGTGAGCGGGTAAAGCAAAGTTATCGATGTACCATCGTGACTTAGGCCCGCCCTTCTATTCACAATATGCAATGGTCCTTACACTTTTTACTCCAACTGTCCTTAGAATATGCCCGTTTCATTTGTCTCTTCGCCCTCATTCCGAAAATACCCATATTTGCCATGCTACTGCAACTCCTTGCAATAGAGGCACAGCAGGAGCGCAAAACGAGTCCGTCGCACTTTTTCCCATAACTCATGAAGGCGGGCTCCTGGACCCCCCTTCCGACCCCTCGTTGAAAAGGTCTTGCCAAGACCTATCCAAAACTTAAGTAAAAATTTTCAGTCGGTCGACCCCCTTTTTTCAAGATCCTGATGTGACTAATAGACGAAGTCGGGCTCCTGGACCCCCTTTCCGACCCCTCGCTGAAAAGGTCTTGCTGAGACCAATCGAAATCTGCAATAAATTTTTTTAGTCGGTCGACCCCCTTTTTTGAAGATCCTGATCTGGCCAACTTGTGAAAGCGGCCGATGGGGTCGGGACCAGGTCCATTCATCTTGTCTCGTCGCCCCGATTCCAAAAATACCCCTATGTGCCCTGCTAGCACCAATAATGGCGGAAATCCCCCTCCCGCTCATGTAAACCATGATGCACCTGCAGCAGCCCTTGTGCGACCCGGACGGGATTTGCACCACCGGATTATTTGTTTGGACGGTACTCCTGAAGTACCCTCCAAATCTGGTTACTCTAGCTCAACTCCTTCCTTGTACACAGACGCCAACAACAACAACAACAACACACAGACACAAAGGCAAATGCATAGGCCCTCCCCCTATTTTTTGAATAGAAGGGCGGGCCAAAAAAAATTATGATTCCTCTTTTGTGAAATAAAACCGAAAAGCGGAGAAAATGCCATACCTCCTTGGCCAGTTCTTCACGAAGAAAGTTCTCTAAAGAGTTCTTCGCCTGGGCGCGGTCCATCTCAGCCTTCTGCCCATTCACTTGTCTCTCCATTTTTGCCTCCAGTTGTTGAAGACTCTGGCTGTCGAGGCAGTATCGTGGTTTAAGCGACATTTGATGCTGATCCGAGCCAAAGCAAAGTATGATACCAGACGTGTTAAAACGAAACCCGCGGAGACATCGTTCCTCTTCATATATCTCCTCATGTGCGCGGGTACCATATTGACTCGCTTGTTGGACCTGAAATGACGGTTATGATCGACACTGTAAATGTCTTACGGTGAAAGGCTGCACCAAACTATTATGGTGGAGATTTTCTCCATAATACCAACGAAATTCGTCAAAATATCTACAAGGTCCAGTGAATTCTCCATGGTATGTTATGAACGGTTATGAAGTCAGCTGCACCACCATAATATGGAACATTTTCACCATAATACGGAGAATCTTCACTGTACAACCGACTCTGTAGAGTGGGTCAAGGAAGACGACAGAACGCAGAGTACAGAAAAAGGGGCACAGACCCGGCCCAACACATCCCATACACTGCAAGAAAAAGTGTGGATAGTACAACAAAAGTGCAACAAAAACTGTACAATAAAAGCACAACAGGGATTGTAGAAAGTACAACGAGAATTGTACAAACCACAACGAGCCCTGGACTGCACAGCACTCGTCATGCCGGTTCCATCGTACTTTGTACAACAATTGTTGTACTTGAAAAGTACACTAAAGTCCTGATAAAAAAAAATTACCAGAAATTTGTGCCCCTTTGTTGTGGTTATTTCCTGCAGTGTACCCAATGCGGCCGAGGGAATCGCTTGCAATGGAAAGGGTAGGCAAGCCCGAACACATTGGCGCACCGTTATGCCTACCCAGATGACCCGGCTATAACCCGAGCCCTTTAGGGGACTCGTAAAGTAGGGCTCTACCGAGCCCGCGCACAGTGGGCCAGAAGACCGGTGGGGGCGGCCAAAGCTCAAGGCGCATTTTCAGCAGCGTAGTCGCTGAACAAGACTCGAACTGAACGTGTGACTCTACCAATGGATTACTCGTTCGGAGGCCAATCCATTGGTGGGGTCACACGTTCGGTTCGAGTCCTATTTTGCGACTGTGGTGCTCAAAACGCGTTCAGAATTGAGGCCACCTCCACCAGTCTTCTGGCCCACGGTGCGACGTCGGACAAGGACATTCAGCACCTCGTCCCACGACAGGACCACTCCCGAGGGAACGCCTGCAATGGAGAGGGTAGGCAAGCCCGCAACACATCGATGCCCCGTTTTGCCTACCCAGCAGGCGTTTCTCTTGACCCACGAGGTGGTTAGGTTAGGTCAAAGTCCAAACTGCAGTGTTCTCTTGAGAGTGCCGCATTCAAACTACTCAGTTATAAGTTGTATTTTTCAATGCGTAGCAAAAGTTCTGAACCATTCCTATCGGCATTAATTTTTAATGCCGTTGGGAAAAACATATTTAAAGCATAAAACCGATGTTGCTTTAACGCCCCATGGAAGGGTATA
This sequence comes from Thrips palmi, assembly GCF_012932325.1. NCBI lineage: Eukaryota > Metazoa > Arthropoda > Insecta > Thysanoptera > Thripidae > Thrips > Thrips palmi. The sequence goes on along the minus strand of NW_023144630.1, from coordinate 273,949 downwards.
AATCATTTCTGGCCTTCCACAGGGCTTCTATTTTGGGTCATGGCGTAACGCTAAAAAAAAAGGACAATTTTCATGCCCTCTCATTAGTGCTCATAGACTCACCGCAAAGTACTCCTTCGGCTTAACGGGCGGCTGGTGCCACTCTTCCACCTGCATGTGATCTTTGCAGAGGAAGGTCGTGTCGCCATACGTCACGTGGGTTTCGAGCCCCACCACCTCCTTGTCGACCCGCACGGCCCCCGCGGCCAGCAGGGCGGCCCCTCGGGCCACTGCCTCGTCGGGGCTCAGCGCCTTGTGCAGCTTGCCCGGCAGCAGCTTGTCGATCTCGGCGCGGAGGTGGGGGATGCGGGACGACCCGCCAATCAGCACCACGTGGTCCACACAGCTTCCTTCCGGGAGAGAGCCCTGCACAGTGGGCCAGAAGACCGGTGGAGGCGGTCAAAACCCCGGATGCGCTTTGAGCTCCAGAGTCACTAAATGGGGCTCGAACCGAACGTGTCACCCCACCAACGGATTGCTCTTCGAACGACGAATCAATTGGTGGGGTCACACCTTCGGTTCGAGTCCTGCTTAGCGACTCTGCAGCTCAAAGCGCGCCTAGAGTTTTGGCCGCCTCCGCCCCCTACAGGGTGGAACGGGGTTGGGGGTCTAGCCCCTATGGGTACAGACGATCCACGCTTATCAATGAAGTTCTAAACCCCTTGACAACTCAAGACTACGTTCATATCAAAGTACACAAAGAAGGCTAAAGCGTGAATTACCATTGCGTTTTTCAGGGTGCGCGAAATCTCGTGCAAGATGGAATCGAACAAGTCACTGCATTCCGCCTCGAACAAACTTCTTGGTATGGTGTGCTTCAGCTCCTTGTCGATGGCTGGGAGGAACGTCGATATCTCCACGTGAGGAATCCTCGAAAGCTTCTGCTTGGCCTTCTCCCAAGTAGAGCGAAGGATCTCCATGGACCGGTGGTCCTCCACCTCTTTCCCGTGTTCCTCCCTGATGGCCTGACATAACATAGAAACAAGATATTGACCAAAAAAAAAAAAATTTCGGAAAATTCTAAACAATTTTGCGTTTGGTAACCGCTTTACAAAAACGATGTTTGACACACGAGTGAGTACTAAATTGTGACGTGTTTTGTGCATAGCATGTGCACAAAATTGAGCATGCTCGCGAAACACGAAAATTCATGCGCAACAAAGCACACTTTCGTGCTCAGTTAAGCACAGATTCGTGCATTTTGAAACAAATCCACAATTTTGTGCAAAGCTTGTTCCCCAAAAACATACATAGCGTGCGACACGAGGGGGAAATGACTCGCGTAATAGTCGGGTCACCGATTCACCAGCTGGTATTACGCGTAATAGTACTAGCGTTATAGCCAATTTTTTAAAAATTGCCCCTATTTTGGGTCCGTATTTTAGCCTAAATCTGGGTATTTTCGAGCGTAATAAACCTTCTGTAATAGCGTAATAGAACGTAATAAATAGGGAGTAGTCGGGTCACAGTTTTTAAGAGTGATTTCCGCCTTGGTGCTACACGTCGCACAGTGCACTGTAAGAAATAAATTTGAGATATTCGAAGGTATCTCAGGAAAAAATACTGCTGCAAATGTTCTTCGCAAATTCACGAACAATTTTTCGTACACTTACGAAGAATATTCGTGAATTTGGCTAGTGTACATACGGTCCACAGGTAGTTGATCATCCTGATGTCGAATTCGTCGCCGCCTGGGAGCCGCTTGCCGCAAGTCCTCACGACTTGCACCCCGCCGCCGTCCACCTTGACCACCGACACGCTGCCGCCCCCGCCGCTGACGTCCACGACGACCACGAGCTTGGGGCCCTCCCGGTCGTGCGCGAAGGCCAAGGCAGCGGCCGTCGTCTCGTTGACGAGACGCGCCTCCGGCAGCCCCGCCAGCCTCGCTGCGACGAGAGAGCGCGTAAAGAACATTTCAATCTGTCTGTGGCAGTGGAAGGCCCCTTTCAAGGGGGTGGGAGCGGAACGTCTCCTGATTCACTGTGGGCCAGAAGATCGGTGGAGGCGGCCAAAACTCTAGACGCGTTTTGAGCTCCTGAGTCGCTAAATGGGACTCGAACCGAACGTGTGACCCCACCAATGGATTGCTCTCCGAATGAGGAATCCATTGGTGAGGTCACACGGTCGGTTCGAGTCCTTTAGGGACTCTGGAGCTCAAAACGCGTCTAGAGTTTTGGCCGCCGGCGCCGGCCTTCGGGCCTACTGTGAGACTTCACTCGGCGACGACTGAAAGGGCCTATATCCACGAGGGATGGACACTAAATATGTACCTGCATCAATGATCCCTTGTCGCTGTGCGATGTTGAAGTACGACGGCACGGCGATCACAGCCTTGCGGATGTCGCGGCGGTTCAGGTGGGCCTCTGCGAACTTCCTGACGTCCAGCAGCAGCGTGCCCGCGATCTGTGACAGACACCACACGATAAAAGTGACTGTGAAGTACACACTTAAAAGTGCATACACTGCGAATCTGCGTCATTGAGAGCGATGTGTTAGGAGGATTTTACTTCTCACATTGACGCTTTATGCATTTGGCACGAGACGGTACATAAACTGTTACATCGCATTTCTTCTGTTATTTCGCACAAGAAATTAAAATTATTGAAACATTATACTACCAGTATAAAGCTTCGCGCAAAACTTTAAGCAAAATAATTGTGATTTTCAGATTTGTTCCTCCGTGGAGACTTGAAGTTGAAGATCTTTGCCCCCTTAATACTTAACTTGCAATCCCCTTGACGTATTAACCGACGGACCGACGTCCGAAAGGAATGCCGACTTTATTATGGAGCTAACACAATACGGCGGAGGGTCCCCCCCATACCCCATACCCGTTGCTTGTCAGAGGACTAGTACGTTTTCGGTTCGCTGCAGAGTGAACTAGTACGCTGTTGGTTCGCTGCAGAGCGAACTAGTGCGCTAAGGGTTCGTACAGGAGGCGGATTGGTTCGTAAGGAGGTTGCGTCGGGTCTCCTTAGCGAACCCTTAGCGAACTAGTTCGCACTGCCGCGCACCGGATGCGTACTAGTCCTCCGGCACACGAACCTTTAGCGCACTAGTCCCACCGAAGCGAACTATTAGCGAACCAATCCCTCCTTGAGTTCGCTCACTAAAAGCGAACCAGTTCCCCCCTTCCGAACTAAAAGCGAACCAATCCATAGGGTAGCGAACTAAAAACGAACTGAAAACGAACTAAAAGCGAACTATATTTTTCTGTACGGGGGAGTCTCCCCTGGAGTCTCCCCTGGAGTCTCCCCTGGAGTCTCCCCTGGAGTCTCCCCTGGAGTCTCCCCTGGAGTCTCCCCTGGAGTCTCCCCTGGGCCCTGGAGTCTCCCCTGGAGTCTCCCCTGGAGTCTCCCCTGGAGTCTCCCCTGGAGTCTCCCCTGGAGTCTCCCCTGGAGTCTCCCCTGGAGTCTCCCCTGGAGTCTCCCCTGGAGTCTCCCCTGGCCCTGGAGTCTCCCCTGGAGTCTCCCCTGGAGTCTCCCCTGGAGTCTCCCCTGGAGTCTCCCCTGGAGTCTCCCCTGGAGTCTCCCCTGGAGTCTCCCCTGGAGTCTCCCCTGGAGTCTCCCCTGGAGTCTCCCCTGGCCCTGGAGTCTCCCCTGGAGTCTCCCCTGGCCCTGGAGTCTCCCCTGGAGTCTCCCCTGGAGTCTCCCCTGGAGTCTCCCCTGGCCCTGGAGTCTCCCCTGGAGTCTCCCCTGGAGTCTCCCCTGGCCCTGGAGTCTCCCCTGGAGTCTCCCCTGGCCCTGGAGTCTCCCCTGGAGTCTCCCCTGGAGTCTCCCCTGGAGTCTCCCCTGGCCCTGGAGTCTCCCCTGGAGTCTCCCCTGGCCCTGGAGTCTCCCCTGGAGTCTCCCCTGGCCCTGGAGTCTCCCCTGGAGTCTCCCCTGGCCCTGGAGTCTCCCCTGGAGTCTCCCCTGGAGTCTCCCCTGGAGTCTCCCCTGGCCCTGGAGTCTCCCCTGGAGTCTCCCCTGGAGTCTCCCCTGGCCCTGGAGTCTCCCCTGGAGTCTCCCCTGGCCCTGGAGTCTCCCCTGGAGTCTCCCCTGGCCCTGGAGTCTCCCCTGGAGTCTCCCCTGGCCCTGGAGTCTCCCCTGGAGTCTCCCCTGGAGTCTCCCCTGGAGTCTCCCCTGGCCCTGGAGTCTCCCCTGGAGTCTCCCCTGGAGTCTCCCCTGGCCCTGGAGTCTCCCCTGGAGTCTCCCCTGGCCCTGGAGTCTCCCCTGGAGTCTCCCCTGGCCCTGGAGTCTCCCCTGGAGTCTCCCCTGGAGTCTCCCCTGGAGTCTCCCCTGGAGTCTCCCCTGGAGTCTCCCCTGGAGTCTCCCCTGGAGTCTCCCCTGGAGTCTCCCCTGGAGTCTCCCCTGGAGTCTCCCCTGGAGTCTCCCCTGGAGTCTCCCCTGGAGTCTCCCCTGGAGTCTCCCCTGGAGTCTCCCCTGGAGTCTCCCCTGGAGTCTCCCCTGGAGTCTCCCCTGGAGTCTCCCCTGGAGTCTCCCCTGGAGTCTCCCCTGGAGTCTCCCCTGGCCCTGGAGTCTCCCCTGGAGTCTCCCCTGGCCCTGGAGTCTCCCCTGGAGTCTCCCCTGGAGTCTCTCCTGGAGTCTCCCCTGGCCCTGGAGTCTCCCCTGGAGTCTCCCCTGGCCCTGGAGTCTCCCCTGGAGTCTCCCCTGGCCCTGGAGTCTCCCCTGGAGTCTCCCCTGGCCCTGGAGTCTCCCCTGGAGTCTCCCCTGGAGTCTCCCCTGGAGTCTCCCCTGGAGTCTCCCCTGGCCCTGGAGTCTCCCCTGGAGTCTCCCCTGGAGTCTCCCCTGGCCCTGGAGTCTCTCCTGGAGTCTCCCCTGGCCCTGGAGTCTCCCCTGGAGTCTCCCCTGGCCCTGGAGTCTCTCCTGGAGTCTCCCCTGGCCCTGGAGTCTCCCCTGGAGTCTCCCCTGGAGTCTCCCCTGGAGTCTCCCCTGGAGTCTCCCCTGGAGTCTCCCCTGGAGTCTCCCCTGGAGTCTCCCCTGGAGTCTCCCCTGGAGTCTCCCCTGGAGTCTCCCCTGGAGTCTCCCCTGGAGTCTCCCCTGGAGTCTCCCCTGGAGTCTCCCCTGGAGTCTCCCCTGGAGTCTCCCCTGGAGTCTCCCCTGGAGTCTCCCCTGGAGTCTCCCCTGGAGTCTCCCCTGGAGTCTCCCCTGGAGTCTCCCCTGGCCCTGGAGTCTCCCCTGGAGTCTCCCCTGGAGTCTCCCCTGGAGTCTCCCCTGGAGTCTCCCCTGGCCCTGGAGTCTCCCCTGGAGTCTCCCCTGGAGTCTCCCCTGGAGTCTCCCCTGGAGTCTCCCCTGGAGTCTCCCCTGGAGTCTCCCCTGGAGTCTCCCCTGGAGTCTCCCCTAGAGTCTCCCCTGGCCCTGGAGTCTCCCCTGGCCCTGGAGTCTCCCCTGGAGTCTCCCCTGGAGTCTCCCTGGAGTCTCCCTGGAGTCTCCCCTGGAGTCTCCCCTGGAGTCTCCCCTGGAGTCTCCCCTGGAGTCTCCCCTGGAGTCTCCCCTGGAGTCTCCCCTGGAGTCTCCCCTGGAGTCTCCCCTGGAGTCTCCCCTGGAGTCTCCCCTGGAGTCTCCCCTGGAGTCTCCCCTGGAGTCTCCCCTGGAGTCTCCCCTGGAGTCTCCCCTGGAGTCTCCCCTGGAGTCTCCCCTGGAGTCTCCCCTGGAGTCTCCCCTGGAGTCTCCCCTGGAGTCTCCCCTGGAGTCTCCCCTGGAGTCTCCCCTGGCCCTGGAGTCTCCCCTGGAGTCTCCCCTGGCCCTGGAGTCTCCCCTGGAGTCTCCCCTGGAGTCTCTCCTGGAGTCTCCCCTGGCCCTGGAGTCTCCCCTGGAGTCTCCCCTGGCCCTGGAGTCTCCCCTGGAGTCTCCCCTGGCCCTGGAGTCTCCCCTGGAGTCTCCCCTGGCCCTGGAGTCTCCCCTGGAGTCTCCCCTGGAGTCTCCCCTGGCCCTGGAGTCTCCCCTGGAGTCTCCCCTGGAGTCTCCCCTGGCCCTGGAGTCTCTCCTGGAGTCTCCCCTGGCCCTGGAGTCTCCCCTGGAGTCTCCCCTGGAGTCTCCCCTGGAGTCTCCCCTGGAGTCTCCCCTGGCCCTGGAGTCTCCCCTGGAGTCTCCCCTGGAGTCTCCCCTGGAGTCTCCCCTGGAGTCTCCCCTGGAGTCTCCCCTGGAGTCTCCCCTGGCCCTGGAGTCTCCCCTGGAGTCTCCCCTGGAGTCTCCCCTGGAGTCTCCCCTGGAGTCTCCCCTGGCCCTGGAGTCTCCCCTGGAGTCTCCCCTGGAGTCTCCCCTGGAGTCTCCCCTGGAGTCTCCCCTGGAGTCTCCCCTGGAGTCTCCCCTGGAGTCTCCCCTGGAGTCTCCCCTAGAGTCTCCCCTGGCCCTGGAGTCTCCCCTGGCCCTGGAGTCTCCCCTGGAGTCTCCCCTGGAGTCTCCCCTGGAGTCTCCCCTGGAGTCTCCCCTGGAGTCTCCCCTGGAGTCTCCCCTGGAGTCTCCCCTGGAGTCTCCCCTGGAGTCTCCCCTGGAGTCTCCCCTGGAGTCTCCCCTGGAGTCTCCCCTGGAGTCTCCCCTGGAGTCTCCCCTGGAGTCTCCCCTGGAGTCTCCCCTGGAGTCTCCCCTGGAGTCTCCCCTGGAGTCTCCCCTGGAGTCTCCCCTGGAGTCTCCCCTGGAGTCTCCCCTGGAGTCTCCCCTGGAGTCTCCCCTGGAGTCTCCCCTGGAGTCTCCCCTGGAGTCTCCCCTGGAGTCTCCCCTGGAGTCTCCCCTGGAGTCTCCCTTGGAGTCTCCCCTGGAGTCTCCCCTGTTTTTGAGGGCGCTGATGACGAAAAATAACATCTATTTCGACCCCAGACTCAGGTTTAAACCCGTCAGGGTTAAACAAAGGCGAAATTCACACATTTGTTAATGTACGGGACGGGCCAAAGTTGCCGATGTATATCGCTACTTTTCCTGTTATTATTTTTAGAAGTATTGATGTCACTGTGACGTTTGTTGTGACTAGGCTTCCAGCAGCCCGTGGAGGCCATGCGCCGCGCCCTGGAGGACCCTGGCTGCTTCATCGTGGGCCCCACTGCCAAGCTGGCCCCCGCCGACGGCGAGTTCTACAAGAGGCGCGACGTCACCGGGACGGTGGACAACATCCCGCTCATAACGTGTAAGGAAGCGGTCGGCCGTCAAAGCCGCGGTGCGCGGCTGTAGGGCGGGCTGTGGGCCAGAAGACTAAGACCGGTGCAGGCGGCCGAAACTCCAGACGCGTTTTGAGCTCCAGAGTCGCTAAACGGGACTCGAACCGAGTGTCTGACCCCACCAATGGATTCCTCGTGTGGAGAGCAATCCATTGGTGGGGTCACAAGTTCGGTGCGAGTCCCATTTAGCGACTCTGGAGCTCAAAACGCGTCTGGAGTTCTGGCCGCCTCCACCGGTCTTCTGGCCCACTGTGCGTGGCGTGCCTGGCATTCCCTGAGAGTGACGCCGCCTCGTGTCGTCCGCAGCGTCGATCGTGTCCAAGAAGGTGGCGGAGGGGACGCGCGCTGGTCATGGACATCAAGGTGGGGCGCGCCGCGCTCTTCAAGACGGTGGAGAGCGCCTCCGACCTGGCCAGGTCCATCGTGAGTGTCCATCCCGTGTGAGGGTGCGGTGGTCCTGCCTGGGTCTGGGTCTGCTCTGCACGTTGCCTGCTTGCCCTGCTTGACCTGCTTGCAGATCGCCGTGGCCAAGCTGCTGGGCGTGCCGACGCGCGCCGTGCTCACGCGCCAGGGCCTGCCAGCGGCTGGGGGCGGGCCGCGCGCGGGCGGACGACGTCCTGGACCTCAGCGTCGGCGTCGTCCTGGACGACGCGCTGCACGTCGGCGCCGAGGTGCGCGCCGGCGACGTCCTCATGGTGGTCCACCACCGCCAGGACGTCGTCCCCGCCGACATCCTCGCCATGCTGCAGGAGGGCGCAGTGCGCCTCCAAGGCGAGCCGCCCGTGGAGCAGCCGCGCGGCAGAGTCATCGCCACCTTGTCCTGAGGCTACATCGATACCCGCCAACGGCGACCTCACTCTGCGGTTGGCAACTCGGCCAGAACACACCTTTCATTGGACCTCAGACAGACGGCCTTGGGACGTCATTGGGACAGACGGCCTTGCTCAGGGCCGCACCGCCGCGGGGCGCGGCCGCGGGGCGCGGGGCACATCACTCAGTCCTTCTTCCGCGTCAAAACGGCGGGGCCGCGCGCCGCGCGTGACCGCCGAGGCCGGCCGCACTTTTCGTTTATTTTTATCAAGTTGACTCTATTTAATTTTCTTGGCGACAGTCCCAGTTTATTTGGCGCTGGTTTGAGAAACGCATCCGAGAGTTAAGTCCCCACGGGGAGATGATGACTGGAGGTGACTGGCAACGCGCGGACGGCTCCGCAGTCTCCCCGATGCCATGGCGGTGCCATGGGGGTCTCGGTGAACCCAGTGACTCCCTGACGGCTCGCCCCGCTCGCTGGCCGACCAGGGCCTGGCGGGTAGGGGTGGGGGCGGCGGGGGCGGTGGGGGCGGTGGGGGCGGTGGGGGCGGCGGGGGCGGTGGGGGCGGTGGGGGCGGTGGGGGCGGTGGGGGCGGTGGGGGCGGTGGGGGCGGTGGGGGCGGTGGGGGCGGTGGGGGCGGTGGGGGCGGTGGGGGCGGTGGGGGCGGTGGGGGCGGTGGGGGGGTGGGGCGGTGGGGGCGGTGGGGGCGGTGGGGGCGGCGGGGGCGGCGGGGGCGGTGGGGGCGGTGGGGGCGGTGGGGGCGGTGGGGGCGGTGGGCTCCGCGGCCGGGCGTCGTCGCACTCCTTTCCGGCGCTGCGCGGCGACGGTCGCATCGCGGTGCACCACGGGAAGCGTACCTTTCTGCCGCCCCTGCGCCGCCCCCAGTACCGCCCCCAGCGCCGCCCCCAGCGCCACCCCCGCGAGGGAGGAGCCTAATTGTTTCCCGGGACGTCGCAGCGCAGGCCGAGGCACCGAGGCAGGACCTCGCGTGACCTTCCGAGTCAGAGCGCTCCATTGAGTCGTCGGCGCGGTGCTCTGGTGCTCTGGTCTCGCCACAGTCGCGCGCGATGGCTCCGGCGGCGCTGGCGGAGGCCGTGCAGAGCGTGGCGCGGCGCGCGGGGCGCGCGGGGCGCGCGGGGCGGTGCCGTCCGCTTCGGTAGAGGCCGTGGAGGGCGGCGACGCGCCTGGAGGAGCTGACGCTGGACTACAACCAGCAGAAGAACCCGGCCGCCGAGGCCGTGAACCTGGTGCTGTGCCTGGGCGCGGACGCGGCGCCCGCCTCGCTGCGCAGCCTCGCCTTCGTCCTGGCCGACAGCGACGTGCCCCCGCCGGTGCTGCCGCCACTGGCCGCCGTCCTGCACCGCCTGCCGCTCCTCACCAGCCTGGACGTCAACTGCAAGCCCCCGGACGCCTTCCTGCGCGCGCTGGACGGCAAGGTGGTGCCGGCGCTCACCAAGCTCGAGGTCTGGCTCAAGGACGACGAGGACGAGTGGCTGGACAGCGAGCCGGTCCAGATGGTCTACGAGAGGTACCCGGACCTGGAATTTTGGTTCTGAGCGCGGGCTTGCCTCGCGGTTTGCATGCCTGGAACGCTCAGTGGGCCAGAAGACCGGTGAAGGCGGTCAAAATCCCGGAGGCGTTTTGAACTCCAGAGTCGTTAAATGGGACTTGAACCAAACGTGTGACCCCACCAATGGATTGCTCGTTCGGCGGGCAATCCGGTGGTGGGGTCAGTGGCTCGGTTCGAGTCCTGTTTAGTGACTCTTGAGCTCTAAACGCGTTCAGAGTTTCGGTCGCCTGCACCGGTCTTCTGGCCCAATGTCGAACGCATCGCGATTCCGCTTAATTTGTGCCAAAAAATGTTTGCAATAAAATTGTCTGAGGCACTACTTTTGGACTTGGGTCAAATCCAAGGTGGAGTATTTTGGGTATGAGAGTTTCAATGAATTCGACAAAATTGATTGAGTAGGCCAAACCAAGCAACGTACAAATCTTGGCCTACCACCATTTTTCTTCTTTTTTTATGACTAGAAAGAAGAAACATAAGCCAGAACTAAGCGAACAACTTTTACCATTAAAAAATCAGAAAGCGACATTTTTACGCTAAATTAGTCAAATTTAGAAAAATGCAGATATCTCAAGTTCTTTTTGAGCTAGCCAACTTTCCTTTTAGGGTTGATAGGTCCTAGTGGTACCTATTGAGCCCACAAAGTTTGAATGGAATCCGTGACCCAATCCCAGATCTCAGTCCACCTTGGGGTGGAGTTACTCTGATGTGGTATTTTTGTAAATAATTAACTAAAAACGCTGTATAAAGAGAAAATTTATTTCTTTCCCTCACTTGTTTCTTTTTTGTAGTATTTTTTCAAGTTTCTTTTTTACAAATAAAAACAGACCAAAGGCAAAACTTCTTAGGCAAAAATGCCTGAGCCTGTAGAATGAGATAGTAAACTTAATTTGCAATGAATATTGTAACAAAGAAAGGGAATAAAACTGTCATAAATGATGACTAGGTGACTGAATGATTCATAGTTGACACGTTTTCAGGATAACACAATGAACTTATCTAAAAGCATCAGTAGATTTAAATTTTGCGAACCTTTCATTTCTTTCGAAAAAATAAAATCTTTGGGACAGTGACAAAATATTTGAATGGTCTATGAATGCAAAGATACACTAAGTATAATTTTTTTCACAAAGCACTAGAGCATTAAAAATTTCTTCAGCAAACATTTAGTAACATTTCAATTAATTACTGTTTCTAATAAGTGTTTTTGCTGAAGTAATACCAATATAATCTGCATACTTAAGATAATTTCTGGTTTATAAACAAAATACATTTAGTTTTATACTTCTTGGACTTCTTGGATGTCTAAATTACTGCAAGGCATCAAATGCACTTCAAATTCTCAACAGGGAATGTTCTACCCTGAAATAAACTTGGCAAAGTCTTTTCTCGGTGTGCGGGTCACACTTTCATCCACGTCTCGCATGGAGACTTCAGGCTCAATCCATCCACAGCCTCCTTGCTGGGCGCTTCGTGCGTGTAGAAGCCCACAAGTTCTTTGCCGATTGGCAAGGGCAAGCCGTGGCAGCCCTTTGCGCAGTGCTCGCACCGCCCCTCCTCCCCGCACCACATGATTCCCACGACCAGGTAGAAGTGGCGGTAGCTGGCGAGGATGCGGCACACGTCTGGCTCGTGCAGGGCGCCGTGCGCGCACTTGACCATACAGGAGGGTAAGCTAAGGCCGCGAAGACGGGGCGCACTGCCGGGGTTGATGGCGGGCAGGACGCGCCGGGGCACAACGTGGGGCAGGACGAGCCACTCCAGGGCGGGCAGTCCGGGCAGAGCCGAGGCCAGCTCCGTCACCCGGCGGTCGTTGCGGAAATCCCCCCAATTGAGGACCAGCTTCCGCAGGGAGGCGCGGCCCGAGGACGCCAGCGCCGGCAGCAGCCCCTGCTCCACGGGAACGTCTACGTCTACATTACAGTCTTCTATAATTTGGTACTGGAGCACGAGTTCCTCGAGGTGCGTGGCGGCGCGCAGGAAGGCCGCCGCGTGCAGGGGCTCAGCATTGTAGGGGCATTCATCCACGGCCAGATTGAGGGAGCGCAGCGACGCGCACTTCGCCACCAGCGGCAGGTCCTTCAGCCCGGGGATGGCGGCCAGCGGACAGGACAGTACCAGAGTCCTCAGCGTCCCCAGCGCCGCCTGGTTGCGGAGCGCGAGTTTGGCCGCTTCCCACCCCGCGGGCTTGTGGCCCACGTCGAGGATCAGCTCGGCCGCCGCGCATCTGGTCGTGGCGGCCAGCGTGCCGAGCGCGTGGCTGCCGCCTGCAAACCGCATGGACATGGTGGAGAGACACGGCGCCACGCGCAGGACGGCGGCTTCGAGGCTTCTGGTGGAGGCATTATACTCGATGTCAATGCTGCGTCGCCGCCACAGCTCCGGCCGAAGAGCGACGTCCCGCAAACGAAGGCACACCGCCCGGCACGACAGCAGGTCTGGCGTGCTCACGTACTCCAGCACGCTCAGCAGGTCGTCGTCCGGCAGCGACAGCAGCGACGTCTGCGCAGAGTTAGAAGGGAGAGGTACAGAAAACGTTAACGCTAACATGAAAGCAGATGATACTCTGCAAACTGAAGTGTGTACATAGTACACTCTTATTAGAGCATACTTCCAAGTACACTCTTATTTACAGCATACATGCTAGGCACACGCTAAAATAGAGTGTGCCTGGCAAGTACACGCTAAATAAGTGTGTATCTTGCAAGTACACGCTAAAATACAGTCGATTAGTCCTATCTAAAAGCATGGGCTAGTTTAAGTGTACTTTCCAGGTACACTCTTATTTAGCGTGTACATGCAATGTACACTCTATTTTAGCGTGTGCCTAGCATGTATGCTGTAAATAAGAGTGTACTTGTTTAAGTGTACTTTCCAGGTACACTCTTATTTAGCGTGTACATGCAATGTACACTCTATTTTAGCGTGTGCCTAGCATGTATGCTGTAAATAAGAGTGTACTTGGAAGTATGCTCCAATAAGAGTGTACTATGTACACACTTCAGTTTGCAGAGTACTAATGAGAATGTTTACTTAAATATACGGTGGGGGCATTCCACGTCAAACCATCGTCCTGCGGGTCAGCGCCTTCGTCGCTCCGTCTCTCTCGCACCCCTGCGGCCCTACGGGACCCCCGTGAGTGTGAGAGCGACAGAGCGCTGTTTTGGAATCCATCTACTGGAGGCTGTTCGTGGGCTCGCTGGAGTTGGCGCCAGGTGCCACCCACGCCACGCGTAAAAAGTGGAGGTCAACTGCAAGGAGGTCAACATTTTTCTCGCAATTATCGTAGTGCTGGCTGCGGACGCAGCCCCGCGGGGCCATCCGGAAAAGCCCGAATTCGCTGACGTAATAAAATCCGAGCTTGCACCCTCAAATGTGCGGTGGGCCGCCAGCAGGGCCACCAGGCCCACCGGGCGGTGGCTCGGCCGCGGCTCGGTCAGTATGCGGATGCAGTCCAGTCAGTGGGGCAGGGCAGGACCCGGGGCCACATGCCGGTCGCGAGCCGCGGGTCGGATTACGTGAACGCTGGCTGGCCGGGCTGGCCGGGCTGGCTGGTCACCGCGTCGGCGAGGCGCCGCCTCACCTGCAGCGGCAGAACGTATGACCACACCGATGGATTCCTCCCTCGGAGAGCAATCCATTGGTGGGGTCACACGTTCGGTTCGAGTCCCATTGAGCGACCCTGGAGCTCAAAGCCCGTCCAGGATTTTGATCTCCTCCACGGCGGCCCACAGTACGTGTTAAATGTGAATTAAAATTTTCACCTGAGATGGCGGTCGGTGAGCAGCCGCTCGCCGCCGCTGACGACGTGGAACACGCGGTCGACGGCGCGCACGGGGGCGTTGTCGTTCTTGAGGACCACGTCGATGTGCACCGTGCCGGCGTACATGAAGTCCTTCGCCTCGCTGGACATGGCCACGAAGTGGAACGCGTCGTGCTGGGACTCGGAGTCGTCGTGGGTGTACTCCACCTGTCCAGACGTCAGCTCGGCCGACGTGAACTCGGTGGCGTTGACGCGGAGCGTGGGGGCGGACACCTTGACAGAGCACACCTGCTTACGGTATTGTTAGAGCCCCGTCTGCGCTACGCGCTACGGTGCAGAGAAGTGCCAAGCATTCCGTTCGAGGCAAGGGGAAATAACTCCAGCCAAATTTGTACTCCAAAATTCATCAAATATGTAAAATTCACTAAAATTCAGGAAAATTTATCGAATTTCGACCGAAATTCATCGAATTTTGACTGAAATTCAACAAATTTTGACTAAAATTCATCGAATTTCGACTAACATTCATCGAATTTCGACTGAAATTCATCGAAATGCGACTGAAATTCATTTGTAGTACACCGAAATTCACAGTGATTTCCCCTTGTCTCGAGGGGTGTAAACAAGAAAACCCCGAGTTCTGGTGCACACAATGTTGTCTTTCAGGCACGCACTAATTCATGTTCAAGTCAGACATTTATAAAGTGAAATAAAATCAGATGACTGTTACAGCAAATGGTCTCTGATATTTCCACATTTTCCCCATCAAAGAATCTGAAAATAGAATTGAGAATCATTCCTCCAGGAAACCAATTAACTCAACCAGACAGTCTCCACAACACTTACCATTTTTATCTTCCCATTGTGATTCTCAAGCCTATTAGAAGTGGTATTGCCCAAACAATCATGACGGTCTCTTAATGACCACCCCTCACTGATTTTCAGCCAATTGTTCTCAAAATACTCATACATTTTCTGGCTTGCAGCCTTTTTCAATTCTGCAACTAAATTCTGAAAGCTTTGATCATTTGTGCAATATCTCATCTTGGTAAGAATTTCAAGCACTACTTTCGGCTCATGCAGTTCATTAGCCTTCTTCTGGAATGACTTAGAGACATGGAAGTCGCACAATTGAATTCTGCAGTGTGGGAACACAGCTTTTAAGGCGCCAATCTCGGAGTAATCCTTATCCACCACAACCACCTTGATTTTTTCAACGGTTTCTTCACCAAGAGATTTCTTTAGTGCCTCAAGCACTTTCTTCAAAGTTATTTTGATTTCATTCGCGACAAATGCATAACCACCGACGCGGCCACTGCCATTTCCATCCATCACCATGAACACCACAACAGGCATCTGATTCTTGTTTATCTTATATGTGGTGTCCATGATAACAACAGAGGGGTATTTCTGCATATTCTTCTTCATCTCAGATGTTTGGAAAAAAAGAAATTCAAGGTTGCCACCATTATCTTGACCAATGTGAATATTAGAATCTGGATCTACATCCGTAAGTTCCTGAAGGACGTCCAACAGTTTTTCTTCCTCTGTCCGTCCACTGAGGGCTTCTTTCTTCATTTTAGCTCTGAAAGAATAAGTTTAAGAGAATAAAATAGGCAGACTTAAAATAGGTTCAAAGTGGTCACTACCGACCTTTGATTGGCAATGTCCCTAGAAGTAAGCTTTTTAGATGTCACATTTCCTAGTAGATTTCTTATCATGGTAGGCTTCACTTTTGCCTTGAGCAAATTTTGCACTGCCTTTTCTTCATCATTGTCTAGTCTTCTGGACTCAGGAAAGGACGCCTTAATATTTGGCGTGACTGGATGACTGTGCCAGAGGTTAACTTCATAAATTTGAAGCTTTTTTAAGGTTTTCTCATACTTCATCAGAATTTTGGCTGGGCATCCAATCTTAAAAGTGCTGAAGCAAAAAAAAAACAACAGTTAATTGAACAATCAACACCAATTCTTAAACATGGCACTAATATGAAAAGGTAAAACAAATCACAATACCTTTGGTTGACACGGATGCCCTTACCAGTCCCAGTTCGATCCTTGCCCCCACATTTACATGTGAGGGTGTAATACTTGTATCTAAATTTTGGATCGATTGGTGGCGCACCGCGAGCTTCCAAGACCTTATTTTCTGCCTCCACCTTCCGAGAATTCCCGGTGACCCATTCAGTAAAACTTTTATCACTGTAACCCTTTAATAAATTTTCAAATTCCTCGAAGCTACTGAAAGTCTGATGGAGCGATGGTTTCCAAGAAGTTTCCTTAAACACATGAAAAGACCCATAAGTCTCAGAGGTTAGGTCAACAAAATCAACCCAGAGACCACCAAGTAGTGATTAAATACGCTCTTCATAGTAAAATAAATTCATCTGATACAAAACAGTTCAGAGAAAGTGATGTGATGTTGATTCTTACCTCCATCCTTACACTGCAACTGCTTGAAGCTGTTACCACAGAGCAAGTAAACCACTTCGTGGACTACCCCGAAACACGTGGAGAAACGAGAAGCAGGCCTTCAACTTGAATTTAGTTCAAGGCAACCTTTAAGCAAAAAAAAAACCGCCAAAAGAAATTTGTCCAAAATTTCCACCTGAAATGTGGAGGTTAGTGACACATATAAACAAAGTGAGAAAAAGATAGAATACTTATCTGACATAATGGTGAGTAAATAACAGATATTACGCGTATATTGTTAAATATAAAAGTTTTATTTATGTGACACGATAGTCGTCGGGCTAATAACGGACGCTTTAAAATACGCACAAAAGTGTTTGTTGTTCGCCCTACGCTCCGCTGTGGTAGTGCGAATACCGGATGATGTCTTGTAGGCACGACAAGCGTAGTGCGAATACCTTCTGGCCCCTTCGGCGCACGACATAGGGCGAATATAACTATACTCGTCCCAGCGTAACCTTTCCGAAAGTAGCCCCTCGTCCGTCTTTTCCCCAAATCGGCGCAGTTTATTTCACAATCCTCAGGAAAGAAGTATTGATTCTAAAAATAAAGGCGATTCCGGCAGACAAAAATGTGTGGGGCTTTCACTGATATAAGCAGTTATTATTGAATCTCTTTCAGTTGCTCAAAGATAATCTAAAAAGTTGGGAGCTCGGTCTAAAGAAGAAGCCAGCCTTGTGCACTCAAATCAAAATTTCTGAATAATAAGGCACAATTTCGAAAGATAAGGGCCAGCTGGGCATACAAAAACGTCTTAGGTTTAGACTAATGCAAGCTGTCATTATGATATCTCTTTCAGTCACTCAATCTTAGTGCAAAAAGAGGGTCCGAGAGACCGGTGTTTTGCGGGGCTCGGACCGGCGCGTCGTCTGCCCGCGGAAATGCAGAACCCGGAATGCTTAGTGATTAAGTCTAAGATTGTTCTTATTTTTTCAACGTTGTTTACTTATACGATTTATTACGATCGCAACGGTCTAGAATTGATTATTAGTTTTAAAAAATCCTATTACCTGCGGGACTATTTTCTGTTCTCTGGCTACTGGCGTAGTGATTTGGAAAGGTTACGCTGGGTCCCTGCACCGTTGTCCACAGGGTTGCCAGACTTGTCGCCAAGTCGCCAATGTTGGCGATTTGGGATGGTCAGCTGGCGACAGATTTTCCCGCCAGGTCGCCAATTTGGGAGCCAAAACTGGGTTTTCACAGTTCCAAACCCAAGGGAAAGGCTAGTCGCATTTTCAAACTACGGTCGAAAGCGCGCGCTAGCCGCACTCTACCGCTCCCCAACACCCCGCGCCTGCCCCCACCCTACCCCTCCCCACCCCCCGCCACCCCCCACCACTGAGTTGGCGACCAGTTGGCGACTTGGCGCGCTCTGGTGGCGACTTGGAGCCCTAGGCATCTGGCATCCCTGGTTGTCCATCGGTACGTTTTGGGGCCAAATTGGAGACGCTCCGTGCATCGACAATGGAGCAGCATGCCGTCTTGGCCCAACGCAAGTCCGCCTGCCCGGGGCACTCGTGGAAAGTCGCCCCGTCTCATACCCAACAGAATCTTCAGCTCCCACTTGGACAGCATCATCAAGAGCAAAGAAAAGGAGAGAGACGTCCAAAGCCAACGCCGGGCCGCCCCGACCGCGACGGCCGCAGAGGTTAACGCTGAAGAAGAAACAGACTCCTGCGACGCGGCCTACTCCGACCTGCACCTGCAAGAGCGTCAAGAACCGTATGGGGCGGAGAGCGAGGACGTCAACGTCAGTTTTGGTAGTGTCAAAGAAGAGATTCGCATTCAAGTGACAACTGAAGTTCACATGATACCCTGGCCAGGGGAAGAACTTCAGACACAGCTTCTCAACAACTCAACGCACGATGAAGATGTTGATTCAATTGCCAATGAAGACCAGGATGAAGTGCCGTCACCTGAACTTGCACCCCAAGCTTCTCACCAAAAAAATGCAATGGAAGAATTGGAAGGAGAAAATGCTGCCCCTCGGCGTAGAAGCTCCAAAAGTAAAAAGCACAAGAAGAGAAAGGAAGAATCTGCTCAAAGAAATGAATCCCCTTCAAGGGAGGTCAAGGCACACTCAAGAAAATCCAGGAAATCTAAACGCTCTGCTCATAAAGAAGAAAATGATTCACCAGACAGAAACCCCTCTCCCACTAAGCGCCAGTCAAGACATGAAGACTATGATCAGACAGATGATGATGTCAAAGGCAAAATTCGGATCAAGCTACGAGGTGAGGGAAGTCTCCAACACCTAAATAGATCGGTTCCTCTCAGTCAACATGAGACTGATTCCTCATCTACCCCACAAAGCCTGAGAGGCACTTCCAAAGACAGGCTGAATCAGTCATGGAGTGCAGAGACCCCAAGGAGCAGGCATGAAAAGAGAGGAAGAAGTAGTCACAAGAGACACAATTCCCCTCTGCCTGTGTATTCTTCCTCAGAGAACTCAACACCTGTCAAGGCTGAAGACACCAAGTACCCACCACAGCAGCTTAAGAATTTGAATCACCTAGCAAGGATGTCTGCATCAGAAATTTATGTTGATGTTGCTGTGTCATCTGCATCTGATGATGAAATTTTTGAAAATGAAATATTCACAATTCGTCACCATTCAAGTGAAACTGAGTCTCCCTCTGAAGTGTCAAGCAGAAGTGGTAGTGGTTGTTCAAAGCCTAGTGCTGGCCTCATCCCATTTTGTGCACCACGGCCTGCATATGTACCCATGAGGCAAGAAATGTATCACCCACCAGCAATGACAGGGTCTCCCTATGCACCCAACTGGCAAAGTCCTCAACAGTATCCTGCTTCTCCTGCACCTGCAATGCAGCAAGGAGTATTCCAATGGTAAGCTACATTGAATCAATTTTCATGTTCTTGGATTTGTTCTCTGAGCTTTATTTGAAAGTAATCCCTATGTTTTTATTTTAGGCAAGATGACTTTGATGGTGATGCTATAGCTTCACTAGTGAGATATCCGTCTCCTCCACACCCTCAGCGTCCCCTTTTAGGTGATCTACCACTAACACCACCGGGCACTGTAGATTACCCCATAAAGCGGCGTTCATTACCACCTTCTCAGGAATATCCAATACCACCTGCAAACCGTTATTCTCTACCCCATCAATGGCTTCAACCCGAGTCTTCAGCTGAACTACTACCTGCTGCTCCAATGGTTGATAAGCGATTTACTTGCTTACAAGCACTCGACAATCCTCCAGTAAGTTACTTACAGCTTGTTTCTTATTTATGCACTAAGATTAACTATACTTATTCTTTTATTTCCCTTTTTTACTTTTTTAATTTTTAAATGTAGATACCCAGGATTGGTAGTTATCAACTTATTGGTGATAGTATGCTTCTCCGCTTTTCACAACAAATACTGGGACAACCTCCAATTCTTAGTGGTAATGTACTTTTTTGAAGTTAATTTGGTTACTTATTAATTATACATATCAAACTTGACATTCCTTTATTTTAATTTTTACAGAGAGCATACGGTTTTTAGGATACTGTGTGAGTGGCCAGAGAATTGGAGATCTATTGAAACGCTTAAAATCAGGGTTTTATCACATAGGAAATAACGTAGTTCTTATGATCGGAACAAATGACCTTGTCAAAGTATGTATTCGCTCCTTGTTTTCTTTATTTTCCTGTTTTTGCCATAGAAGTTGTCTCATTTATTTTGTTTTTGTCTGTTGTTGGAACAGAATTGTCAAGCTGAGCAAATGATACATGAATTGCGTCGAGTTCTGGATTATTTGTGTACCAAGGCTGAGAAAATAGTAGTCCTAACATTACCACCTGTTCCTCTCCATGAGCATTTTACCCACCACTGGACAAGGTTGAATAAGTACAACGACTTTATCAGGACACTAAACAATGCTGGTAAGCACTATGCTTCATGTAAATCACCCTGCATCAATTTGAAAGCTGGGGTCCTTTTTGAGGGGAGTGCTGAAAAACCAAGTTGACTGAACAACATTTATCCCCCTCCCTCGTTCTCTTGCTCTCTATTTCTGTGAAATCTATTAGATTTGAGTATGTTTGCCTTGCCCAATGCTCTGTTTAAAGACAGGAAAATAATTTTATATAAGTAATTTATCTGGTCCTGTTTATTACATTTTGGCTGTCACAGTATTGCTTTACATTTTGGCATCATGGTCATTACAGAGATGGGAATAAGTGTATTCGACATTTCTCCCCAATATTTTCTTTCCAAAGAGGAGCTCTAAGAGGAGGAGTTGTTGGCTGAGTTCCATTCAGATTCACCTTTTTGCCGCGGATGTCTGACTTGCACAGAAGAAGTTGATGGGTTCAGTGACTCCTCATGGTCAGATGAAGATGACACATTGGAAACTGACCTGTTGGCTAGTGTACTTATCAGCACAAGTGCGTTTATTCTTTTCTTTTATATTACATTAAATTATTCCCTCAACACTTTTCAGAAACTTAATTTTTGAATGTTTAGTCAACCTGACTTAAAGCTTTCACACTCCTTAATTTTGGCCTCGAGCATTCTTGACTGATTTTGATAAGATTTAACTGATTCCCATCTAAGTTTCTATGTTAATTGTGTTAACTTTTTATTTCTACAGGTCCCCCTCATATTTCCCACCTAGATATCTCCAGATTGTATTGTGACAAAAGAATTTCAAAGTGCAGAATGGATTGCTTTGAATTGTATGTGTTGAATGTATGTGTATGTGTCCTTTCCTTTATTTTTGCTTTTTAATTAATTTTTTTTTATTTTTTTTAGGAAATTTAAATCTTCTAAACGAAAGGATCTTATACACCTCAACCACAAAGGCCTTCTGTTGGTAAAAGATGAGTTGTATAAACTTTCTTAAGTTGTTACTGCCTGCTTTAATGTAACTTACCAATGTCTTTGCTATTGATGACAATCTTATGTGAAGTTCTAGTGCTAGTTTAAGAAGTTTGTTACTACCTAGTTGGTTTAAAAGTTGTTCTTGACGGTTTGTGCCAACTACTGTATCTGTTGAGATATTTATTTTCCTTAAGGAATGAAGAGTGGACTGTTCCTTTCTTTTTAATTGTTTCTGTTCTGAATTGCCATCTTACAGTATTATTAGTTCTTGTTATGGCTTCAATAAATTATATGATTCCTAAAGAATATTTTGTTAAAATATTTTCTTTTTTATGTTAAGGAAATCATGAAGGGTAGAAGTGCAACAAGCAATGATAATTAATAAGTTCCTTCATTCAACAAAGATTTATTGGTCAGAAACAGGAAATATAGCTACTTAAAATCAAAATGAAAGTTGTTTGTTCTTTGTTGTGAAAGTTCTGTTCCAGGACTATTTTAGTCATGCATGAAATCTTGAAGATTTTTCTTTAAATTCTTTCATTTAAAAAAAGAAGTTGAAATTTATCTTGATTTTGCTTAAGATTATATTGAAGCATGGTGGAATGCCAGTCATGGACTTTGTACTGGAACTTTTGGTCCCCTGTCATCCCACCATTCTAGCATCTGTAGCCATGTAGCCATGCTGCAGCACTGCTGTAGTTGGGGCAGTCTCACACTTGGTGCAATACCTGCTGGACCGTATCTTAAATCGTATATTGTCATGAGATCACGACAAACTGAAAATCTTTCCTCCAACATGAGGATGCCGGTTACTTACGGTATTTTTAGAAAACAGCCTCAAAGCTTCAACACCAAAGGGTACTGAGATTGCGTCGCATTCTATTGACATTCCTTTTGTTAATCTCAGTTTTGTTTGCTCAATGTGTTTTGAAGGACAGTTTTATTATGTTTTTTGTGTTCATCTCACTGCTTTCAATTTGAGTACAATGTTTGTATAGACTTTATTTATTGAATTTTTTGTTTCAATTTTCCTGTAGACATTCCTGTGAATAATTTATTAAATATAATATTCATAAAGTTCATCATGATCCTACTTAAGATAGAATCTCTTATGACAAGAGACTTGTTTCCTCAATCTCCTAAGGTGTCTTATTTCCTTTTGTAAGAAAAGAAATAAATGAGAAGATTCCTGTATAGATACCAACTGTATGCATGGTATGTTCTTACTTCTCCTAACCAATTTTCTGGAGCCGTTCATACTTTTCATAAAGTTGGTATCCACAGATGATGATAATGGGTTTGATTTATGTTTCCCGAAGATCTAAAAAATTAGGCTAATTTTTAAAGCCAAATTAAATACTTTCTTTCTATTTGTGTGTATGGGCATATCTTGTTGCATGTCCATTTTATGATGATATGTTAAGAATAACATTTCATATTTTGTACTACACTTAAACTATTTATTTATTTAATAGTTGTTGACGTGTTTGTTTTGTCCACTCATTGCAAGTTTTGTGCAATGTTGTTAGCTGATTTTGTTTTGAATGTTTTCTTTTTTTTTTGTTGACTCATTTTAGTCCACTGTCACTGGATTTGTCCTTTTCCTTGCATTTGCACATTTTGTCCTCCATCTCTAGTTCCTTGGTTGAACTGCAGTTTTTCTTACGAAGCAAGTTTCAAATGATCGTAGCTAAGTTGTATCAGTTTATCTTGCTGCACTTTCTACTTCGGTCACTCAATTATTTATCTACACTGAATTTTGTGTAAACGTTATTTAAGCTGTGCTGTTCCTGTTGCGACATTCACACAATTCCTGTTACAACTGTATTTAATGTATTTGTAAAAGAGTTCAGTTATGCATTTCTTTTGACAGAAATTTTTAGATGTGTGTTGCCATGATATGAGAGGCTTTTGTTGTTCATGAGAAAGGCTTTGGATCAATTGAAGTACAGTGAAGTAAATTATTCATTACTTGAGGTCATTTTCTTAGTAACTGAACCCTTGACCTAATATTGCACCATATTCTATGGTTTGAGCATAGTATCTCTGGGTGGACAAATCATCCCTTCTATCAATGAAGACATTTGCATTGTGGATTGTGAGCTTTAATGCAAACTTGATTCAGTCAGCATGCTAATAAAATTTTTGTGGCAGCCTTAATTAACTTTATAGAGAGAAAGAGAGCGATTGCACTAGCCCACTGTGCTTCCACTCGTTTCCGTCGCACCCGCGGGAAGGGGCAGGGGCGGCAAAGCAGCACTTTCATCAACTTACAGGGGCAAAGCGTGGATTTCCGCTACATTTAAAAGCGTCTGTCTTGGGAACAAGAGGGGGCGAAGGCAATTGCGGAGCGCATGTCGTTTCTAAGTTGCCTGGGCAGCAAGACTGACGCCGAGAGTCGTCTTAGTTGCTGTGTCTCTCACGCACTCATGGGGTGTCCCGTACATTTGCGAGAGAGACAGAGCGACGGAAACTACCTTCATTATCAGTAGTCGACAGGTTGTCCACCCAGTGCGCCTTTAAGAAGCACGGAACGGAGACGTGGTACTACGCGCGAGCCAGAGCCCCTGCCAGCGACGGGATAGGCAACCTGCGGCATTGCACGCAAGCGTGTTCGGCGGGCTGCCTACCCCGCCATTGGCAGGGGCTCCCCGGCTCGGCTCGACAGAGCAAGTAGACCGTTCCATCGCCAGCACGCACAGTGGGCCAGAAGACCGGTGGAGGCGGTCGAAATTCCGGCAGCGTTTTGAGCTCTTGAGTCACTAAATGGGACTCGAACCGCACGTGGTGACCCCACCCGGTACCAGGTGTTCAAACAAACGCGCGCGCGCACACACACACAGACACACGTCTATCCGAACACACACGCACACCACGCCGTCGTGTGGTGGCACGAGTCAGCCCTTTATTTCCTTTGACCGGTCGAGGGCTCGCTGCAGCTGCAGAGGGATTCCGAGAGTCGTGTTCGTCGCTCTGTCTCCCTCGCACCTACGAGGGACGCCCTGTGAGTGCGAGAGCGACAGAGCAAGAAATACGACTCAGTGTGCAGCTGAGGGGAGCTTGGTCTCTGGAGCTCAAAACGCGTCTAGAGTTTTGGCCGCCTCCACCGGTCTTCTGGCCCACTGTGCGTGTGGGTGCAAACGAGCGGACTCGTCTGGTTAGGTTCTCCGACATGCGCGGCGAGTGCTGAGTCTTCCAGTCACTGCCACGGCCGGCCACGGCATGCAAGCGCCAGCGCGTGCGAGGCTTAGAGCACTTGGCGGGACGAATTTTCTTGGCGACAGGCCGACAGGTGCTCTGGGGTCCCTCGGCCTGTCTCTCTCGCACTCACGGGCCGTCCCGGCCGTCCCGGCCGTCCCGCACAGGTGCGACAGAGACAGGCTGTGCCGGAGGGGCCCGCGTAATGTGGCCGTCAGTCTGCCTCTCTCGCACTCGTTGGACGTCCCGTGTCGGTGCGAGAGAGGCAGAGCGACGGGCGCACTGCGCGGCGTCGTGGCGGAACAGTGCGTCCTGCTGGACGCGCAGCGCGCAGGCGAGACGGGCGGGGATTTGAACGCCCCTCCCCGCAACCCGGATTCAGTTTCAGCCTCTTTCCCCGACAGATGTGAGGCGCCCGCACTGCCCCGCCCCGTTCCCTCTCCGTGTAACGTAACTCTTGTGCATGAGGCGGGCAGGGCCGCACAGTGGATTTGCCAGAGGACCGGTGGAGGCGACCAATACTCTAGACGCGAGAAGAGAAAAGCGAAACGCCGAATTGTTCGTATTGATGCCTAGAATAAGTTAAGAAATACTGCACACCGAATATGCACGTGGCCTACTTTCCAGGGGCCAAAAACTGCAAAAAAAATAGTGGGAAAATGCCGTATTTTCATCTTTTTGGGCCGATTTGACACCTTTCCCGCTGTCGGACAGCCAATCGATTCCCCACACCGAGAGGACCCCTAGAAACACCTTGGACTATGCGGGTAAAATAAGCTATTATTTCAAAACAACAAACACATTAAAACAGAACACTTGAAAGGAAAACTGCATCCTACTCTTGAGCAATTAGGAGCAATAATAATACAACTATCTCCACCTACATAAAAGCAATTGAAATAAAAGATTGCAAGAAGGAAAAAAACAGTCACACTGATGCTTATATTAAAGCATCTCTACAACATTTAAGTACGGAAACAGTACAACTACACATAATTAAACAATCTATACAACATATGGCATCTTTCATATCAACATTTATTTTACCGAAGGGATTTTAATAGAAAATATTGCATACAGCAAGAGTAGCACATTTTTCTAAACCATCAATGAACACTTGACCTAGGCAAACACTTTGAGCACTTCGGAAAAACTCTTCATCGACTGTTGCACTGGACATCCCATTTTCAGGTGGAAATTTGCTTTTCATTTGTTATAGTGGCTCTGAAAAAAAGGCAAAAGAGCCAATCATTTGTTATGATTTGTTATTGTAGAGGTTCCCCTAGTCTCCGCGCCGGCCATGTGGCCACCCTAGCGCGACGGTACCCGGCCCGGTATCCCCGGCAACCCCCGCTAACAGTACCACCCCTGTACGCCCGGCTCAATCGGCAATAAACCAGCAGACTGTCCTGACGTGCCTCTCTTCCCTCCGCTCCGAATCCTAACATTTGGTGTCAGAAGTGGGATAGAGGGAAGGAGGTCACCGCCTTACTGGTGCCGAGAGGTTGTTGAACCGCAAGAAAGCGCCGCTGACCACCACGATGCCGGGAGGCTCCGGCTCCCGTCGAGGCTCTGCGTCCGGCGCGTCCGGCCGCTCCATGGAGGACATCTTCCACCGGTGGAGCGAGGCGTCGACGGCCATCCAGGAGCAGACGACGGACGTCCTGCGCCAGCTGGCCATGCAGTCCCGCAACCCGACGCCGCGGCCCGCCCCCGACCTAAGGTTTGACGGCACCATGCCGTGGGCCATCTTTGACGCGCAGTTCCAAGACGCGGCGCGGGAGTTCGGCTGGACCGACGCCGAGAAGGGACGTCGCCTTCTCCGTGCCCTCCACGGCCCCGCGGCGGCGCTGCTGCAGACCCTGCCGCCCGCCCAGTACACCGACTACGCGGCGCTGCACGCCCGCCTGCAGGAGAGGTACGCGCCGGCTGCCCGTGCCCGCGTCGCCGAGGCGTCCTTGGAGCACCGCCGGCAGAAGACCACGGAGGGCATCCGTGAGTACGCCGACGCCGTGCTGGGGTTGGTGCGCGAGGCGTACCCCACCTGGGCGGAGGACCCGCTGCAGTCGACGGCACGCCGGGCCTTCATCGCCGGCCTCGCCGACCCCGAGGTGCGCCGGGACATCCGCCGCCGAGACCCGGACACCTTCGCCGAGACCGTCGCTGCGGCCCTGCGGCTGGAGGCAGTCGACCAAGCGGAACAGCCTGCCGCCAAGAGACCCAGGGTCTGCCAGGTAGGAGAAGAGCCTTCCACCCCTGCAGCCGCTGCCCAGCAGGACGCCGACGTGCGCGTGGCCGCCGTCCGTCCGCCCGCCAACGAGGACCGGTCGCTGGTGGCCGAGCTCCGGGACCTGCTGCGGGAGATGCGGCAGCCTGGCGCGGC
Source organism: Thrips palmi (assembly GCF_012932325.1). Classification (NCBI taxonomy): domain Eukaryota; kingdom Metazoa; phylum Arthropoda; class Insecta; order Thysanoptera; family Thripidae; genus Thrips; species Thrips palmi. The sequence continues at coordinate 247,739 of NW_023144630.1, read as the reverse complement.
CAACGCGGGGCCTTCACGAGACCGCCGCGACGACCGCCGCGACGACCGCCGCGACGACCGCCGCGGAGGCCGCGCACGCTGCTTCCTGTGCAACGGCCTCGGCCACTTCCGTCGCGACTGTCCCAACAGCTCGCAGCGCCGGGACGACCGGGATCGGACGGACAGCCGCACCGGCAACCGGGACTCCGGTTCCACTGGCCGCCGTTCGGGAAACGACAAGTAGCCGCGTCGACGGGCGCGACACCGGCTACCGTCGCCTCCACCGCCCAAGCAGCACCACGGCCCGGCACCGCGGCGCCCAGCGCGCCCAGCCCCGGCGCGCCCCTCCGTGTCACGTGGTTCGCCGACGGGCTCCTCGACGCCCGGAAGTGCCGCTTCTTGCTGGACACCGGCTCGGAGTTCACAGTGGTACGGCACGGCCTCTTGCCCCCAGCGTCTGCCCCCAGCATGCAGGCGCAGGGCGCGTTCGAGACGGGCGCCTCCACCGAGCTCCGCGGCCCTCGCTACGTGACGGCTGCCCTCGCCGGCACCGAGCTCACCGTCACCTGCTTCGAGGGCGCCATCCACGAGGAGTGCCTTCTCGGGGCCGACTTCGTGGCCACTCACGTGTCGACCTTGGACGTCGACGGGGATCGCCTGCTGCTGCGCAACGGCGTCGTCGTGCCACTGACGCGGGTGTCCAAGCCGGTCTCCGGCATCTCGGCCGTGCTCGAGCTGCACTGCGACCACCACGCGGTGCTGCCGCCCCACTCCAGCACCGCCGTCAACGTGTCGGTCAGTGGTCGTGACTTACTTGACGTACCTGCTGCCGACGGCCACCCTCGACCGCCGCGGGCGCCTCCCAACCCCTTGGTCCCGGAACTGGCCATTCTTCGGCCTCGGGGGGGAGTCGTCCTGGAAGGCGTCAGAGACGGCACTGGGCACACTGTCGCCACGCTGGTGTGCGCATCGGGGGATGCCGCGTGTGAACCCGTGGGCACACCGTGGGACGCTGCGTGTGAACCCGTGGGCGCACCGAGGGAACGCCCGTGTGAACCCGTGGCGGCACCGAGGGAGCTCACGTGTGGACCCGTTGAGGCATCGAGGGAGCTCACGTGTGGACCCGTTGAGGCATCGCGGGAGCGTGGCTCCTGGTTTGGCGCCCCCGTGCGCGTGTTTCGCACGCGGTGCGCGTCGTTCCCCGCCGATCTGCCCCCAGGCCTCACGGTGACCAGCACGCTGCTTGCCGACGGCGACGGCCGTGCCTTGGCTGTGACCGTGCGCAACGACTCCGACCGGCCGCTGACGCTGCGCCGTGGCACCCACCTCGGCGACCTGCGCGTGTCCGCGCTACTCCCGGCCCACATCGGCGCGACAATGGCCGCGGACGCCGGCGCTACCCCGGCCGCGGAGCTCCCCGCACCCTTGTTGGCCCTGCTGGACTCCTGCAGCGCCGCCCTCTCCGAGCTCGAGGTGAACCAAGTCCGGCAGTTGCTCCTCGAGTTCCAGGACGTGTTCCCGTGCGGCGGTGAGATCGGGCACTGCACACTCGTCGAGCACGACATCGACACCGGAGACTCGGCGCCCATCAAGCAGGCACCGAGGCGGCTTGGCTTCCACCAGCAGCAGACGGCGGACAACTGCATCCGGGAGATGGTGGACCAGGACGTCATCGAGGAGTCGGACTCACCCTGGGCCTCGCCGATCGTCATCCTGGTCAAGAAGGACGGCAAGCCCCGGTTCGCCATCGACTTCCGCCGGCTCAACGAGATGACGCGGAAGGACGCGTACCCGCTGCCGCGGATAGACGACACGCTGGACTCCCTCCAGGGCGCTCAGTGGTTCTCGTCCCTGGACTTGAGATGGGGCTACTGGAACATCCCCCTGGCGCCGCGTGCACGCCCCAAGACCGCCTTCTGCGTGCCCGGCCACGGTTTGTACCAGTTCAAACGCATGCCGTTCGGCCTTTGCAACGCCCCCGCCACGTTCCAGCGGCTGATGGACCGGCTGATGCCGCGGAGCCTGTCCCGGGTCTACCTGGACGACATCGTCATCCCGGGGGCCACCTTCAGCGAGGCGCAGTCCAGGCTGCGCGAGGTGCTGGTCCGCGTGCGCGCGGCCAACTTCCTGCTCAACCCGAAGAAGTGCAGCCTGTTCAGCCGCAGCCTGGAGTACCTCGGGCACGTCATCGACGCCAAGGGAGTGTCCTCGGCTCCAGACAAGGCCAACAAAGTCCGGGACTGGCCCACACCGCGGGACAAGACGCAGCTCCGCAGCTTTGTCTGCCTCGCGCAGTACTACGCCCGGTTTGTGCCCAACTTTGCCGGCATCGCCGCGCCACTCAACGCGATGCTCTCGCAGGACGTCCCCTTCACCTGGACGACCGAGGCGCAGGCGGCGTTCGACCAGCTGCGCGCCGCCCTCACCGAGGCGCCGATCCTGGCCTACCCGGACCCCAACGGCGGCCCCTTCGTGCTGGACTGCGACGCGTCGAACTTCGCCGTCGGCTGCGTTCTGTCGCAGGTCCAGGACGGGGTGGAGCGTGTAATCGCGTATTACAGCCACACCCTGACCCGGCCGCAGCGCAACTACTGTGTGACCCGCCGCGAGCTCCTCGCCGTGGTCCTCGCCATCCGCCGCTTCCACCACTACCTGGTCGGCCGGGCGTTCCTGGTCCGGTCTGACCACGCGGCGCTGCAGTGGTTGCGCTCCCTGCGCGACACGGCTGACGGGCAGCTGGCCCGCTGGCTGGAGTCCCTGGCGGCCTACGACTTCACCATCGAGCACCGTCGCGGCCAGGACCATGGCAACGCGGACGCCCTGTCCCGCCGCCCCTGCGACCCGCTGTGCCGGCACTGCTCCCGCCGAGACCTGCCCCTTCCACCGGCTGAGGTCGCCGTCAGGCGCACGCGCCTGGTGGACGCTGACTCGCCGACGCCCGTGGACTTCCGTGCGGCCCAGGCCGCGGACCCGGACATCGGCCCCATCCTGCGCGCCGTGGAGGACGGCGTTCGCCCCAGCAGGGAGTCGCTGATCCTGCCACGGGTCTTCGTCCCCGCCGTGCTCCGCACGCTGCACGACGCCCCGGGCACTGGCGGACACCTGGGCCACAACAAGACCATCGCCAAGGTGCGGGCCCACTTCTACTGGCCGGGCCTCTGCCAGGAGGTCAAGCTGTGGTGCGTGTCCTGCGCCGTGTGCCGCGCGAAGAAGGGCCCTCCGCGCCGCAGCCGTGCGCCGCTCACCCTGCACAACGTGGGCGTGCCTTGGGAACGGGTTGGCGTCGACCTGGCCGGCCCCTTTCCCCGGACGGCGAGAGGAAACAGGTACCTGCTCGTTGCTGTGGACTATTTCAGCAAGTGGCCGGAGGCGATCCCGATCCCCAGCATGCACTCGGAAGTCGTCGCCCGAGCCCTCGTCGACAACATCTTCACGAGATTCGGGAGCCCGGTCGAGATCCACAGCGACCAGGGCCGATCCTTCGAGTCGGCCGTCTTCCGGAACGTCTCGGAGCTGCTGGGTTCGAGGAAGACCCGGACGACACCGGGCCGACCGCAGTCTGACGGCGCTGTCGAGAGGCTGATCCGGACAGTGGTAACGCAACTCGGAATCCTCACAGACACCATTCAGTCCGACTGGGACTTGCATCCCGCTGGTGATGCTGTCCCTGCGCGTGGCGAGGCACTCCACGACCGGCGTGTCTCCGGCCATGATGCTCTTCGGCCGAGAGCTGCGGCTGCCGCCGACGCTGTCCCAGGGCCTGCATCCGGACGCCCCGGACATCCCGGCAGCCCGGGAGTACCCCGCCTGGCTGCGAGACCGGCTGCACGACCTCCACCACGAGGTCCGCGAGCGTGCCTGGCAGGCCGCGCTCGCCTCCAAGGAGCGGTACGACGTGCGCGCCACGCGCCCGTCCTACGCCGTCGGAGACTCCGTGTGGCTCTACGACCCCAAGCGTCGTAGGGGCCTCAACCCCAAGCTGCAGTGCTGGTGGTCCGGACCATACTGGATCACCGCCATGCTGAACGCCGTCGTGGCCCGCCTGCAGCACTTCGAGCTCCCCCGCGCCCGGCCACGGACGGTCCACGTCGACCGGCTGGCTCCGGCGACCTTGCGGATCGACTGAAAGACTCTGCCCATACGGCGCCACCTTGTCCGAGAAATGTCGGTGAATCCCCCTGTAATTCTGCCGGAAACCCGGCCTTTTTGGGAGGGAGGATAATGTAGAGGTTCCCCTAGTCTCCGCGCCGGCCATGTGGCCACCCTAGCGCGACGGTACCCGGCCCGGTATCCCCGGCAACCCCCGCTAACAGTACCACCCCTGTACGCCCGGCTCAATCGGCAATAAACCAGCAGACTGTCCTGACGTGCCTCTCTTCCCTCCGCTCCGAATCCTAACATTATGTCCTGACTGGCAGCCAGGACGACGGGCAGCATCATGGCCTGCAAAGGCCGCGCCGGGGCCCCCACAAAGCGCTTTCACCTGCCAGTGTCCTTCCTTGACCCGCCTGGCTCGCCCCCTCTAACCCTCACCCACCATCCAGAGACACGACAGTGGAGATAGCCGAAGGCGTTCGGCTCGTGCCATTATTACCACCCTACCGGCGGACCGGAGCCACCACCAGACCCAGAGAGACGGCACCCAACCCTCTAAAACCCCAATAAACCTTCCTCGGGACCCACCGCTACGCTACAACAGTGCTGTACTTACAACCCGGGCCGACGGCGGCGTGTCGGACCGGTCTGCAGCTCCATCGGCCCGGAACCGCCGGGCGACGCGCCGCCAGTCGTCAATAATCCCGTTGGCCTAGACAAAAACACAAGAAACAGTAGAGAAATCAAATTTTTAAACGGAAAAAGCCGAGGGGTGGTCAACTCTGAAATTTTTAGCAGATGATACCTTTAGTACTTTAAAACGTACCTAGAACAATATAAAACACTTAAAGGTGTCAGCTAGCTTTTACTCGAGAGTCCAGAAACCAAGGCTGTATCCTAACAATAATGGGGGCTGGCTGCCGGGGCGGGCTGGTGAGTGAATGAGTGAGGCACAGCCTGCGCGACGCATCGACAACTCCTCCTCCGGGTACAGCGCGAGCGGCACCGGCCAACAATGCCCTCCCCCCTCTCGCACAGTCCCTCCCCGGGTACAGCGCACAGAACAGCAACAATGCCTCACGGCTCAGCGCGCTCGGGGCACTGCGCGGCGGTACAAGCCACAGCTCGGCTAACACTGTCCGGCTCGCTTAGGTCTATGTATTTTATTGGGCTATCTAATTCATTTCATACACAATTATGAATAAACTACTACCTAGAAGAAAATCAAACGAGTATCATCTGCTTTCATTAACGTTCGGTGAATGAGATTTTTTGTACGAGGAACATGTTCCAAAGTAACATGAAGAGAACATGAACATGGGAACACTTCCGAAAACCAGGAACACGCGACACGCCGGGCAGGTGTATGATACGGGCGTTGTCGTCGAGGTCCAGAAGTCGTCCAGCGAGGCGAGCGCGCGTGACTTCAAGCACTCGGAGCACGACGATCCAGTCCAGGAGGTTTTTGCCGGGTCGCACACCACTGGGGCCGTGCTACGGGTACGCCTCCTGCAGGGAGGCGTCCAGCACGCCGGCCCTCTCCGAAGGCCGACGGCGGCCTCAGCGGGGTGAGCGGAGCGGGCACTGTCGTCCCCCGAGCCCATGGCCGTGGCGACGAGCGCGGCCGCCAGTGCGGCGACCAAGGTCATCGCTGCGTTCATGGTGCTGAGGACGGTCCTGGGTGCAAATTTCGAGTCCCCGGTCCCCGGTGGCGTGGCGGATAACGCTCCGGCTGCTTTGCAGGTCGCTCTGCGGGTTTATGCAGCACGCCAAGCCAAGGACGAGTCCGCGGCCACGCCACCTGTCGGAGCGGGAGCAGGCTCGCCAGTGCGGCAGAGTTAGGCAGAGCTAGGCAGAGCAGAGCACCCCGTCTAGCAGTCCCGCCGTCGACGCGTCGCGCCGCTGCGCTGCCGGCTGAAACCGAGCACTGCTTTCGGCGCTGTCTCTCTCGCTCCCTTACTAGACGCCCGACGAGTGCGAAAGAGACAGAGCGACGAGGTGCAGGACGAGACCGCCTAGTCTAGCGCCCCCACGTGCTTCCAAACGATTTAAAAGAGTGCCCGGCGTACAAGGGAGCCGGCTCGTCGGGCTGGTCGAAGACCGGCTCACCCTCGTTGTTGGTGGTCGGCTCGGCAGGCCGCTCCGTCCCGGCGGTGTCCACCAGGCGGTCCTCGTCAGAGGCAACCTTGTGCTCTCGGTACAGCGTCGAGTTGCGTAGAAGCCGGCACCACTGGGTCAGGTTGTCCCAGGCTGTCCAAGGTTGACCCAGGCTACGGTCCTACGGCAACAGGGCCACACTCCTAGAGCCCCTGGAGGACTGCCAGCACCGCTGCGTGGAGTCACACGTTCGGTTCCAGTCCTGTACAGCGACTCTGGAGCTCAAAGCGCGTCTAGAATTTTGGCCACCTGTGCCCTCTATGCAGCTGTGCTACCTAAGGAGGGCTGATCAATTCTGTGCGGTGTACTCCTGAAAAGCATGCGCTGCTCTTTTTCTTTTTCTACAGTGTACTACAGCAGAAGTGCATGCTCTCCAGTGTAGCGCCACGCCGCGCCGGCTTCGTGGCCAAGGCCGCGGTGCGGCGATGCGGCGGTCTCTGGACGGACACGCAGGAACGCCTCGGTGGAACGCCTCGGTGGAACGCCTCGGTGGAACGCCTCCGGTGGAACGCCTCAGCGGGACGCCACCGACTAGAATGGCGAGACGGTGAGCAACGGTGAGACCGGGAAGTAGCGCAGACTCGGCGCAGACACGGCGCATCCCAGCCAGTGCGCCGAGCTTGCTGGGTTTGAAGGCTTCAAGCTCGGTCCGACCACCCCGCCCCTGCCCCTAACGCCTCAGCCCCCCCTCTCCTCCCCCTCTCCCCGAAACAACCCCAGCAGCCGCCCGTCGCCGCGTTCATGTGACGTAACTTCCCTCTCTCACCCAACGGGAAAATCACGTCCTATTACCCCTAAAACACGAGCTAACAGGCTGGTACCAAAGTAATTGAAACACAGCTCGACACAGAAAATAACGCTCAACGCCCCTCCCTCAAAAAGTGCGCATTTTAAAAACTAGTGTAAAATTTCCTTGCTAAGCGAGCAGCGAGTCTTATTTCGTTTCCAAACGATTTCGCGCTCCAGTTTTCAATCAGCTTTCGATCGGAATGGCACAGGCATAAATGCTACCGTTCAGGCGTCACTATTGAAGTCTCATGTTGGCACGCCTGTATTTGAGAGTCTTAAGTTGGCAGTTGGCAGATCTGGTTGAAAGAAACCGCCAACCGCCATTGTGATTGATTGAAAGTGAACTGAAGTGACTGGTGATACTCAAATTGTGAAAAGGGAGTCTTCTCGTCGCCACATGATGGCTCCAGCAGCAGGTAAGCGACAGGAGTGCTCCGTAGAAATGTGTAAACGCGACTTTCGGCTCCGTGAACAAGTGGCGGGTGGTGGCGGGCTGCAGGAGGACCCGACCGCAGACGAATGAACGGCAACGGTCGTACAGTGACCGAAACTCTACACGCGTTTTGAGCTCCAGAGTCGCTAAACAGGACTCGAACCGAACGTGTGACCCCACCAATGGATTCCTCGTTCGTAGGGCAATCTATCGGTGTGGTCACACGTTCGATTCGAGTCCCTTTTAGCGACTCTGGAGCTCAAAACGCGTCTAGAATTTCGGCCGCCTCCACTGGTCCTCTGGCCCACTGTGGGCTGGCTGCCTTTGCTGTGTTGTTTCTCGGTTTCTGAAAAAAAATCTCGCTTTTTCGTCGCTCTGTCACACCCTAAGAGGGTGACAGTCTCTCAGATTGACACGATCCTTTCGGGACAGCTCCGCAGATCTCCGTCGAGAGTCGGTTTCGTCTTCGTCGCTCTGTCTCTCTCGCACCAATCCGGCACGCCCCGTGAGTTCGAGAGAGACAGAGCGACGCAAACGACTCTCGGAATCGTTCCGCTGTTGGTTCACCTCTTCGCTCGCTTCGCCTCCAGGGATGCTGGTGGACCGCGCCGGGAAGTGCGTCATCCTGCACGCGCTGGAGGCCGAGGTGCGCCGCATGCTGCCCACCTACGGCTTCATCGTGCCCCGGACCAGATGCGCGGCAAGGCCCTCAAGAGGGTGGGCGTCCCGGCCAAGTTCGGCGGCCAGATCCACTGGGAGAGAATCGGGTGAGGAGATGAGTGCTTTTAGTTTGCAGCGGTCGTTCTGTCTCTCTCGTCGTCCGAGGGGGGAACAGCTTCCAACATTCATTGCACAAAATTTAGCCACATTCCACATTCAGGTGGCAGAAACGCCTGTAAGTAGGCAACATGTGTGGCAAAAACGCCAGAAATCACACAATTCACACAATCATTGTACACAAAATTTTACAGTGGGTCACCCCTCCCTCGTCGCCGTCTCAGAGGGCCAGAAGACGGGCGCCGCACAGTGGGCAAAAACACCCGAAAAACCGGCAATAAGTCCTTGTACTCGATTGCGTTGTCCAATACCGTCCAAATTCGGTAGGATGGCTTGAGTTAGTATTGTTTTGAGGTGGTATATGTTTTGTCGTGGTCTGGTTGTGGCAGAGGGTGAATAGGGGCATTCGTCACTAACTATGAAATGTACTGATACAATGTATTGATATTTATTAAACATTGACATTTTCTTTAACCGACGTGACCAATTATCCGGTTGAAATTGTTCAAGAAAAGCTGAAAAAAATGTTGAGGGATATTTTTTTTGTAAATGTAACTAAGTGTGTGAGGAAAAGGGGAGAAACTTACTTATCATCAATATCACTTTCGTCAGATTCGCCAGATTTCGTCATTAATGATTTCTGGCAATCCTTCTGACAAGGGAACATATTCAGGTGGTACACTCAGATTTCAGCCAAACTTTTTTTTTTTCGGAAGAATGACATATAAGATTAAGAATGCACTCCAAAGTTGGTTCCAAAATATAAATCCACACCCCTCCTGACTTTTTTAAACCGAAAAAAGGGGTGAAATGGCCCATGTTTTCACAAGCAACGAGCAGATTTTGTTCGGTCGTAATTGGGCAGGCGAACCAAATATGAGCTAAATATGACAAGGTAGGTTTACGCCAGACCGCGTCTTGTCGTAACAGGCTTCGCGATGTCTCGCGGCCTGTTCCTCCAATCCGCGCCTGGCTTACCTACCTTGGCCTGCGGCGCTAGCCTGCCTTCGGCAGGCATTGGCTTGTCCATCGTCGGTGACTTCTAACTTGCATACTGGGGGGCTGCCCCCCTTTATTCTTGATAGAGTTGTTTCATCAACAGATATCACAATCTTGATCCTTGTAACTTTTTAACTTGTCCTGGCTGGGGGCCCCGCCCCCCAGACCCACCTTCCTTCAACACAGAAGTGATCTGCCTGCAGAAGACTCGATTTTTCGCCGTTTTTTAAGCGTTTTTCGGCTATAAAAACTGAACCACGTGAGCTAGGATAGTGAAATTTCGCGTGTGCCGAGCCAAGAATATACCAAATAAGCCTGCAAAATCTCACCGAGATCGGCCAAGCCGTTCAGGAGGAGTAGTGTACACACACAGACACACAGACACACAGACAGACAGACAGACAGACAGACAGACAGAAAAAACTTTTCAACCCCACTGGAGTAACAGGCTTCGCTATCGCTCAGCCAATAATATATGAAACCGACCAAAACTTTTTCTCATTTTCGTCAGAAGGGGACCAAACATTGAAGGAAATGATAAAAAACTCGACTTCAAATTTTCCGATTCGATGTCTGAAAATGACCCATACACTGCAAAAAGGCTTATTTTGCCCCTTCTTTAGGTTTTAAAAAATTGGGAAAGGGTGTAGATATATATCTTGGCACCAACTTTGAGGTGCTTTCTTAATCTTATATGTTACTCTTCCGAAAAAAAAGTTTGTCTGGAATCTGAGTGTACCACCTGACCCTTGTCAGCCCGCCCGGCAGGGCTGCCAAATGCCAATGTAAAATCTTTTCTCGACCCGTTCTCCCGTTTGCGCAAATATGCGCAGCTGATCTCGACGCGGATCTTTTCATTAACATCTCAGGAAGAAATTAAGACAAAATTTAGACCGGGGCGAAGCGGGGCACGCTACTAAACTCAAACACACTATTAATTTAAGTAATTTTGTTACGAAAAATGAACTTTCACAACCGTTTTGGAAATCTTCTGATCGGTCCAGACGTTCAAACAGGTTTTCTTCTCTTTATTTAGGGGTCAGACGAGAGAAATTGACTGCCGGTTGCCGCGTAATTCACGCAGAGTTTTTATGAGGCGTAGGATTTTAAAAATAAAAAAATAGGAAAAAAATGCTCAATTTTTTCACAAAAAGTAACTTTGACGCGCTCTGGGTTCCAAATGGGCTACGTCAGGGTTCAATGTGGACCTGATCCTAGTACAATGGAGTGTTAGGAACAATTTAAGCCCACCGGGGGGTCCCAGAAACCATTTTGAAAATTGCGACTTATTGCCGGTTTTTTAGGTGTTTTTGCCCACTGTGCGCCGGCGGCCAAAATTCTAGACGCGTTTGGAGCTCTAGAGTCGCTAAACAGGACCCGAACCGAGCGTGTGACCCCACCAATGGATTCCCCGTACCGGAGAACGATCCATTGGTGGGGTCGCACGTTCGGTTCGAGTCCCATTTAGCGACATTGGAGCTCAAAACACGTCCGGGATTTTGACCGCCTTCAACGCTCTTCTACCCCTCTGTGCGTCTTAGCCTCGGCGCACGCGCGCGCGCACACACACACACACGCGCGCGCTCTCTCTCTCGCTCATTTACCCAGTTTCGTTAACTTTTGATTCTTGTCACAGGCAGGATTTTGAACTTCGCGCGGCCCCTCGCCCCGAGGCTGCCCCACAGAGCGCTGCCATGGAGAAGAGGTTCTTCAAGTCCAAGCCGTCCCGGCTGCCACGGCCGAAGCTCCCCGAGGACCTGGAGAAGCAGATGCGCTGGGTGATGCTTCACTCGGCGTCCATGCCCAAGCCGCCGCCCGCGCCCAGGGCTGTGGCCACCTTGTCGAGGACCACGAGCGTTGTCCGGGACTCACCGCAGGTGAGCACCTCTGCCAACACCGTTTTGCAATTTGTCTGTGGAGCGGCCTCACAGTGGGCCAGAAGACCGGTGGGGGCGGTCGAAATCCCGGACAGGCTTAGGGCTGCAGAGTTGCTAAATGGGACTCGAACCGAGCGTGTGACCCCACCAATGGATTCCTCTTTCGGAGAGCAAACCATTAGTGGGGTCACACGTTTGGTTCGAGTCCGATTTAGAGACTCTGGAGCTCAAAACGTGTCCAGGATTTTGGCCGTCTCCACCGGTCTTCTGGCCCACTGTGGGACTGGCAGTGGACTGCATGGGGAGCGTCGTCGATGGCTGAGTGCTTCTCAACATTTGTTTCATTCGAACGCGTTTCTGTTGACAGGTTCGCCGTACCCCCGCCCGCACCCCCGCGCGTACATCGGCAGCCACGTCTGCCGAGCTGCGCCAGAAGCGCAAGGCAGACGACCGCGCGGCGCGGAACGACGGCGTGCTCCCGCCACCCAGGCCTGTCCAGGTCCAGGACGTCTCCAGCGTCCCCACCGCCACGCCCGCGCGACACTGGCTCAGCACCAAACCTTCAGCTTCGCGGGACGTGGTCAACTTCACAGTGGACTTCTCCACGCCGTGTGCCACACGGCAAGCCGCAAGCCGTGTGGCATCCGTCCATCGGTCTTCTGGCCCACGGTGCGCTGGTTGTCGGCGCCACGCCGCGCCGTCTTTGGCCGTCTTCCTGCGAACCGCGGCGTAGGTGCGCAGGTGTGCGACGCCGTGGCCACGTGGATGAACCAGCAGCTGGAGGCCGGGCTGCGCGCCGACGCCGTCTGGCTGGTGGGGCAGTCCCTCGGCGCGCACCTGGCCGGCAGGGCGGCGGCCTCCATGACGAGCAGGCCGGCGCGCATCACGGGGCTGGACCCCGCCGGCCCGCTGTTCTGGACGGCGGGCCCCATGACGCGCCTGTCGCGCCACCAGGCCGCCTTCGTGGACGTCATCCACACGGACGCCGGCTGGCACGGCCTGGGCCTGCACGTCGCCGTCGGCCACCTCGACTTCTGGCCGAACTACGGTGTGGGCGTCCAGCCGGGCTGCAGCGACCTGCGTAAGTGGCGCGGTCAGCGAGCTAGGCGAGATGCAGGTCGGCGAGGCCGGGCGCGTGGTGAGCTCCAAAGTCGCTAAATGAGACTCGAAACGAACGTGTGACCCCACCAATGGATTGCTCTCCGAACGAGGAATCCATTGGTGGGGTCTCGGGTGGGGTCGTACGTTCGGTTCGAGTCCCTTTTAGCGACTCTGGAGCTCAAAACGCGTGTAGACTTTTTGCCGCTTGCGCCACTGAGCGAGGTACACTGAAAAACCAAACGTGGTCTAGACCGCACCAACTGGTGTGGTCAAATGGATGCCATGTTAACCACACCAGTTGGTGTGGTCTAGACCACGTTTGGTGCGTTTGGTGTGGTCTAGACCACACGAGTCGCTAAATGGGACTTGAACCGAACGTGTGATTGCTCTCCGAACGAGGAATCCATTGGTGGGGTCACACGCTCATTTCGAGTCCTGTTAAGCGACATCGGACCTGAAAATTCGTCTAGAGTTTTAGCCGACTCCACCGGTCTTCCGGCCCACTGTGCGTCCCTGCCTGCCAGCCTCACTGTTTTTGGTGCTGTCCGCAGCGTCGCTGAGCTTCTACTCGTCGCTGAGAGGCGATTCTCGTCTCTCCGTCTCTCCGTCCCACTCGCGGGGCGCTGCGTGAGGGTGCGAGAGAGACGGAGCGACAAACCGCTCTCGGCCGGCAGCCAATCTTAGCGACCAGCGGCCGGAAGCACCGCGCCGCGCGGGGCGTCGAAGGGGGCCAATGCCAGGCGCCCTCCCGCCGCCGCCCCAACATCTCGCAAGTACTGTTGTGTCTCTGAGAAGTGGGCGAGGGTTGCGGCCGGCGGCGCGTCCGTGGCAGTCGCTGTCAGTGTGTCCTCGGCCGGCGCCATGGCCGCACCGCGCCAACGGGCCGGACAGGTTCCCAGGACATCGACCTCACGGGCGTGATCAACTTCACAGTTCGCGACCTGACGTAAGCATCCTCTCGCTGTTCATGTCTTCGACGAGTTCGCTCACTGAAAATAGAAAGGTCAGACTTTTGACCCCTATAACGGTCTTACCTTAACCTAACCTAACCTAACCTAACCTAACCCGACCCAACCTAAGCAAAATTTTTTCCGTCCGATAAGGCCAAAATGGCCTTAGCAGGGCTAGGTTAGGCTAGGTTAGTGCAACCCAGGCTTGGGAAGCCTGTCCGGGCAAAATAAATTTCGCCTTAACCTAACCTAACCCGACCCAACCTAAGCAAAATTTTTTCCGTCCGATGGGGCCAGAATGGCCCTAGCAGGGCTAGGTTAGGCTAGATTAGTGCAACCCAGGCTTGGGAAGCCTGTCCGGCCGAAATAAATTTCGCCTTGACCTAACCTAACCTAACCCGACCCAACCTAAGCAAAATTTTTTCCGTCCGATGGGGCCAGAATATCCTTAGCAGGGCTAGATTAGTGCAACCCAGGGTTGGGAAGCCTGTCCAGGCGATATAAATTTCGCCTTAACCTAACCTAACCTAACCCAACCTAACCCGACCCAACCTAAAGAAAAATTTTTTCCGTCCGATGGGGCTAAATTGGCCTTAGCAGGGCTAGGTTAGGCTAGGTTAGTGCAACCCAGGCTTGGGTAGACTGTCCGGGTGAAATAAATTTCGCCTTAACCTAACCTAACCTAACCCAACCTAACCCGACCCAACCTAAGCAAAATTTTTTCCGTCCGATGAGGCCAAAATGGCCTTAGCAGGGCTAGGTTAGGCTAGGTTAGTGCAACCCAGGCTTGGAAAGCCTGTCCGGTGTGCGGTGAAATTTCGCACAGAACAACTAAAGACAACATTTGGGCAAAATATGGGCGACATCGGAGATGGTCATGCAAAAGGTGGCTAATCACTCCTGGAATGACCCACTGCGAGACTCCGCTCCCAGCGCGGGGAGTATCGCCGCCAGCGCGGCAGCCGGTCTTCCCCGCCGGCCGCTGTCGCTGCTCGCGCGGGGTATCGCCGCCCGGAGCGCCGTGAACCAGGAGGCCGGTGGAGGCGGTCGAGATTCCGGACGCCTTTTGAGCTCCAGAGTAGCGAGATGGGCTCGAACCGAGCGTTTGACCCCACCAATGAAGCGTCCACTGTGCGAGCCGGAATTTAGGAATCGGGTATCGGGTGGACTGCTTGTGTATACGAGTTGCCTGCGTGTGCGTGTGTGTGTGTGTGTGTGTGTTTGGGGGGGGGGGTCTCCTGCGTGTGCAAGGTTCCCATTTGGAGCGTGGTTCAGAAATGCCGTGATTGAAATTACCGCAGGTAATTCGGTGGGGTCGTTCGGTTTGAGTCCCATTCAGCGACTCTGGAGCTCCAAACGCGTCCGGGATTCTGACCGCTTCCCCCGGTCCTCTGGCCCACTGTGCGCTGCCAAGGATCTTGTCGCCGCTCTCGTGGGGCGGACCGTCCAGGCGCGAGAGCTTATTCACTCGGTCTCTCTCGCACCACAAGGACAATGCAACGAAGCGATTTTTCGGAAGGGCTAGGCTCCATGCCAGATCAGAAAGCTCTTTGTTGTGGAGATGAAAACTGCCATCGAACTTGCTAAAGCATAATCATGATTTCTGCTGTGCCGACGCTCTCTCTCTGCTGGACCTCCTCGCCGTCATGTTCGCCCTCATCGGACCGCGTCATTTTGCCATCATCCACTCATTCGCACATCTCGCCACCCTCCCACGAGCAAACGACTGCTTGCTCCCTCCCCCTCCTCCTCTCCCCGGTGTTCCTCCCCCGCAGGACGTGCACTACAAGTACCGGTACGCCGTGGACGACGGCCTCAACACGGAGGACGGTGAGTGTCCTCCAGGGGCGGAGCCAGGGACGGATTCAGGAGGGAGAGGGGGGGGGGTCGCAAAAGATGTCTTGGGAGTGAGTGGATAGTACGATTTGTGGCCTGTCGTGGCCGCCGTCCGGATGCGCCCCCTCCCCCTTACAGTGGGCCAGAAGACCGGTGGAGGCGGCCGAAACTCTAGACGCGTGCAGAGCTCCAGAGTCGGTAGGACTCGAACCGAGCGTGTGACCCTCGCTCTCCGAACGAGGAATCCATAGGTGGGGTCACACGTTCGGTTCGAGTCCTGTTTACCGACTCTGGAGCCGGAGCTCGAAACGGGTCTAGAGTTTTGGCCGCCTCCACCGGTCTTCTGGCCCACTGTGCTTGTGGGTGCAAACGAGCGGACTCGTCTGGTTAGGTTCTCCGACATGCGCGGCGAGTGCTGAGTCTTCCAGTCACTGCCACGGCCGGCCACGGCAATGGGGAATGGTGGTGGTGGAGTGGCGTGGACGCGGCCGGCCGGGCCAGCGTCAAGCCCACCAAGCGCCGGGCCTTTATCGTAATACCTGCCGGACCGTATCTTAAATCGTATATTGTCATGAGATCACGACAAACTGAAAATCGTTCCTCCAACATGAGGATGCCGGTTACTTATTTTTAGAAAACAGCCTCAAAGCTTCAACACCAAAGGGTACTGAGATTGCGTCGCATTCTATTGACATTCCTTTTGTTGATCTCAGTTTTGTTTGCTCAATGTGTTTTGAAGGACAGTTTTGTTATGTTTTTTGTGTTCATCTCACTGCTTTCAATTTGAGTACAATGTTTGTATAGACTTTATTTATTGAAACCGCGACCTCGCCGTCGACGACGCCCTCCATGAACGGCATCGCGGCGCCGCGCGCCAAGCGCATCTCCCGCGTCGAGTCGCTGCGCAACCTGTTCGCGCGCTCACATTGGTGCGGTCACACGTTCGGTCCGAGTCCTGTTTAGGGATTCTTGAGCTACGCGTCCAGAGGTTTGGCCGCCTCCACGGGTCTTCTAGCCCACCGTACCGTGCGGCGCGTGCAGTGTACCCACCTGTCGCAGGCCAGGGACTGCGGCCGCCGGCTGCCCAGGATGCCGAGGGTCTTGACGTCGCCGTCCTCCGGGGAGAAGTCGCTGCCGGGCGAGACGGCCGGCTGGCCCTCCAGGAAGACGTCGTCCTCCACGACCGAGTCCACCACGGAGGACGTGTTGGACACGCTGCGGCTGGCGGGCGGCCTCGGCCTGGACGTCGTGGAGGCCGCGGCCGAGGCCGACCGGATGGAGCCCCTCGGCGACTCGGAGCCGTTGCGCGTCGAGTCGCTCTCGTAGCCGCTCTCGTCCGACTTGACGAGCAGCAGGTTGTTGAGGAACACGCACAGGTCGTCGACGGACAGCTGCGGCTGCGCGGCGGCGTGGCCGTTGGCGTGCCCGTTGGCCGCCCCGCCAGGGTGCAGCAGGTTCTCGCAGCTGGAGGAGCTGGTCCTGAGGCGGCCGGCCAGCCCTGGCGCCGGCGCGGACCCGGGGCCATGCCCGGGGCACTCGGTGACGGAGTTGTGGCGCCGCTTGTGCGTCGACGTCCGGTCCGACGCCGCGCTGTTGCTCCGCTCCGGCGTCCGGCCGCCCGACGCGGGCGTCTCCTCCGCCAGCACGGACAGGCGGTTGAAAGTAGGTCACGGGTACAGTCGGGTTCAAAACGAGCTGTCTGTCTATAAATCAATGCCTATGGAGTCTCGCTGCGCCTCCGCGCCTCCGCGTGCCCAGGGCCCAGGGCCCAGGCGGCCGGGCCTCGCCGGGCCTCGCGAGGCCCTGCCCGAAATAAACCCAAATGGATGGGTATCGTTGCCATCCTCGCCCGCGACCGTCTCGGTCTCGTCAGCGGGGTGCCAGACTGCCAGGCCTTGGCTGCCTTGGCCAGGCCAGCTACTACTGCACTGCCACACCCGGCCAGACAGTGGAGGAGGCGACCTGAACCTCGCCGCTCTTCATCGTGCGAGTACCACCCCAGAAAGTACGGGTGATCCTGGTTTTGGGGTGTGGGCGCGAGGGGGCCGGCCTGCCAAGCCATGGCCTGGCCGGGTCTCGGGCCGGGTCTCGGGCCGGGTCGGCGCGCGCGGGCGCAGTCCCCGTCCCCGTCATGCGAGGCGCATGCCATTTATGGGCGAAGTTGGCCAAGATTCGCGTACGCCCAGACCAATACCCCGCACAGTGGGCCACAAGACCGGAGGAGGCGGCCAAAACTCTAGACGCGTTTTGAGCTTCAGAGTCGCTAAACAGGACTCGAACCGAACGTGTGACCCCACCAATGGATTCCTCGTTCGGAGAGCAATCCATTGGTGGGGTCACACGTTCCGAGCGACTCTGGAGCTCAAAACGTGTCCGGGGTCTTGGCCGCCTCACCCGGACTTGTGGCCCACCGTGCGGCCGAGTCTCTTGATTATAACTCGCTCGTTTGCCCACGACGCGGAAGGGAGAGAGAGACAGACAGGTCGAAAACGAGACGCAACGGTATCGACCACGCGGGCGCGCCGGGCGCTTGGCAAGGGTGCGGTGTGTCTACGTGTATACACGGCAGCGTGTGGAATCCTTCCGTTTTATCAACATTTTCAGGAGCCCTCCCGGCAGGGGTCGTTCCACGTGAGTTCCCCGTGAGTGACAGCGCCGCTGCCTACACGCACAGACAGCGGCGCCCCCCTACGCCCCCCTACGCCCCGCCAGGTGCGAGAGAGACAGAGACAGACAGCCGAGCCCCCACGCCCTTTTCCATTAGGACGCCTGCCTCTCTCTTTCCTTCCCGGAGCCTTGGCGGAGCCTTGGCGGAGCCTTGGCGGAGCACAGTGGGCCAGAGGACCGGCGGAGGCGGCCAAAACTCTAGACGCGTTTTGAGCTTCAGAGTCGCTAAATGGGACTCGAATCGAACGTGTGACCCCACCAATGGATTGCTCTCCGAACGAGGAATCCATTGGTGGGGTCACACGTTCGGTTTGAGTCCCATTTAGCGTTTCTGGAGCTCAAAACGCGTCTGGAGTTTTGGCCGCCTCCGCTGGTTTCTGGCCCACTGTGCGGAGCCTTGCCCAACAGTGCCCCTGTCTCTCTCGCTCTCACGGGGCGCCCCGTCCGGTCCCGTCGGCGCGAGAGGGACAGACGGCCTTGCTCAGGGCCGCACCGCCGCGGGGCGCGGCCGCGGGGCGCGGGGCACATCACTCAGTCCTTCTTCCGCGTCAAAACAGCGGGGCCGCGCGCCGCGCGTGACCGCCGAGGCCGGCCGCACTTTTCGTTTATTTTTATCAAGTTGACTCTATTTAATTTTCTTGGCGACAGTCCCAGTTTATTTGGCGCTGGTTTGAGAAACGCATCCGAGAGTTAAGTCCCCACGGGGAGATGATGACTGGAGGTGACTGGCAACGCGCGGACGGCTCCGCAGTCTCCCCGATGCCATGGCGGTGCCATGGGGGTCTCGGTGAACCCAGTGACTCCCTGACGGCTCGCCCCGCTCGCTGGCCGGCCAGGGCCTGGCGGGTAGGGGTGGGGGCGGCGGGGGCGGTGGGGGCGGTGGGGGCGGTGGGGGCGGTGGGGGCGGGGGGGGGGGGGCGGTGGGGGCGGTGGGGGCGGTGGGGGCGGTGGGGGCGGTGGGGGGGCGGTGGGGGCGGTGGGGGCGGTGGGGGCGGTGGGGGCTGGTGGGGGCGGTGGGGGCGGTGGGGGCGGTGGGGGCGGTGGGGGGGCGGGCGGGGGCGGCGGGGGCGGTGGGGGCGGTGGGGGCGGTGGGGGCGGTGGGGGCGGTGGGCTCCGCGGCCGGGCGTCGTCGCACTCCTTTCCGGCGCTGCGCGGCGACGGTCGCATCGCGGTGCACCACGGGAAGCGTACCTTTCTGCCGCCCCTGCGCCGCCCCCAGTACCGCCCCCAGCGCCGCCCCCAGCGCCACCCCCGCGAGGGAGGAGCCTAATTGTTTCCCGGGACGTCGCAGCGCAGGCCGAGGCACCGAGGCAGGACCTCGCGTGACCTTCCGAGTCAGAGCGCTCCATTGAGTCGTCGGCGCGGTGCTCTGGTGCTCTGGTCTCGCCACAGTCGCGCGCGATGGCTCCGGCGGCGCTGGCGGAGGCCGTGCAGAGCGTGGCGCGGCGCGCGGGGCGCGCGGGGCGCGCGGGGCGGTGCCGTCCGCTTCGGTAGAGGCCGTGGAGGGCGGCGACGCGCCTGGAGGAGCTGACGCTGGACTACAACCAGCAGAAGAACCCGGCCGCCGAGGCCGTGAACCTGGTGCTGTGCCTGGGCGCGGACGCGGCGCCCGCCTCGCTGCGCAGCCTCGCCTTCGTCCTGGCCGACAGCGACGTGCCCCCGCCGGTGCTGCCGCCACTGGCCGCCGTCCTGCACCGCCTGCCGCTCCTCACCAGCCTGGACGTCAACTGCAAGCCCCCGGACGCCTTCCTGCGCGCGCTGGACGGCAAGGTGGTGCCGGCGCTCACCAAGCTCGAGGTCTGGCTCAAGGACGACGAGGACGAGTGGCTGGACAGCGAGCCGGTCCAGATGGTCTACGAGAGGTACCCGGACCTGGAATTTTGGTTCTGAGCGCGGGCTTGCCTCGCGGTTTGCATGCCTGGAACGCTCAGTGGGCCAGAAGACCGGTGAAGGCGGTCAAAATCCCGGAGGCGTTTTGAACTCCAGAGTCGTTAAATGGGACTTGAACCAAACGTGTGACCCCACCAATGGATTGCTCGTTCGGCGGGCAATCCGGTGGTGGGGTCAGTGGCTCGGTTCGAGTCCTGTTTAGTGACTCTTGAGCTCTAAACGCGTTCAGAGTTTCGGTCGCCTGCACCGGTCTTCTGGCCCAATGTCGAACGCATTGCGATTCCGCTTAATTTGTGCCAAAAAATGTTTGCAATAAAATTGTCTGAGGCACTACTTTTGGACCCCCAGGTTGAACACAGTTTAGACAGCGGTATGCTGTAAAATATAAATTCGCAGAGCTCCGAAGCTTCTTCGTGAAATTCGAACCGAACGTGTGACCCCACCAATGGATTCCTTTTTCGGAGGGCAATCTATTCGTGGGGTCACATTCTCTGTTCGAGTCCCATTTAGCGACTCTGACGCCGAAACGCATCTAGAATTTTGGCCGCCTCCACCGATTTTTTTGGCCCACTGTGTGCCTGGGGGCGTCCCGTAAGGCTCATGCAGGACCCCCGCTCTAAAGGGAGGCGCGCGACGGGGGGCGGGGAGGGGCGGGGGAGCGGCCGACCCCTACCACCTCACTTGATGGGAGGCTTCTCTGAAACTCCAGAGACGAAGTTGTCCAACCTATTGTAACCAAACCTAACGGGCATTTTGGGGGACCCTCCTACAGTACGGCACCAGCACCCCCACCCTGCCTAAAGGAGGCCTCTGATTGGTCCGCAGAACACTCTAGACACAGACTGGCAAGGCTGGCCACAGATTTTTGTACTGAAGCTTGTGAGAGTGGCATTGACTGTAACATTGACAGTTATAGACACTAAAATTTTCACAGATATTTCTAGAATTTGGCTAAATCCCAATTGTGCTGCTACTAACACTAGAGAAGGGACACAATAAATAAAGGAAGATTCTTTTCTGAAATTGTACTATCCGCTAATCTTTACCTTTCCCCCCTTGAATTTTGTGCAGTGCGCTCTTAATAATTAAGAGACAAGCAGAGCCATCTGAGCTCCTCACACAGAAAGAATCAGAGTTTTTAGGAACGCAGAATATTGGACACTCAGTAGGAGTGTGAAAGGAGAAAACGATGTTGAAGAAAAGAAGGAAAGGAGTTAGCTGATGGCAAAATAACTATGTAGAGGGTAGACAAAGCCTCTGTCGTTGAAAAAAAATTATTTCTCTTATGCAAAGCAATTTCCTTCCACCTTCAAATTCTGCTGTGAATCCCCCACTATATCTTTAAATACTTTGTGATAAAAATTTCCTACTATTTCTAGGCCAATGACAATAATTTCCAGCCAATTTATTTTTATTTTTAAATGAACTTATGACCAATGCTGCGGTTACACATGCAATTTATGTAATCAGAATTTTTGAGGTCAAAAGAACAAACAAATAAACCCCAACATTACTTTTTGAAGTTGTAAACTATGCGCTAATCTTTACCTTTTTTCCCCCTGAATTTTGTGCAGTGCGCTAATAATTAGAAGATAGCAGAGTCTGAGCTCCTCACACAAAGCTTTAAGGAACGCAGAATATTGGTCGCTCAGAAGGAGTGTGAAAGGAGAAATAACGAAGTGGACGAACAGAAGGAAAGGAAGAGTTAGCTGATGGCAAATTAACTATGAAGAGGGATAGACAAAGCTTCTGTCGTTGATAAAAAATTATTTCTCTAACGCAAAGCAATTTACTTCCACCTTCAAATTCTGCTGTGGATCCCCCACATCTTTCAATCCTAGTGGTTAAAATTTCCTACTTTTTCTAGAACTCATGCCATGGACAATAATTTTCGGCCGATTAATTTTTTTTTAATGAACTTATGACCAACGCTGCGGTTACACATGCAGTATATGTAATCAGAATTTTTGAGGTCAAGAGAACAAACAAATAAACTCCAACAATTTTTTTTGCATGCCATATTCCATGCTACCGGATGATTTACAATGCAATGATCTTAAACCATACAATAATATTTCAAAATAATGTTCAAAATACCCTAACCCTTACAATGTTTGTGATCTGATTTGCCTTCAAGGCAGATGTTTTTTCTTGAGATTTCCTTGAAACCAACCCGTCTCTTGTGAATTCAAATAGTACGCGCTGATCTGTGCCGGACCGCCGACATCCCACGGACCAATCAGAGGCCTCTCTGGGGATATGGGCTTATTGGAGTGGAGGATGGGGACGGCGGTTTCACTTTCCGGCGACCGGGGCGATGACTGCGGCCCCGCGCTGTGAGTCTGGGAGGTCAAACAGCCCCTCAACAAGCCCAACGAGTCGCACACCATGTCCTGCAGGACAATGGCAGAAGACAAGCGCGGCGGAAAAGTACCGACGGCGTCCGGGACTCGAACCTGCGCCCGCGCGCGCCCGCGTCGATCGATATAGACATACGCTTCACAACATCCGCCTTGTCCGACGCGCGCTGGACGTGCGGACGCGTGGCGCGGCGTGGCCTGGCGTCATCCTCGTGTAATGCCACTACACTACTCCCTTTTGCTCGGCATGCCTCATGGCGATCCGGCTCGGCTCGCCTTTCCACGCGTACCGGACCGGCTCGCTTTACGGCCCAGGTTGCAACATTTGGTAGACTCGACTATTTGCGGCTCCCTCGTCACGTAACTATGGCCCGGACGTCCATGACACGTCCATGACACGTCCATGACACGTCCATGACGCGTCCATGACGAGCTGCTGACCCACATTCGGCCTTGCCCCCTGGGCCTTTGGCTGCCTTTGGCACTTGGCAGCTTTTGGGCCGAGAGACTCGGAGACGAGGGGGAAATCACTCCTAAAACCTGCGACCCGACTATTACGCCTAAAAGGCTCTATTACGCCTCAAATTATAGGGATTTAGCTGAAAACAGACCAAAAAACCCCTAAAATACATCAATTTTTGAGAATTTCGGCTATTACGCTACTATTACGCACACTATTACGTGTACTATTACGGACACAGTGACCCGACTATTACGCGAGTGCTTTCCCCCTCGCTCGGAGACATCAACGCGCGGCAGGACCAGCCGTCCTCTTTTATTTTCACCGCCACCCAGAGAGGAGAAGCGACCGTTGCATAACTGTGACAGTCAGGGGCGGTCTCGGGTTCAAATAACAAAAAATTTACATTTTCGAGATCGTTTATCATGAAAAACAGTGGGCTGTTTTGTGCGCTCGTAAGGCCCATGACTGCACTTTGAGTCATCCCTTGTTTTAGCTCTGGCCGATACAATGAACAGGGGCCGTGCCGTGCCGCCCGCGGCCTTGGCCCTGTGTGTGCGCGTCGGTGAGTGTGTGTGAGTGCCTCACGATAAAACTGTGTTTTGTGGAACCCCCCAATGGCGACAGTTACACGAGTTCAATCCTTGCAACTGTTCAGCCGATGATCACAATAAGACCGCTAAATAGTGAGAGTGACTGAACTGCCAATAATAGTCAGCATGAAAGGACTCGATTAAACTGGCTTTAGTCATAGGCTTGATCGATGGTCAGTCGTCGCGACTAAAGCGTTTAGGTGTGGCACCGAAACACTGGCGATGCGACACTCAACACGGAACTCGCGTTGCCATCGCCCAGCGCAAAGATCGTCAACGGGTGGATCGCGATGGATCGTGCTCGCGAACGTCGGTTCGGGTCGGTTCCGAACCAAACCGAAGCGCCGGTTTCGGCCCAAACCGTTGACCAGCTTCGAGTCCCGGCGGCGCTATAATTTTTTTCGCGATTTATGAGCTGCAACCGCAACTAACATTTCACGGCACATATAAATACCGTGGATATTCTTTTCCAAGAACCTGAAAGGTACCAGAGACCGACAAAAATGCAGGCTTCTGCCGGGATTCGAAGCTGGGCCAGTCGCCGGCCGGGCCCACGCCCGCCAGGGCTTGGCTCGGGACCGACCCGGACCGACGTTGGCGAGCACGATCCAACGCGATCCACCCGTTGACGATCTTTGGCCCAGCGCCGCCATACTCATAACAGTGCGGTAGCTCCGTGCCTGGAGGCTGGATAAGAAGCCGGGTTCGGGGGTTCAACTCCCCGTAGCGCAACCAGTTTCTCCTGGCATAGTATCTTTGTATACTATTGTGCTGCCAGGAGATGGACTGTGGGACACTTGAGACCCCAGGAAAGGGAGCGAGCTATCATTTTCTCGGCGCGTCCGCACACATTCGTCAGTCCAAGAGGCCCATCAATGCCGGCTTCTCTCAGCCAGTCAGGTGGGCGTGTTGGTAGAGCGACGGACTTGTAACACGTAGGTCCGTGGTTCGATCACTCGTTTTTGAGTCGTCTTTTCATCGGTTTACGTTTATGTGTCAGGACTAAACAGTCAATCGTCAGATCTTATCGCATTCAGTCACTGTAACAAGATTTGATTTAGTGGCAGTGGCTAAAATAGACAGACGACATGTTAGAAAAAGAGTACATCTCACAACTAAAGTAGTGCGACTAAACGATTTAAATGTGGCCATCGAACGTTTAATTGAACCCCCAGCGACCAAACAGATTGGTTGTCACAGCTGTAAGTTTAGGTGTGGCCCAAAAACATTTCCCTCAGTGTAGCGCCTCTCAATCAAGCCAAATAATTCCCTCCCGATTCGGACACGTGCTGCGCACTCGCTGCGTATGCATCCCGGAGGCGAAAAGATTTGCGGCCCGAGACTACTCCATCATCAACGAGTCGGCGTACTCTCTGTCTCTCTTGCACTCACAGGGCGTGCCGTATGTGCGCCAGAGGAGACAGAGCGCGAATCAAGTCGGCAGGGCTCCGTGTGCGCGAGCTTGTGACTGTACGCTGGACACAACATGCTTCCGTTTACCGCTGTTCCCAGGTCACCTGCAGTCCTGCCTGCACTCCTGCCTGCACTCCTGCCTGCACTCCTGCCTGCAATCCTGCAGTGCACCAGGACTCTAGAGCGACGCGTCACGCACGCGTCACGCACGCGTCACGCACGCGTCGTCGCGGCGGGGAGGCCCGGCCGGCCCCGCAGTAGAGGACGCGGAGGTGCTAAACCCCGCTACCTTGTCACGCGCGAAACGAAAAGGACGCACTCGTCCGCTGGGGCGTTCCTTTCAGGCGATTCTTAAAACCAGCTAGACTAGCTAGAGTGCGGCAGAAACGGCTCATTGACGGTATTTGCGACGATTTGCGATAAGTACTCTAATAAAAGTAACGGACTCAAAGTATTAAACAACTTGTGCCTATCTGTAGCACTTACTGGCGCCAGCTTCAAAAAATTGATTGAGAAGTCAAAGTCTGTGGACGTCGAGCGTGACAGCGTGTGCGAGGTTTCCCTAGTATGACTATGACACACGTCACGTCCGATGATCACAGTGGTATGCTGGCCCGCAAATCTAGGACTGGCAGCCGGCGAAACGACGACCACCGACAACCCCAGGCGCCCCCACCCCCGGGACACTCACTGCGACGGTTCTCCATGCTGGCGGCCTCGTCGTCGTCGGGGACGTCGCGGAGGGATGCGCTGCTGGCGGACACAAGACGACCGCCGCCGGCCGCGCGTCAGTCGAAACGATGCGAAAATCGTCCGGGGCGCCGATAGTCTACCCGGAGCGGGGCGGCGGGGCGGCGGGGCCCTGCTCCTGCAGTGGGGGAGGGGCCTGGAGCGGAAAGGCCTCCCCCCGTCGGCGTCCCGCCAGTCCCGCCTGGTGGGCCTGCATGGTGGGGGCCGCGGCCGAGTTATCTCCAACCCATCCCGCCGCCGTGCAGGCCGGCAGCCGGCAGGCCGTCCAGCAGGGAGATCAGGGAGCTCACTTCACTCACTCGCAGCGAGTGAGTGACTCACTCCGAGGCAGCTATTTAGAGAGATAAATACGGCTTCGGGAGCCGAAATCCACGGATAAAGTTGGGTACAAAGGTAAAAGTTACCTCCTACTTCACTAAATAGCCAGTTAAATGACCTAAATATCCCGTAGACACGTTTTATTTCATACAATCGAATGAACTCGAAGTGAGTCACTCGCTCGCCGCGAGCGAGCGAGTCGAGCTCCCTGATCTCCCTGCAGACGGAGCAGGAGCCGCGTGCCGCGCCAGCGCTGCGGCCACAGGTGATACGTTTCGCGTCATCGGGGACCCCGCGCCGCCGTGCGGTCCGCCTCGGGGACGCCCCGCCGCGCCCCGCCGGTGATTCACACCGCGGCCGGGGCGCGGAGGGCGTGGAGGGCGTGGTGCCCACGGCGGGGATGCCCAGCACGGCGTGCGCCAGGCCAGGGTGATGCCTGGTGGTCTGGGTGCAGAGGCAGCCGAGTCAGCGCCGCAGTGGGCCAGCCGGAAGGCCCGGGCCCGGCCGGTGGAGGCGGTCAGTATCTCGGATGGGTTTTGAGCTCCAGAGTCGCTGAATGGGACTCGAACCGAACGTGTGACCCCACCAATGGACTGCTCTCCGAACGAGGAATCCATTGGTGGGGCCACACGCTCGGTTCGAGTCCTGTTTAGCGACTCTGGAGCTCAAAACGCGTCTTGAGTTTTGGCCGCCTGCGCTGGCCGGCCGCTCCGTCAGCCTGCGAGGTAGGCAGCCCGTCGAGCTGCTTGCACGCGAGGCGACCGGGTTGCCTACGCTGTCCACGGCAGGCGCTCCCCCGGGTTGGCGGTTTCGCGTTCCCCCGGCTCGCCGCTCGTCCTGGTGGTGCCTGGTAGCAGCGATGCCCCACGAAGCAGCCCATCGACCAAATGATTTGTTTCCCGCCCTACAGCCACTACCGCCTGGACCTCAAGGGCCAGCGCAGCCTGGTGGACGGCAACGACCGGGGTGCCATTCGGGGTCGCTCCCCACAGAGTCTGGCGCCTCGCGAGGGGCGCAAGTGAATCCTTTCCCCGCGGCTGGAGTCGGTGCCGCTGCATCGGCGGGCGCAACCTTGGCGTCCGCGAGCGCTTAGCACGCTCCAAGCTCGCCTCCTGTCTCCGTCTCTCTCGGTGCCGCCCACCGCCGCTCGGACGCAGCCGCTGCGTGCGCGGCCCGGCCGGGGCGAAGCACGCCAGAGCCGGGGCCTCCCCTTCGAGTCCGGCCGGTGCCGTTCCATCGGCAACGAGGACGATGCACGGCCAGCACTCGAAGGTACCCCCCTCGGCCAATGTTGGTGCCGCCCGCCGCCTCCCGGACGCAGCCACTGCGGCCGCGGCCAAGCACAACAAAGGCCAGAGGGCCTCTCCCAAGTGCAGGTTTGAAGGGAGTTCTGGACTCACCTTCGGTGGCGAACGAGCAGGTGGTAGCACCCCTGCCGGGTCGCTCGCACTCCCCGCAACGGACGCTCGCCTGGGTGGCGAGCGTTACCCCCAAGTTACCGACTGACTGCTACTGGCATGGCCTACGAAAACCCTCACATCCAATTCTAAAAAATCGCAGCACGACATAGCGCCTTCCGATCCTTCGCTGCCCCGGGCCACTATGCGCTATGCGCGGAGGCCGGATCAAACTAGAGACTCTCTCTCTCTTTCTCTCTCTCTAAGAGTGCCTCGTCTAATCATGCGTCACCAGCTTGTGTACCACATTCTTGAATTTGGAAAGTGTCAATTGGATGCCAGCAGCGAGGGGCTACGGATTAATTAATCTAGTTTCATGTACAATAAATATATAATTCTTTATTATCAATTTTATCTTATTTTAAATTGAATGTAATTGGAGCTCCAATGCGTTAAACCGCAATAAAAAATAAAATATTTTACATAGTACAAAATAAATATCACAATACATCACAAAAGAAATGGTCCTGGTTTCTTCAAAATGCAGAAAGTTTTAAAAAAGAGTTGACAATCGTTTTTATTCAGAATTGGCCACCATGTACTGAAGAATTGAATTCTGCTTAGGCTTACTTACGAGGTAAATAAAATAAAATCAAATGTTAAATAAATAATATTAAATAAAATTAAAATTAAATTAAATATAATAATAATAAGCATGACTAAAAGCCTCATTCCAAACGGAGGTTATACAAACTGACTAGAGAATTGTCCTAACCAATTGAGAATTGAACCTAACCAAACCATATCAATTGGAAGTGAGCAGGGCGACGCCCCGCTCGTAGAAGCTGTGCTGGTCCTGGCCGGGGGCAATATTGAGGTCCACCGTGAACAGCAGCTCCGTGCGCGTCGAGTTGAGGTACACGGGCAGGGACAGCTTTGAGGAGCGCACCTCGGTGCCGGGCGCCACGCGCACCCAGCGCAGCAGCGTGGTGGGCAAGTCGGTCATGATGGTGGTGGCCAGCAGCAGCTGATTGTTCTTGCAGTTTGCGCCCTGCAGCTTGAGCCCCGTCACGCGGAAGCTGCACTCGTCGGGCAGCTGGCTGGCCTCCTGGCCGTCGCAGATGGTCACGTCCAGAACCAGCTCCTCCAGCGACCAGCTGTTGGCCTGCGCGACGCACTGCCGCGTGGCGGTGAGGTACGCCTCGGGGTTCAGCAGGCCACCCAGCCACACGGGGTGGGTCTTGATTTTCTTGACGCCCTCCGACATCAGCTGCGACACCCAGTGCCGCTGCTGGACGCGCGAGTACAAGTCGACGAGCCACTGGATGACGGTGCAGCCGTCGGGCACAGGGTAGCGGCGCCAGCTGGCCGGAACAATGTCATTCTCCAGGTCGTTCATCATGGTGCGGTGGTAGTCGGTCTGCTTCTTCACGCCCTGGTAGATGAGCAAAGCGTCCTGAAAGTCGTGGACCACGTTGTGAACCAGATCGGCGGCGGAGTTGACTTCGCGCTCGAAGTAGCAGTACAGGGGGTCCTTGGTTGGGTTCTTGACAATGGGCCGCAGCGTGGCCACCTGCTGCTCCAGGAACCTGACCACCTCGTCCACCGACTCGCGCGTCAGGTCCAGGCCCTCCTCGCTGGAGTAGGCCAGCTCGTCGTCGTCCTCCAGTTGCTGCATCTTGAGCAGCTTGCCGACCAGGTCCGTTCCTGGACAGCAGAGACAGAACCATTAAGCCAAGTTCATAGGCAAACACGCAAAAGTTACAAAAAAAAAACCAAAAAAAAACTGAGAAATTTGGATTAAAATTAACTAATTAATTTACAAATGAAAGATGTGAAATTAAATTAGAATGCACAAAATATTCTGCAGAAGTGAGTACATACCTCTTGTGGTGAGCAGAACCTTCTCTGCGTTGTTGGGAAGTCCCAGCCAGGAGGGTGTCTGCCTGTCAGAGAGCGCCTCAATCCAGTGCAGGAAGTGGTCCCTCGTGGTGCCATCAGGCATGGTGATGTGCCGTTGTCCCCCAGGGCCTCCAACTCCATCCACATTGGCGACAAGGGCAAAGTCGCCCTTTAAGCTAGCCGGGGTGAAGAGCTTGGCCAACAACGATTTCAGTAGCCGCTGGTCAAAGTCATTGTCGATCTTGCCTCCATAAATACATTTAGACAGCAGGGTAACTAGGGCATCCCAAGGAACCTCCTTTGGCGGCAAGTTGGTCCTACCCATTGCAGTAGCTTCTATCCAGGTGTCCAGAGTATCACAGGCAACTCTCAGGTCAGATTCATTGAACTCATAGTACTTGGCCCAGCCCAGAGGAACGTAGCGTAGACGTTCCTGGACAATGGCATGGAACCAGGCCAGCAGGAAGTACAGCAGAGGGGCCTTCTTTATGCGAGCAGCAGGCACAGTGCTGAAGGTCCGCAGTAAGTTGGCCTTGATGCCTGGCGGCGGTTCAAACACGAAGATGCGGCCCGCTCTCAGCAAGTTGACCGGCACCTTGGGGTTCATCTCCATAGTGAGGAACAGCCTGAAGCCTGGGTGGGGCTGCAACGAGTGCAACTTCTTCTCGAGCTGCACGAGCCACTGCGGCGCCAGGTGCACGTTCTTGAGCAGCACCCAGCGGCCCGAGCGCACCGCCTGGTTGATGGCGCGGTCGGCCTGGTTGAAGCCTTCGGCCGAGCCGATGGCGATGGCGACGATCTGCTTGCGCAGCTTGGCGACCAGGTCGTCCACCCTGCCGGACGCGTCGTAGCCAGGCACCGAGCACAGCAGGGCCGGCACGTTGGCGCGAAGCTCGGCGTTCACGATGGTCGCCAGGTCCAGCTCGCGGTCCGCCGCCGCCATGAACTCCTCGCCGAGCACGGCGGCCACCAGGGCCTGCCCCGCGGCGATCACCCTGTCGGGCCGGAAGGCCTGGATCAGCAGCAGGTTGTGCATGGCCACGGCCACGGCGCTCAGCTGCTTGTCCTCCTCCCACAGTGCCGGCACGCACTGCTCGGGGGAGCTGTGCTGCAGCCAGCCGGGGAACTCCGGCGAGTCCTTGATCTTCTTGGACAGGTGCTTGTAAGCATTAATGCGCGACGACAGGCGCACCACGGCCTCGATCTGCTCCTGGTTCAGCCCTTCGATGGCCGGCGGCGACGAGTTGAGCATGCCCTCCTTGCCGCGCAGGAAGAACGTGAACTCCGAGTCCAGGCTGGCCTCGTTGGGCACGCCCTTGAGGTGGATGCGGCACAGCAGGATGGCGAAGGTGAGCCGGTCCGTGTGCAGCATGCCCCTGGCCACGCGCTCGTAGCACACGCCAAACAGGTCCTTGGTCACAACGGCCAGCCGCTGGTTGTAGTCAGTCACATTCTGGAGGCGGGGGTTGCTGTGCAAGACGGAGCTGAAGATGTCCTGGAAGAACTGGAGCGAATACTGGTACAGGAAGTGGATTCGCTTTAAGCTATCCATGGTGGAATAGATATTACTGCACGCTTGACAGAGCTGCGAGTACTGTCGAGCCACTATTTCAATCTCCGCAATGACCGTGCCAGTCTCTTCCTCCTTCTGGCTGATTTCAGCAGCCTCCTGCCTCAGCGTTACCAAAGTGGTTATCATACTGTCATCATCCAGAATGTTTCCCGTAGCTTCACTCAGAGTCTGAAGCAGGTCATCTTGAAGCCGCCTCTGCCTCACATGGAATTCGCCTTGAAGCTTCAAAAGGTCAGACCTCTTCTTGTCAATGTCAGGTCTCTCAGCCTTCAATACTTGGTCCAAACACTGACTCTGCAGTGAGCTGCGGGTAACAGTGAAATTGACGAAGGTAACTCGAGAGCAGAGCTCAGGAGGGAATTCCACAGTTGGGTCTCGAGTTGACAAGAAGATTTTGAAAGAAGGTGACCAATCAATGTTTTCATCGCCCAGAGTAATGAGATCACGGCCACCTGTGCGGCGCCACTCTCTGTCCAGCACAGGGTTCAGAATAGGATCATAATTTTCAACATCCTGAAAATAAAAAAAAAAATTTAAAATATTAGGAGTGTTTGATACTGGATAGTTACTTTGTAAACAAGTTAGTTAACTGTCACCTTACCTGGACAAGCAGTGGGTAACCAAATCTGAGAGCAGATTTCAATTCCGCACGGAATGAATCATCCAAGAAAGATGTTTTGGAGATCTTATCTTTTTTATACTCTTTCATTATGAATTCAGAAGCCTGCCCAGATGGGTCAATTATCAGAGGGAAGCGCTGTAAGCGCTTCAACATAATCGCATTTTCCGTGCACAGCTTATCAGTAGGTAAAGAATTGGCCTGCCAACGAAGCCTCACGCCAGGTTTTGAAAGATACTCTGTCATAGCAATATCAGTACGGAATTTCAGGCCGGCTTGCTTAAGATGGTGACACCATTTTGCAAATAAGTTTTGACGATACTGAAAAGAAAAAGAAAACAAAGGTCATTGAACAATAAAAGCAAAACATTTTCATTTCAAGAATTGATTTCCACAAAGACACATACATGTTGGTCAAAATAACCGGCATAGGCCAGGAAGGCAGATGAAAGCAAAACATCTCCAATGATAGTTGACATTTGAGACCTGAACGTTTCCCTTGATGCTTGCCACCGCTTCCTCTCAAAGACAAGGGATTCGAGAAGCTGAGTGGAGCGGTCCACCTTGGCCTGCACATTCTTCAAGTCTGTCTGTAGGGCCTTCGCTTGTGAGGTGAGCTGGTTGTGTTCGTTGATGGATGATTCTACGCTCTGCTCCAGCTGAGCAATTTGTTTTTTTAAATCCTCAGCCTTATTTTCGTTTTTAGATGCTTGTTGTTCCAGAGAACCCAATTCGTCTTGCAGTGGCTTGAGTTTCTGAAGCATGTCTGCATACTGAACCTGTAACATTGAAAAGTCTTAGTACTATTACCCTTCAGAAGTAGACAAAAGAGTTCAGAGGACAAATGTAGTGTTATTTGGAGCATACCTGAGCAATGGCCCACTTCACCAGCTTTCCACAAGCCCGATTGGCATTACGTATTTTCTCAAAATTATAATCTGGCCTACTGAGATACGTCTCATGCATCTTCTGTCTAACAGCATCACTGTAAGATTTCAGAAGAAAGCATTAACGTTAAAGCTCAGTAGAAAAACTTTGTAAACCAGGTAGAAGTTTTAGATATCTTATAATACAAAGCAATGTTTGGAATAAAGAACTAGAAGCAAGAAAAGGAATAGAGGAAGCACATGCTAAAAACGTTGCAAAAAGCCAAAATCGCTTACGCAATATCCTCAGTCTTGAAGTTGGAGACGATGGACTTAAAATCCCTTCTCCTGACAAAAGTCCTGACTGCATTCCAGTTAGTTGCATTCTCTCCCAACAAAACACAGATAGACTCTAAGACCATTGCAACTAGGGCAGATGGATTATTAAAAGATCTGACTTCGTCCAACTCCTTATTATTGATATTCTTCACAGCTATAAAGCAAAACAAAAATAAGCATAAAAAAAATGCAGACATCAAAAGATGGATCGGACAACAAACAGATCAGACATGACAACTGAGTGGAGACTTGCAATAAAGAGATCTCAATTGATAGGTTCAATAATACTTTGTACTGTAGTTTAAAAAAAAGTTGCTTGCAAATTTGAAAGTCAAGAATTTTAAGAACATCTAAATCTATTTATGAAAGGTATGAAAATCAAACAAAAAGTTAAGCTCATGCAAGCAGACAAACCAAACTTATTCATAATCTTTCTTATGTGAGATCATCCGAATTAAAGCTAACTATTGTGTTAATAAAGTTCTCTCTCATTACAACTGAGCGAATGGCACGCCAGTCATTTGTGTTTTCACAAAGCAGGAGGCAAACAGATTCCAACGCCAGCTTTAGGATTTGGAAATTAACACCAGGTGCTGTTTATTTATGGATTTAACAGCTGGACAGTTGTACCACATAAGTAGAAACAAAAGAAGTTATCCCTTCTAGCAGTTAATTCTTCTTACAATGAATGGCTGGCACTAACCTTGCTTGGCATCGATGACTGCAGGTTCAACCTGTGCCAATTTCATCTTCACAGCATCTCGTTTTTCTGAAATGTCCACAGTTTGCCTCTCAATATCAGCCTGGATGTCTTGACTCTCAACCTTTTTCTTTTCAGCCTCCTGCCGATCTTTCTCCATCTGCTCGAGCTTCGCATTGGCCGCTTCATTCATGGCTGCTAGCTCCTACAAGACAAATTGATAGGCATTAAAAGCTAACTTCTACAGTGAGAAAAAGCGCTCATGAGGATAGGAGCAAGTACCTGAGATATAACTTTTGAAGACTTTTGCAATTCTTCAACATGTAAGACAGTCTCTGCAATTTTGTCAAGACCAACATTCAAACGAAGTTGCTGTTCTTCAAAATATGAGCGCTTTTCAGTGTACAGCTTGACAAAATGATGGATAAAGTCCAGGTAATGCCTATCAAAGGAAAGACAATTTATTACACATCCTTTTGACACACCCAACAGACAAAATTGTTGAAAACCCACCTCGGAGTGATGGTCATGGCCCTGCTGCCTCGCTTGGCAAGACTAGCATTAGCTTTGTGGAGGGTCTGATGTACGTACACGCAGGCATTAATCACTGCCTCACGGTGCGAGGGCTGTGCTGGCAGTCCAGTGTGCACAGATGGGAAGGAGTCGGGCGCTTTCCAGCTCGGGCGATCAAGATCGACGGTATTGGTTAACTCCTTGCCCACCTAACAAGAATTAAATGGACGTCAGTAAAAAGGGCCATGAAAACTGGAAGAAAAAATAAGCCAAGACTTGAAATGATCACGTACCTGGAACATTGTCTGCTCAGACCAGTCTCCGAGCCAATTAATAACACACCTATTAGATAAGGCAGGTGATGTGGCGGCGTGTTCTTTTAAGCTCTCAGATGATGTGTTCATTGTAAATACAACATGCAAGTTGAGCATCACTTGGCCAGTGAACCACTTGAAAAGATCCTCGTTTGATTCAAACGTACGGCCTTCCTTCCGGGCACCCACTTCGCACAGATTCATCAGATCATCATACTCACTACCTGTACCAATAATGTGTTTAAAATACAATGTACAGTTTGGTTATAAAAGCTGCAAAACTGCATGGGCTGTATTTACCTGTAAACAGTCCAGGAACTTCTCCATTGGTAAGAAGATTGTTCATTCTTTCCAAGAATCCTGAATCTAGCACATTAGATTCATCTATGATGAAGGCAATCTTTTCCTTCTCACAGCCAGAGCGTCTGAGCACAGCACGCAAATCTTCATCAAAGTCCTCACCAGTGTACTTGTTGTGAACCTAAACACACAGAATAATGTAAGGAAGCTCATGGGATGAATCATGCACTTAAAAGATTAAAAGTATAACAGCAAATACCTTAATTTGGAAGATAGAGAGGCCATTCATCCAAGCAACAAATCTAGAGAGAGTGGTCTTGCCTGCACCAGAAACACCAATGAGAAGCAGATGCCCTTGAGGTTGTTGGAAAATTCTGCCAATGCACAAAACATGTTCTAGCAGTGAAATTTGCAGGAAGCAGATTACAATTGATTGAATACTCCATGAAATACTCACTAATATTATTTTCAGTCTTGGATTCCATAATAGTTTCTTTTGTGAGATCCAAAAATAGTAATTTTCCAGAATCTAGTAGAACTACAAGAATCTGCAGTGGAACAGAACATTAACAAATATACAGTCAATTATACAAGATAGATAAAATTGGGAATCAAGATTGATGCATGTGAATCAATTATTAATCACACATTCTAACCTGATTAGCACCCGAATCAAATGCTTGGGGCAGAAACTCCAAATGTTCCACTTTGGAAACATAGTCAGGTAGTAGTATCACTCTCTGGCAGTCCCAATCGTCAACGGTAAAAATGACCAATTGCCTCGATGCACCACCAAGAACCATGGCTCTACCATTCCTGAAAGTAAGTAAAGAAAACAAAGAGGGTCAAACAAGCTACACATTCTCCATTGTCTGGGTAGAAGCTTTAGAATAATGCTGTATTACCTTGTAAATGCCAGGCTT
Source organism: Thrips palmi (assembly GCF_012932325.1). Lineage (NCBI taxonomy): Eukaryota > Metazoa > Arthropoda > Insecta > Thysanoptera > Thripidae > Thrips > Thrips palmi. Next base: position 212,849 of record NW_023144630.1, on the reverse strand, counting down.
CTGATACTGTCCCCTTTCCAAGTGTCTGGAACAACTTGCTTGACACATTGAAAGGACGGAAAGCCCCAGATATGTATGGCGTCATCTTGAAAGCAAGCTAGAATGTTGTCCGATATTGGCATGAATATGGCCTGAAAGCGAAGAGAAAATGTAACCAGCTGGTGAGGATACAAGCAATGCAAGCAATGCCGAACACCAATGACAAACCTGCTTTATTGCCATGCCCGGCTGCAAATTCAGACGATGCGCTTGCGTTAGAGTCTTTAAATCCCATATGAAACCCTCACAACTAGCCACAGACAGGCAGTAATTTCCATCTGAGCTGAATGTGACCTTGGTAGGAGCTTCCGTATGTCCACTCAGAGTGGCAAGGTGACGTCCAGTTTCTGCGCAAACATAGTGAAAGTGACAAACACAACAAGGTTAGTGAAATTAAATCTTAACCATCAAAGAAATAATTTAAACTTTGAACTTCCACTACCTGTGTTTAAAAGGAGCAAGCTGCATTGCTTTGTACCAATTACGAGTTCGCTTTTCTTGTGACAGTGGAATGACAAAAGCGACAATGAAAATTGTTTACCCAATGGCCAAAATCTAAAATGGAAAATTATGAATACACTAGCCAAAGACCTAAAAAAAAAATTAAGACGGAACTGTCAATACTCACACACTGTTGGTCAAGTCAACTACAAATATGTTGCCTCTGTGGTCAGCAACAGCAAGTAATTCGTCGCAACAGCTATCACACTAGCGATTCCAGACGACGTTGCGTTTGGCGTCGACGTTGCCGTTGCCGTCTCGACCAATCACAGCGCAGCAGCTCGCCGTTGCTGTTGCGGCCGCCAGAATAGCTGCCCGGCTATTTTTCCCAACGGCAGCAGCAATCGCAGCCAATCACAGCACAGAACCATGTCACGTGACGGGAACGAATGCGCGCGCCAACACAAAGTCCCGTTGTGCCGCCATCGTCTGCTGCTGCAAGTTCGCGCCTGTTTGGTGGCTGTAGTTCGTGCTCTGTGTTAAGTGTTAGTTTATTATTATTTTAGTGAAAGTTCATTGTTATTTAGTGTTAAAGTAGTCACGTGAAACATGCCACCAAAAAAGGACGCGAATTTGTGGCCAGCGGACAAGGAGCACGAGCTAATACAGCTCGTGGAGTCTCGTCCCTTTCTCTGGGACTGTACTCTGGAAGGGTACAGAAGAAGTGACCTAAAAATACAGCTTTGGGACGAGATTTCACTTGCGATGGGTGCAACCGTCTACACCGGTAAGTTTTCTTGCTCATCTAACCCTGCCATAATGTCCATTTACTGAACTCCTTCTGTCTGCCACTGTTCCTCATTCTGATAAGTTCTCCCCGTTGTTTGCTCATTGCAACAATCTATTTCATTCTTCAGATTTTAAAGACAAATTAAGTCGCACAGTTTTGTTGAAATTTATCCTCTTTTTCTTGCCTCATGTTTCCTTGCGCCTCGCTAACCCTACACACCGTAGCACCTGTTTGCTGTGCTGCGCAGGTGTTTCTCCTCAGGTTTTCTTATTTTGCTGTTTATTTTCAGTGACAATTTTAAAGGATCGGTGGAAAAACATGAAGGACACCTTTTCCAGCAACTGGAACAAGGTGAGCTCATCGAATAAGCGGTGTAGTGGCAACGGGACAGATGACATGTATGTTCCAAGGTGGCCACTGTACTCGAAGTTGATGTTTTTAAAAAAGACTGTGGTCAGTGGATCCACAGTCAGTAACATAAGTAGCACTGCTTCTTCCATCGCTGCTTCAAGCGCAGCAGAGGTAGCGTCAACTTCGAGTATCCTTGAGGGGATACAAGTGTATTATGATGAAGTGCTACAAGTAAGTATCCAACATATAGAATGTGAATTCCTGCCATTGTTTTGATAAAAGTAACAGCATGTCAATTGCTTCTTTTTGCAGAAATTTGTACAAGTACCCCCGGATGCTACTTTTGAACTTGTTACTGAGGTCACTAGTGAACCTCAAGATGTGTCCCAACCACAAACAGCTCAACAAAATCAATCAACTCCAGTTTCGGCCTCAGCAGCGGCCTCACCCAGTACAGGAGAGCTCTTCTACAAGAGAGGAAAAAGAAGAGCCTCTCAGATGAGTGAGGTATTGTCTCTGGCAAAGGAGCTTGTCAAACCTTTGCCAGAGCCAACTCCTGTAGTAAATGACTCTGCTGCTAATCTGGGGGCGTACATTGCTGGGAGGCTCAGGGACATGAGCCCTGACAGGCGTAAAGCCTGTGAAAAAGATTTGATGAGTGTTCTGATTAATTATTAGTCTTATCGTACCTTATATTATTCTACTTAGTGCTGCACTATTTTCCTTCTTTTATTTCAATTTTTATGTCTTTATGACGTTATGTGGGATGTTGCCGAAGCTTTTAAGAATTTAGTCTTTTTAAAATTTTGTTTGGTTTATGTGTTTTATTTATGAAGATAAAATTTCAGTTCGTAGATATTATTCTTAAATTTCTAATCTTAAAAAATTTTGTTTGGCATTTCTTTGTGTTTTCTTTTGAAAGTTGATTCTCTGGTTTATAATTGGCTGTTAACTTGTTTTCTTTTTAAGTTGAAAGTTCAGTTTTTATTTAGTTAAAAATATAGATTTCAGTTTCTTTATGAGCTAAAAATGTACTCTGCAAAATTTTGTTTGGCTGTTATATTGAGTTTTTATTTAGTTAAAATATAGTCTTCAGTTTTTATTAAGTTCAGAATGTAGTCTTTACCAAATTTTGTTTGGCTGTTTTATTGAGGTTGTAACTTAAGTCTTTGTGATTTTTTTAAAACTTGTTTTTCTCTTACGGGTACGTAATGCATATTTAGTCTGTGAAATCTAAGTCACAAGTTGTGTGTTTTGTTTGTCACTAAATGTTTTGTCACAAGTTGTGTATAGTTTTACACTAAATTGTAAGTCATATGTTTCATGTTGTGTTTCTTTTGTAAGAAATCTGGAATGCAAGTTTGCATTACCTGTATACTTATGTTACTTTTATTATGCAGAACATAATAATTGTTCCGTCCAAAGATTTAACCAACAAAGACTATCTCTATTGGGCAAGTATTCCTAATTTTAAGTTATACCAAATGATTTAGAAGATTAGACATAAGTGCCATGTTTCGGTTATGTTCCTTGGAAGTTATTAGTCCAAATGTTTCCTTCCAATTGATTGGCTGACTGATCTCTCAAATGCCAATCACGTTACTCTTTCTTCAGGTGGGGAGAACAAATATTGTTTGTTGGTATGATAAGTGTTGCCATTTTAGTTTTAAGAAAGATAAATATTGTCCATGACTGAGTATTTTTGAATTACAATTTTCTTTCCCATTTATGTTTGAAGTTTCCTGTTGTCCTAGTATATTTTACCCCACAGAAGGGCAGAAATGATGAGGCTCATATGTTCACAAGCAACTTTACTGTTAAACCTTACACAAACAATAGCATGTGTTACAATACTTCTCAACGCAACATAAATAAAAATATATAGTTGGGACTTTTCACTTAAACAGCACAAGAACACATAGATAAAGTACATACTAACATCAACAAAGTAATACTAATAAGAACTATGGAGCTGGAACTGTCACCATCCTCTCCTGCCATGGTACTGCACCTACTGTATTCATGTACCCAGACCATTGATCTCTTAAATTCAAAGCAGCATCAGCATGACGGTTGCCACCTTGATTTACAAATCTTACTAAACCATTAACCTGCACATCCCTGTACTCGCCTCGGGTGACAGTCCCTGTCAAAATGTCTTCATTATCGAGCATTTGATAGGGGGCATATAAAGCCCGCCCAACTACACTTGACCGTAAGTAATTGTGGAGACACATGATAGCAAGCATGACCTGATTTGCATCATCGGGATCATAACGCATTGGTGCTCTCAGGATCTGAAACCTCGCTCCCATCACACCAAAGGCATTTTCTGAACAACGACGAGCTCTACTCAACCTGAAATTTGGTACAATGAGGATTTAGTGCGTGGAAATTTTTTACGTGACATCACTTAAGTTACCCTATGAAGCCACACACCTGTAGTTGAAGATCCTTCTGTCCCGTCGATTGTGACAGGTGTCCTTAGGGTAGGGGATGAGCAGTTTCTCTGACAGGGTAAACCCTTCATCCCCAAGTATTACATATGGGTAGTCTTGTGCCGTTCCTGGTAGTGGTGATGGTGCAGGAATGCAGCTGTTGTCACTTTCTATGTAAGCTTTCAAAGTGCATCTATTCCAAATGCCTCTGTCGGATGCTCTACCATTTGCCCCCGAATCCACATACACAAAACGTAAGTCAGCGTCAACAAGGGCTAATAGTACAATACTGAATGTTTGTTTATAGTTATAAAACATAGAGCCAGATTTCACAGGTGGGTCAATCCTGACATGTTTGCCATCCATAGCACCTATACAGTGTGGAAAATTCCACCTCTCAGCATAGCCTCCAGCTACCGCTTCCCATTCCTCTTGAGAAGACGGAAACCTCAAAAATTCAGAGGAGAGAACCTCTGAAATTGCCCGCACCGTCTCTTTGATAATGCCAGAAATTGTACTTTGACCTAGTCTATAATTAAGCGACAAAGACTCTTGGGTTTCACCTACACAACAGAAAACAACAAAATATTGATAGAGATAAAAACTTTTCAAAATTGGAAAGTAAAAATTAATGTCACTAATATTTGGTTTACCTGTTGCTAGATGTCTTAAGGTCACTGAAAGCCTTTCAGCTGCACTTATACTTTTTCTTAAATGAGTATCTTGCTTCACTATGAGTGGTGAAACTTTTTCAAGCAGAAACTCAAAGTTGGCGACATCCATTCGCAAGCACCTAAAAAATAAAAAAATTAAATTGTGACCTGGTTTTGTTAATTTGTGGCACAAATTGTAAATTGAGTGCGAAATAAATTAAATAATGAACACACCTGCGGAATTTGTTAGGGTCTTCTAACTGTAGCTCCATGAAAAGGTTATGGTGGAAACCTTTCTCTGTCCTTCTTGCAACCCAATTCTTTACCCAAAACTCTCGGTCCGCTCGGCTATGGGATGCAATTAAAAGAAGAGCTGCTACTGCCCTCCGTCTCCTCAGTACATTACGTCTATGCCACATAATATCACGATTATGATTCATTCTGCTAGTTTGTTGTTGTTATTCCGATCAGCTGGCGGGGGCGGGAGCAACACAAATCTCACTGCCTTGTGTCAATATTTCACACGGCTTGGATCGTTATTTGTGTAGGATACAAGGCAGCGACGTAGGGAGAACCGCAATCGCAACGGCGCAGTCTGATTCGCTGAGCGGCAACGGCAACGGCAACGACGACCGCAAACGTCGTCCGGAATCGCTAGTGTGATTCCACCAAACAAGAATCTGGTGCGTCTGATGTCTCCCGTAGGACCAGGAGCCGTGTGATGAATTTTCAGAAGGAGCCTATAATAAAAAGCACGACAGAAATAAAAATACTGGTTTACGATATCCAACGATATCTATTCAGGGATTGTGTGAGAGACTCACCCATCTGACCGATTGGTTGTTTTCGTATACGGCTGTTTGAAAATCCGAGGCTTCAAATCTGACACGGGCTCCATGACCAAGCTGTCAAAGATGTTGTCACAACTTGGTTTGCTCTAACTCCTGTCGTATTGACTGAGCTTTGCAGGTTAGTTTCACACGAGTGGAATGTTTTCCTCTTTTCTGTTCGAAGGACGTGATTGTATGGCTGCAGTTAAAATCTGTGGTTCCCTCTCAGCATTTCGTGATGCTGTAGTACTTTCGAGGTGCACGGTTCGCGTGGAGTCACCTCTCCTTCGTGTGTGTAGTGTGCTGCGGCTTTGCGGGTTTTGTCCTTTCGCTGAAGTTCTGTTTGATTTGTATTGCAGGTTTTCTGAGCTGAGCTGTGCTCCTTGTTTTTGAATCTTGTGTACCTGAAATGGATGATAATGTGCGTCGGATTCTTCGGGAGTGCCGTGTTGAAGATTACATGGACAATTTTCGAGGTACGTGCCACTCGAAAGACTGCGTCGCAGATACTTTTTCTTGGCGGCACCATGCCAACTCTTTATAGTTTTGAAAGACGCGTTTACTTAGGTTTCTGTAATTTATTTGCGGCATCTCGCTTCGGGAAGAGATCCCGTCCGCGTTTTTGTTTCTGAGGCGCTATTGTGAGGTTAAGCGGCCCAGGTACTTTGCAAGCTTGTTTCAGTTCTCTTTAGTTGTAATGTCGTCTTCTATTGTCAGATCAACAGATTCATACAGAGGCACTAGTTGACTTGAAAGATCACATGTTAGGCCAGCTCGTACCTTGCAAGCTTGATTCAGTTCTCTTAAGTTGTGATGTCTTCTTCTGTTGTCAGATCAACAGATTGATACTGAGGCACTAGTTGGCTTGACGTATCATATGTTAAGTCAGCTTGTACCTTCTTTTGGTCCAAGGATAAGGCTTTCATCAGCTATAGAGAAGTTTAAGGTACCACTTTAAATGTTGCCCTGTTTTTTCTTCCAACTCACTCATAGATGGTGTAGGCTTTATTGATAGTGAGAATTAGTCCCCCATCCCCATTAACCTTTCCGTTGTTAGCTCTCCTTGTCTTGGTTATGGCTGACACTTTTGTTCGACATTCTGTCAGTTCCCACTTGCTCGACAGTAGCTCCACTTGCAACTTTTGCATAGCTGTATATAACCTAGACTAATTTTTAATTTTATTTTATTTCAGGCTTCTTCTAGTTTGGGACTGGAATCATCATTCCAGGCAGGTGTTCGCAGTACATCCTCACCAACATCTCGATCATCTGATCGTGCAACCCCACCTTCAACATCCGGATCATCTGATGGTGCATCCTCACCTTCAACATCTCGATCATCTGATGGTGCCACCCCACCTTTATCACCTCGCATTCCACAGATTTTTACTGAAGATGATGGTGGGGAAGATGCTGATGATATCATTCATGTCAACATTGATCAACAACCTCCAAGCACCATCTCTTGGGAAAGTTTGCGGGCAGATCCTAAACCCAATGTGAGTATTTCTCATGATTGAGTAACATTGTTCAAAGCTACATGTGAAGTCAGTTCTATTATCTTGGTATTTTTTCGGTGTGCAGGAAGTGGTGAAAGCGCTTTTAAGTAGAAGGTCCGATGCTTTGAGAATTCTGAACAACTATCCTGCCTCCAAGAAAAGATTCCGTGTGAAGAAAGGACTTAAAAAAGAAAAAGACTATGTTGGGCTCGACTTGCTGCATCAGAAGCTGCTATGTGATGTAATAGTCAAATACTCTTTCAAAACTCCGACTCGTATCAGGTAATGCATTGTTCAGCTTGTTTTTTGTAATTTTTTGTAATTTATTGATTTAACATGACATGCCTTTCTTGTTCCAGCAATGTTACAGATAAAGTAGAGAGCTTAGCAAACTTCATTGTGGAAACTTTTCCTCGAGAAAGGAAGGTGAGGTGGCTTGTTTTTGGTTTTTTAGTTGATTCATTGTGGGCTGCTGAATAACATTAATGGTCGTTTTCTTTTCCTATCCAGGCCCAGTATTATACCCCTTATCGATCGGTAAAAGTGGATGGAAAGGTTCTGAAACGCCATAATCCTAAAGGAAGACTCTACCATAAGTTTACAAACTATTTAAAAGTATTAAGAGAGGATTATGTCACCACTGGATCATCAAACACAGAGTCTAGAAACACTTCTGTCCCAGGTAATTAGTTATGTGTCTACTATTTCTTCACATTCGAAGTAGCCCTTTGCAAGGCTGAAGCATATGAGATTGATAGTTTTTTTTTGTTTTGTTAATAATTTCCAAAGATTTCATGCTTTTGAAAATAGTTTTAACTTCTGTATTTGTGTTTCTATTCATAAACTTTGCTCTTGAATCAAGGACCGTTTCTTATAATTGTTTATGGTGTTTGTTCACAGAATTGTCTGCTGATGTGGAAGGAAGTCTGGAGCGGCTTAAACGGAGAGTAGACATCTGTTCCCGATTAAAGCTAGAATGTAACTTGACAAGGGATGCCAGAATTAATACTCTTCGAAATGAAGTGGATAGCAGAAAGGAGAACTATCTGACAAAGTACATCCACACACTCTACCCTTTTTTGGCGCAACCTGAAGGCTATCTTCTGGTACGTGAAACGTGCATTTCAGTTTTACAAAGTGTGCTCTCCCTGATACCTTGTAACTTACTTTCATTTTAATTCCTTGCAGCTTGAATCTGATTTTGATGCTCTGTATCCGGACAAGAAAAACTGTCTCTTCATGAGCTGGCCGTCTCTAGCGGAGAGTATTAAGAAGTTGGCTGGCGTTCCAGATCACGGTAAGTTTCTTTTCAATATTATTTTTTTATGTCTTTTAGTTCTAAGTACTTACTTTGTCCCATTTCATTTCCAGACTTGACTGATGCTGAAATCCTCTATTTACTTGGGGATTTGTTTGAGGAGGTGGGCCTTACCTCAGTGCCTGTGACACGGAAATACAGAGCTGGAAAGCAGGAAATGTTGAGGTCCTTTCTCTTTCATGTTGAGGTAAGTCTTCATGTAGTGGATTAATACCTCAGTGATTAACATTTCCGCTAACTTACTTTATGTATCTTTGTCAAATGCATGTTTTTAATAAACTTGCTCTTTTACAGTTTGTTCAAGATATTCAGAAGGAAATTGATACATTCGAGTCCAAGGCATGTCAAGACAAAACTACTGTTCAACCATACGCCATTTCTGTTGGTCCCTGGCCTCAACCTACCCAATTCTACATTTTGTATGATGGAGTGTTGCAACGAGTGAATAGTGTCAGAGACTCAATTGATTTGACCTTCAAGATCCTTCATGCTCAGTACCCGAGGACTTCAGAGTGCTATTGGCTGCTTCTCCAGAAACTTGTGTATGAGTTAAGTACTCCCTGGGACTCTGTGATTCCTGAAGTTGACTCTTTGGTGGACAAGTTAACTGAGTGCTAGTTAAGTTCTTGTTGTATGGTTGGAGTTCTGTGCAAGTTGCGCCTTTATACAAATTATTTACTGTATTGCATTGGTTACAATTAGTCTTAGTCACAATGCCGTGTTGCCCTGATTGTGGAGTGTCATTTGTGTCAATCAAAGGAGTGGACATCCATCTTCGTGTGTTCCATCCATCAGTAGATTTCTCTAAAGTTATGAAGTGCAGGACTGAAGGGTGTCTTCGTCTCTTTTCTGGGTGGAAACTCTTGAGGAGGCATTGGATTCGAGATCACAAGTTTCCCTCTCATGCCAGTATTTCCAAGAGCTCTAGCAGCAAAGAGCAAAGGAAGAAAGTTAAGGAGAAAGAGTCTGAATGTCCTGAGCAATACCCTGAAGCTGAGCCAAGTGAAGGAAATTTTGTTAATGATTACAGTCTTCCTGAAAATGTCGAAACTTCAGATAATTTAGAAAAATTAGCTCTATCCAATGCCTCAACTTTTTTAACTAAATTCTATGCCAATCCTAGAATACCCAGAAATCACATTCAGGATGTAGTTTCTCATGTTAGTGCTTTCCTTAAGAATATTATATCTTATCTAACACCATCTCTGTTTGAAATTATGACAAATAATAATCTTGATAACAATCTAAAAGAGTCAAATTAATGATTTGCTGCAAATTTTAGTGCAGCCATTTGAGGGTACATTATCCACTGAACATAAGAGATTCAAATATTTGCTAGAGACTGGTAGTTTCATTGAGCCTGAAGATTACATTGTAGGAGATAGGTTGGATGATAAATATGCTAGAGGCCAAATGTCTAAGAAGAGAGTCAGTGTTAAAGGAAAGTATGTCCCAATAAAAAAGATTATGGAGAAATTTTTTGCCCTTCCTGGTGTTTATGATAAAGTTATAAATTATCTGGAATACCTAGAGAAAGAGTACGAGTCAGGTGTAATATCTAACTTTATGCAGTGTAAGCTCTGGAAACTGAGGATTGTTAAATTTCAAGGTTCTGATCTCTTGGTTCTCCCTCTATTCTTGTACTTTGATGATTTTGAAGTGGGAAACGCCCTCGGCCCACATGCTGGTCTCTATAAGCTTGGAGGCGTTTATTTCTCAATGCAATTTTTACCTCCTGAATTTCAATCTTCAGTAGAAAATGTATTTCTAACTTTGCTTTTTCATTCCTCTGACAGCTGTTCCGGAGGATGGCAACTTCTATGTATTTCAAAAATTAATTGACGATCTGAATGCACTAGAGGCTTCGGGTATCACTATTCCAATTGATAGTAACATGGTTACTATTCATTTTATTGCTCCAATCCTGTTAGCTGATAATCTAGGATACCATCAAGTGTTAGGATTTGCTGGTGGTTTCACAGCCAACTTTTATTGTAGGTTTTGTAGGAGTCACAGGAGTGACATGCACCACATGCTCGAGGAGTGTCAATCAGCCTTAAGGAAACCCTGTGAATATGAAAATGATGTTGAGTTGGGTTTGGCCATGTCAGGGATTAATGAGAATTCAGTTTGGAACTCTCTAAATTCATTTCATGTGTATGAGAATTTTTCAGTGGATATCCTACACAATTTACTGCTAGGTGTATGTAAAACTGATATGTCATTAATCCTTCATCATTATGTGTGTGTTAAGAAGACACTTTCTCTCCCAGTTTTGAATTCCAGAATGAAATCTTTCAACTATGTAATTAATGGTTTTGAGAACAAGCCTCCTGTTCTCTTACTTGAGGACATCAAGGAATCCTAAATTTCGATGACTGGTTCTGAACTTTTAAATTTTTGCCTGTTGTTTGCTTTTCTTGTTCATGACTTGCTGGGACCCAACTTTCAAGATGATCCCCATTGGGCTTTGTATTTAACTCTAAGAGGGATTCTTGACATTGCGCTTGCTAAATCTTATCAAAAGGAATGTCTTGATGCTCTTCGAATCCTTGTGCGAGAACATCATAGAATAAGGGTGATACAGCTATTGTCACATTTGCGTTGCAAAGACCATTTTCTTCTGCATTATTGTACCGTCTTAGAATATTCTGGTCCTACTGCTCACCTATCTACTAGCAAGTTCGAATCTAAACACAAAAAGTTAAAGACTATTGCTAACAGTTCTAGTTCACGAGTCTTTGTCTGTCATACAATAGCTGTTAAGGAACAGCTTGGATTGTGTTTTCGATTTGAAAGCGGTAGAGGTTTGGTGCTCCCGTTAGAATCTGGCCCTTCTGATCATGTGCAAACCTCATACATGGATGGATCTTACCTCTACCGGCATTGTTTGCCTAATGAATTTAAGGACTTCAGTGACATTGTTCCCTGGGTGGAGTTGCATGGCATTTGTTACCACAAACTATCTTTTGTGGCTGTTGATAACAATGACCTCTATCCTTCTTTTGCTCAGATCCACCGAATATTGTTAAGTGAGGAGTTCCATGCTTGCTTTGTTTTAAAATGTTTTGAAACAAAGTCTTTTGATGAGAGCATGCATGCCTATGTTGTTACTGAAACTTCCAAATTCATCTGTAAATATGTTCATGAGCTTTGGTATCCATTCATTGTCATTCATCTCCAAAAAGCAAACAGAAGTTTTATAACTTTACGTCAAATGATCTAGTTTTATACCTGTGACTCGTAAATATGTTTTTATCAAATGTATTTTTCTAATGCCGTTTTGGTGCATGTGCATTGTTGTCATATATATTTGCATGTGTATTTTCATGCAACAATAAAGTAAGTGGCATTTCAGTCATCTGTGGTTTTCTTTCATGCCCAGCAATATTTTTCACGAGCAACCTTTTTACGAGCAATATTTTTTATTTACGACCATGGTAAGGTTTACAGTTATGTTTATTTAAAGCAACAAATATACATAGTTAAATCTACCAGCCGGGAGGGCGGGCGCCACAGTAACAGTTACCAGAATTCTGGTAATTTTTACCAGATGGCCGCTAACTAGGCAGTGTGGTATTTGGTACTAGAATTCTAGTTGGTTCCTATTTTACTACACATTCTAGTAAATGGCACTAGAATTCTGGTTGGCCTAACTAAACTCGGGGTTGGACTGGTTGGACCCACGGGGGCGTGGGCGGCGGGGGCAGCGGCTCCAGCGGGGGCGGCCGCTTGAGCATCTCGGCCTTGTCGTGCAGGTACTGCGGAACAGGGGGAGTCGGGGTCCGGACCGCGCGTGTGACCCCACCAATGGATTCCTCGTACGGAGAGCAATCCATTGGTGGGGCCACACGCTCGGTTCGAGTCCTGCTTCACGACTCTGGAGCTCAAAACGCGCCTGGGATTTGTGCGCCGCACCTTGAGCCTGGTGGCCTCCTTGGCGCCGGGGCAGCACACGGGGCGCAGGCTGTAGCCGGGCACGGCGGACCCCAGCGGCACGGGGTCGCGGACGGCCGGGCGCACGAACCCGCAGTGCTCGCCGCAGCCCGTGCGCCTGCACGCGCGCTGCAGCCCGCCGCGCTTCAGGCAGCGGCACTCGGAGTAGAAGGCGCCCGCGCGCAGCTCCGAGGACTTACAGGGCTTGAGCGGGGCGGGCGCGTACGGCACCACGGCCGTCTCCTCGCACTGCGCCGTCCGCGCCGTCACCCTCGGCAGGCTGGTGGCCGCGCCGCAAGGCTTGGGCCCCTGGGGGCACGGCCGGCAGGGCTCGTCGCTCGCCACCCTGGCGCCCGCGGATTCGAGGGTAGGCAACACGGTGGACAGCCGTGCAGTGGTTCTGCCCGCACGGCAGGCGTTCGCGCACGCGCAGACGCGCAGTGCGTCTGTTAGCGTTGTCGCGGCTACGGCGTGGGCCGCTGCGATTGCTGCGGTTGCTCTGAATTCCCGGTCTGGCCGCGGGCAGGTTGACGGGGCCGAACGGAGCGGCGCCGCTGGCACCAGCGCCTCCGACCACACAGCTGCAGGCCCTACAGACAGTACAGCAGTACAGCCAGCGCAGCCGGCCAGCCTCGCGCTGCTCGATCGGCCTTGGCGCGGCGGCGTGGCCGCCGGGCTGTGGGCATCCGCAAAGATGTTGTCGGAGTCCAAAGTGACAGCCATGTATCTTTATTCAAAGAGCATGGCTATGTCTTCGGGCACGTCCCGCCCTGCCCCGCTCCGCGCCCGCAGCCAGCTTTTTATCGCCCTTTCACCCGCGTACGCTGTTTCGGGATGCCCCAAGAGTGCGACAGACGCTAACCGTCTTAACGCTGTCTATCCATTTTACTCTCAGATATCATGAGTGAGCCCAAGAAAGCGCGCAAGTCCTACAGGCGGGTCCTGTGTCCCATGTGTGTGGCGTACTCGCCGACAGAGAAGGATATGGTTTTCCATCTCAGGTCGAAGCACGCCCTAACGGAGCAGGACGCACTCAAGGCGGTCACCCAACGTGTGAAGGACATGACGAAGGGACTGTTGTCATTCACACCCCATCACCTTTCGCACGTGCCTTGAGAGCCCGGGAGCCCGGCCCGCCTGTCCACAAGCCGGAAGTGACACCAAGTGCTCGCGGTGGACGATTTTGGCGTTAGAAGCGGTTAGAAGTTGTTGCTCGCGAAGGAGAAAAAAATCCCAAAATGGGAAAAACTCCAAATGCACGTAACGAATAATCCGTTGCACGACTCTGAAAAATGTGTATTCCGCCAAAATTTACAGACACAGTTGGGTTGGTAATTAATGTCTTTTTTGATCAGCGTGAGCAGGCGAGCAGCGGGCTGCATACAGTGCAGGGGCTTCTCGTCTCTCTCGTGTGTCTCTCTCTCTCTCACTCTCTCTCTCTCTCTCTCTCTCTCTCTCTCACTCTCTCTCTCTCTCTCTATCCCTCTCTCTTTCTCTCTCGTCTCTCCCTCTCTCTCTCTCTCTCTCTCTCTCTCTCTCTCTCTCTCTCTCTCTCTCTCTCTCTCCCTCTCTCTCCCTCTCTCTTTCTCTCTCGTCTCTCTCTCTCTCTTTCTCTCTCGTCTCTCCCTCTCTCCCTCTCTCTCTCTCTCTCTCTCCCTCTCTCTCTCTCTCTCTCTCTCCCTCTCTCTTTCTCTCTCGTCTCTCTCTTTCTCTCTCGTCTCTCTCTCTCTCTTTCTCTCTCACTCTCTCTCGCGCACGTGGACGAGGTGGTCGTCATCGACATCACGACAGAAGCAGACAGAAGCCCGCCGCCGCCCGCTCGCCGGCACACTGCTTCCGAGAGTCGTTTCCCTCGCTCTGTCTCTCTCGCACCCATACGGGACAGCTGCTTGAGTGCGAGAGAGACAGAGCGACGAAAGCGACTCTCAGTCTGCTGCATTTGGAAACGAGAGCGATGCGTCCTCAGGTGACACTGTGACACTACACTGCCGACACCACTGCCTCCGTTTGTGTCACGCTTTCTGGGAAGGCGGGGGCGGGGAAGAGAGGAGGGTAGGGGAGGGGGCGGCTCGGGCTGGGGAGAGAGAGGGGGGAGGGGAGGGAGAGAGGGGAGGGGGCGGCGCCGTCAGCTGAGCAGCTCCGCGCAGTCAGTGCTCCGCCGCGCGCCCATCCAGTCGTCCGCAGCCGCCCGCGCTGGCCGCGTGTCGTTGTTGTTGTTTACGGTGCCCGACATTGCGAGTAGTGTTGTGTGCGGTGATCCGAGCCACAATGTAAGTATACTTACATGGAGCCACCAGCGGAGCGGAGTGCTTGTAATTTGGGAAGCCGCCGGCACACTAGCCGCGTTGGCACACTGCTGCGCCTTCTTCCGGACGCGTGGTCCGGACCGTACCTCCAGACTTCCAGTGGCCCGGCCTGGCTCCGCCATCGATTTGGGAGCGGCTCGGTGAAGTTTTGTGGGCTGGTGGAACCAGCAGGTTGAATCGTCGCCGCCTCTCTCTTCCTTACGGGGCGCCCCGTGAGTGCGAGAAGGACAGGGCGACGAGGCACAGGGCCTCCAGGCCGGCCGGTGGGGAGACGGGCTCGGTCTATGGCCCTTCGACAGTGCAGGGCCTGACAGCGCGGCCTCTCGGGCTTGGCGGCGCGGCCCGCAGGCCCGCACAGGGCCTCGGTCTATGGCCCTTGACCTCAAGACCAAGCTCCGCGCGTTGACCCTTTTTGACGCCCATTGCACCAGGGACCACATTCCTAACCTCGGTACGATCATCCGACGTGCATTTCAGACGTTAAAAAGAAAACAAAATTCAAATATCGTGCTACTTTTTCATCGTTTTTCGTGGAATCGAACTTCCAACCCACGTTTCTCATTCAGAAAGCGCCCAGTTCTGTCCCCGAGTTGTGAAAACAGTAAACCAAATAACGCTCTATTATGGTCAATTTTCCGGAGAACCTCACATAACCGGAAGTTGGAAATATTAAAGGTGTCCCACTGTACCCCACCTTCCCTTACACTGTAAACGGCGAGCATTGCGCTGCTTGCGCCGCGGTTGCCTGCCTACCGCCCACGCGATGGTCATGACCTCGGCGGCCCGGCTCGGCCTGGCTCGGCACGCCCCCTCCGCGCGTTAGAGCCCGTCAAACGGCAGGCCAATCTTATTTTAACGCGTGGCCCGACCGGCCTGACCAAGTATGAAAACGTGTGACCCACGCGACCTGTGCCCTTTTATCATGGACCAGCTGGGCCAAATCTCCTTTAAGTCTGGTCGGCGCGGTCTGCCGCTAGACCTGCACACCCGACAGGCCCTGGATTCCTCGTTCGGAGAGCAATCCATTGGTGGGGTCACACGTTCTGTTCGAGTCCCATTTAGCGACTCTGGAGCTCAAAACGCGTCCGGAACTTTGACCGCCTGCACCGGTTCTCTGGCCCACTGTGCGTCGTCATCCGGGCGAGGCGAGGTTAGAGAGGTTGGAGAGCGCGTCGCGGGGCAAGGTGACATAGGCATCCGAGTTCCAAGTCCTTGCAAGTGCACATGTGCCCCGCAGCAGCCTGCCTGCCGCTGCCTGCCTGGCACGATGCTGCATTCCTGTACAGTCCGAGCAGACAGTGCACTCGGCTCTCCTGGCTCCCCTAGTCTCCTGGCCTGGCCTCCCTAGTCAGGCCAGCGAGCGTGGTCGGACAGTGGGCCAGAAGACCGGTGGAGGCGGCCAAAACTCTAGACGCGTTTTGAGCTCCAGAGTCGCTAATCAGGACTCGAACCAAACGTGTAACCCCACCAATGGCTTCCTCGTTCGGAGAGCAGTCCATTGGTGGGGTCCACGTTCGGTTCGAGCACCTTTTAGCGACTCTGGAGCTCAAAACGCGTGTAGAGTTTTGGCCGCCTCCACCGGTCTTCTGGCCCACTGTGGGCCGGTCAGCCTGCGAGGTAGGCCGCCGCGCCGGACTGCCGCGCAGTCCCCCCGCCACGCCGCGTCGCGTCGCGTGGTCCGCGGTCCGTCCGAGGCCCTGTGCGGGCCTGCGGGTCGCGCCGCCAAGCCCGAGAGGCCGCGCTGTCAAGCCCTGCACTGTCGAAGCGAAGCGGGGCCCCGCCCTTCCCTTCCCGCCCCGCCACGCCAGGCTAATTTCCTTGTTATTCCACCTTTGGGCGGCCGCGCTGTTATCTCGCCGACTTTCTGAGCAATCGCGGGTCTCTCTCTCTCTTTCTCTCTCACCGCGCGGCCCCTCAAAACTGTACTCGCGGCTGCTCGGTACAGTGCCCTGCCGTCGGCCCTCGGAGCCCTCGGCCCTGCCGCGTCGCGCAGCCTCCTTGCCTGTGCGGTTGGCTGGTTGGCCAGGCATGCATGCGGTCTGGCTCTGGCGGCGGGGCGGGCCACGGC
The DNA here is from genome assembly GCF_012932325.1 of Thrips palmi. NCBI lineage: Eukaryota > Metazoa > Arthropoda > Insecta > Thysanoptera > Thripidae > Thrips > Thrips palmi. The sequence goes on along the minus strand of NW_023144630.1, from coordinate 196,180 downwards.
TCACAGAACGGCGCTTGGCTCGGCAACGGAACGCCTTCGCCTTCACGCACATTGCCCTGCTGGGCCCTCGGCTGGGCCCCTCGCCCCTCGCCTCCACTCGCCTCGAGGAAGCAACGGACCTGTCCGTCTTTGTGTTTCGGAGTCCTCCGGCCGGCCGGCGGGGCGGTGCGGGGCGGGGCGGGGCGGGGCGTATGCCGTATGGATGTCCGTTTGTGCCGTCATCTCGCATTGACCTGTCTCGTCCATTTCCCGTTCCCGGCTTTTCCTTTGCCTTTCCGGTGCCGTGGTCGTGGCCGCGCGCCACGCCTCGGCTCTCCCTCGCACGCCGCGCGTCCGTCGCCGTGCGTCTGTCTTGGCAGCGATTCAAGTCCAGACAATCCCAGACGGACGGCCGTACGACGTACGACGGGGGTGCGGCTGTCGGCGGGTCGTCGTTGAACCGTGGCGTTGCAGTCGTTGCAGTGGAGGGCCAGGGCTGCCTCCAGGGCGCGGCTTGCCCGGCGGCCTGTGCAGGGATCGCGGTCCGGCGGGCCACTCTTGACCCTAACGGCGCCGCGGCACAGCGCCCTTCGTTAATGCGCCGCGGGGTGGGGCCGGGCGGGGCCGGGCGGGGCCTTCAGGGGCGTGGGGCTTTGCCGGGCTTGGCCGGGCTTTGCAGAGGCGCGGCACTCCGACGCGGCGGCCATTTGTCTCGAATCAATTGCGTCTCAATGGGACTATGGAGGCGACAGGCTTGCTGTGCGGCGCGGGGCGGGGCGGGGCGGGGCGAAGCGGGGTGGCAGGATGCCGCGGGATTGTACCGCGCCGAGCCGAGCCCAGCCCGTGGTGCCCGCCTTTGCTTCTCCCGGGCATTTGTTTGTCCCGGTCGGCGCCGTCCTGCTGTCCTCCTGTCCGCCGCCGACGCTGGCCGAGCTTTGTTCGCGTCCTGCGTCCTGCCCGTCCTGCCCCGCGGAGCCCCGGCCTGCTGCAGCCAGGAGGGCCGCGGGGAGCGGGGCGGCGGCCGACGGCGGTCGCGAGAGCGGTAAAGATGGCCGCGGCTTTGGACCCCTCCTTCCATCCGCCCCCGCGGGTCAGGTCCCCGTCCCCATCCCCGTCCCCGCGGCGAGGCGCGGTTCGAACGCCAAGACTAATGACGCTGTCCTGGGCGGAGCGGCCAGGGCTGACCCGCTCGGCAGCCCGTCGTTGTTCGGGTTCGATCGCGTCCTTGGAAGAAGCGCCGCGCCGCGACACCCCCGAACCAAAGCCCGCGCGGCGCGCCGTGCTACCGCACCAGTTCCCCAGGGAAGGGAAAACGGAAGAAGCCGTAACCTAAATTTGCCGTCGTGCCGCGCCGTGCCGTGCCGCGCTGTCACCCGTGGCCCGGTTCTCAGCCTCTGCCTCGGCTCCGCGGGCTCCGCGGCTCTGCCGGCTCGTCGTGGCCGCGGGTCGTGCCCCGGCCTTGCCCGGCCTTGCCCTGCACGTCACGCGTGCCGCGGCGTGCCTGCCGGGCTGCGGCGCGTCCGCACGTCCAGCGCGGCACGTCGGCGTGGTGCTGTGGCAGTGCTGTGGCCACCGCGGGTAATGACAGTGCGCCGCGTCCACCCAGCACACTCATTCCGAGCGTCGTTTTCGTCGCTCTGCCTCTCTCGCACCCACAGGGCACGACCCATGAGTGCGAGAGAGGCAGAGCGACGAAAAAGTCTGCAGCAGAGCTAAGCAGTGCCCAGCACGCCGAATCGGAAGAGTGCTCCCCTGCCTCTGTCGCACTCATGGGGCGCCCCGCCGAGAGACAGAGAGGACACTGTCCGGCATGAGCCCGGTCTTCGGGTCGGCCAGGACGGCCAGGACGGCCAGGACGGCCAGGACGGCCAGGACGGCCAGGACGGCCAGTCGTCCGCGGACGTGGGAGGATCTGGGCGTGCATCGGGGGGATGGGGATGGGGCCTCGTCCGGCACGTGCTCCAGCACGGCTTCCGGCCATTCGCACGCCTTGGTGCCTCGCAGTGCCTCGCAGTGCCGTGGCGCGCCGTGCCTCGCCGTGTGGACGGACAGGCGGGCTGTGCAACGCGCTCGCTCCATTGTTTGTCACGAGGGGGTAACCACTCGCGTAATACCCTGTACACAAAAACCGTGTATTACGCGTAATACACGTGATCGTAATACAATTTTTGGGTCAAATGTGCCAAATTTTGGCATTTTAGGGCCGTAATACACGAGTAATACACCCGTAATACAGCGTAATACCGAGTAGTCTGTACACGATTTCTTGAAGTGTTTACCCCCTCGGTTTGTCACTGCACTGCACTGGCCGAGGGCCGAGGGGCGAGGGCGGAGATGGATATTGCCCGCGCTGACCCCTCGGTCTCGGTGACTCAGTGCCATCGACACGCCGCGTCGCCGCGTCGCCGTGTCCACTCGATCGGCCGCCCACGCGCGGCCCACTGCCTCGCAGCCTGCGGGCTGCCTCGTTCGCCTTGTCCCCGTCTCGGTCGCACCCCTTGGGTCGCCCCAAGAGGGCGAGAGAGACAGGACGACGAAAGCAGCACTGTTCGGAATCACACTGCAAAGTGCCCTTCGTCATGACCTTGTTCCTCAGTCCGCTCGAATTTCGGTAGGGAAGTCCTCGCCAGGGCCTGGCGACTGATTCCGAAAAGTCGCTTTGCCTCTTTCGCACTCATGCGGCGTCCCGTCGCGGAGCGAGAGAGACAGAGCGACGCAACGATTCTCCGGAATCGCAGGGGCGTGCGGATTCCTCAGCAGTCGTTTCGTTTCGTCCCGACTCCACTCTCCCACGCGCCTTTTTATGGAGCCAGCGGGCCGGGCCGGGCTAGGCCATGCATGCAGGCCTCTAGCGGATCCCGAAGAGTTCTTCGTCGCCCCATCCCTCTCTCTCGCGCACCCCTGCAAGGAACACCCGATGAGTGCAAGAGAGAAAGAGCGATGAAAGCGCTGTTCGGAACCAGCCGACATCCCACCGGAGCCTTGGGGCATCGTTTGCGTCGCGCTCCCTGCAGCCCGCGCTCCCTGCAGCCCGCGCACCTTCGACCCGAGACCGCATTTAAATTGTGTGCTCGCCACGCCACTGGGTGGCTTGCTCTTGCTACTACGTATACCAAAGTGACGGTAAACGACTAACGACTGTCCATGCCCTGTGCGCGTAAAATCTTAAGTTTTCAGAACACACGTGTAATTTAGCCCGGAATGTTGTCAAATTATATACACTATACCATACTATCCACCATTCTTCACACGGCCTTGAATCGAAACTCGACGTCAACCCGGATTATTTTATGTCTGTATAGTTTCGGGAAAACGTGTTGCTGGAGGCATCGCGTTGTTGCTCATCCCAGAGTGTATGCATGTGTGAGTGCGAAGCCTGCGTGTGTGTCCGCGTGCTGTTGTTGTTTGTGTGTCGGTGCGTGTGCACGCGCGTCCGCGAGACAATGCTTTGGCGCTCTCATGCTTTCGTTTCGATATCACAAGTTGTGTAGTCACATCTGGGGGCTGTCGCGGTGAGGCGGCGAGGCACCGTCGTGACGCCAGTCGAGATAAGGATAAGGCGAACCCATCATTATCGTTATGAAAGTCGCGATGCTGGAGCGCTGGGGCGCTGGAGCTGGAACGCGCGGCTCAGCGCTGCCGCGGCTCGGCCGCTGGAAGCTCGCTGGAAGGCGAGGTGAACGGACGCGGCGCGGGGCGGGGCGGGGCGGGGCGGGGCGGGGCGGGGCGTGTTTTGCGGTAGCTGCAACCGCTCCAGCTCCAGCAGCATCAGCCCGGAGCGGTGCAGCGCGCAGGCTGGCTGGGCTGGCGCAGGCCCATCAGGCCCCACGCTTGCTGGTGAAAGGTCACCTGGTCGTTGCTTTTGCTCCTGTCACGCCACGCCGTGCCACGCCGTGCCCGGCCGCGGTACTTGCTTGGCAAAACATCGCGGCGCGGAGCGGCACGACGGAGTGGCTGCGGTAATTCCGAAAAATGCGCCTCCATCTCGACACTGGTCGACACGCACGCGGCGCCGCGGAACGGAAGTCGCTAATTGAGCCGCCTTTTTTCCCCGTTTTGGCCGCCCCGCCCCGCCCCGCCCCGCCCCGCCCCGCCCCGCATGGCCGCTTTGATTTCCGGACGGCAGCGCAGCAGGGCCTTCGGCAGGGCCTTCGGGGCCTCGGTCCTGGCGGCGGCAGCCTTGACGAACGGGTCCTAGCCGCCGGACGCTGCATGCGCTGCATGGATGACCGGTCTGCCGGATTTCGATCGCCGTGTTTCCTGGCACTGGTTTTGATTTTGACTCGACCGGAACACCGGGGTGGCGGCCCGGCGTTGCACAGTAGCGCCCCGGGGCTGTTGGGCCGGCCAATGGGCTGGCCGTGCCGTCCGTGCCGCCGACCGGCTGCAGCAGGGCCGTGGGCGCCGCGACGTCGCCTCCCCGTCCTGTAGTGGCGGTTGGTGGTACCAGAACTTGCAGTGCAGGCGGTCCTGCGGTCCTGTTGGTGACCGAGACCAGGGTCCAGGGTTGGCTCGTTGCATAAGGCCCGTCCAGAATGGAGAGTCCAGCCAGTCCGCCCGGCCAGTCCGCCTGCCCGCGGCGCCGAGCCCCGCCCCGCCCCGCCCCGCCCCGCCCCGCCCCGCCCCGCCCCGCCCCGCCCCGCCCCGCCCCCCGCCCCCCCGCCCCGCCCCGCCCGGCGCCGCGACCTGGCTCGGCCGCCGATGCCATCTCTCCGAAAAACGCGCCTCTATTACTGCCACTGGTATTTTATTTATCTGCGTTTCGCCGTGGAGCGATCGCGACGTTTATGCCGCGCTGGCATTGCCAGTGCAAGGGGCTGGCGGTGCCTGGCCTCTCGGCCGCCGCGCCCCGCCTGTAGGCGAGCCTTAGGCCCGTCCAGCCCGACTAAGTGCCTGGCGGTTGGCGTTCCCGGCCGTCGTGGCCCTCGTGGCCCTCTGCGCCAGGCCACGCCAGGCCACGCCAGGCCACGCCAGGCCACGCCAGGCCACGCCAGGCCACGCCAGGCCACGCCAGCCGGCTCGCTGTCTCTCTCGCACTCGCTGGGCGTCCCCAAGGGGTGCGAGAGAGACAGAGCGACGAAAGCACTGCTCGGAATCGCTCTTCAGACAGCGCCAAGCTGTGCCAAGCGGCGCCGGGCGAGGCCGCGAGTCAAGCCCGCGTCGCGTTTCGTTCGAATGACGTTATCGTCCCCTCTCGAAAGATCCATTTGCGATGGGCGGCGAGCATGGCGAGCCTGGCGAGTTCGCAGTGCCGACGGGGGCCCTCGAGCGGCCGGCCCGGAGGGGCCCTGCTTGCAACGCCCTGCTGGCGTTGAGGATGTTCGCCCCGCGCAGATAGCGAACGCCACTCGACGGCTAGCAGATAGTGCATCAAGTTCAAGACAAGGTCAATAATCCAAGTGCAAGTATTATCCTAGCGGTGTGTGCCGTGCCGTGCCACGCCGAACGCTTAGGCGCGGCCCCGAGCAGCCCTGGACGCGGTGCGGCGCTCCGTTTAGGCGTCAAGCGAGCACGCCGCTCGGCGCCGCGCCGCGCCGTCCTGCTGCGGCTCCGCTGCTCCGCTGCTCCGCTGCCGAGCCGCTCGGAGAATCGTCTCGTCGCTGTCGCTCTCGCTCCCCTGCTGGACGCCCGACGTGTGCGACGGCGACGGACGTCTGTTCGGAAGCAGCCCGGTGCTCCGCTTGCACGGCGCGGCCGCGCACCGCTGTCGTGGGGTTGCCTACCCCGCGCCGCAGCTGCGCGGAAAAATGCAACAATGCCTCCGAGTTTGGCCCGGCTTGGCGCCCTCGGGTCGCGGCGGGCGGTGCCGGCCACAGGTCGGCTCGCTCGGGTCTATATTTTTAATTGGTCTATGTATTTTATCTTTTGATACACAATTTTAGATACTATCTTTGGAATAAGCCCATACAACCCGAGGGGTTACCCACTCCGGGAATCATGTGTACACTCAGTCCGGGAATCATTCGTAAATCTTTTAAAATTTGATGGAAAATCCTCATAGTTTCAATTTAAAGTCATGGTAATCATGTGATACACACAAAAACATTCAAATACAAAGCAAATTTTCGAAAGTTATCTCTTTTTCTCAGGGATATGTTCTGGGAATCGCGGGAATCCGGAATCGTGTGTACACTAAAACAACGAGTGGGTAACCCCTCGATACAACCCCATAGACGAAAATGGAAGACGCAGACTTAATTGGTCTTTGTGTTTTATTTCATACAAAATTTTAAATACTAATGAGCCCCTACTTCCACATAGAGGAAAATCAAACGAGTATCATCTGCTTTCATGAACGTTCGTTAAATGAGTTTTTTTAAAATAAGCATGAAATTTGGCGCATTATTTTTACAATTTCTGCACTTTTAAACATTAAATTAAACGCTTTCCCCACGTGTGTTTGTTAGAGTAGTGATGCTCGCGGCGTGACGGGTGACAAAAAGCTTGTTCTGGGAATGTCGCGCTCACTAGAACTTTGACCGCGAGGACTCGCTTTATCTTTGATGAATCGTTTAAACGGGAAAATGCTCTTGTGAAAAAATAATGAACATCATGTGGAGCGGTTTGTTGTTTTTTTCGTTGTTTTTTTTTAAGCGTGGGCTGTAAGTGTGATGTATGACCGGTGGTCGGCGAGGCCCGGCGAGGCCCGGCGAGGCCGTTTTGCGCCCCCCACCGTGCCACGGCCACGCGCTATGACCGCGCGCTATGGCCGTGGCTCGGCGTGGCCTCTGCCTTCTTTCGCTCTCACTGCCCTGAAAGCGGCGCAACGCTCGGTGGGCGAGGCGGCGTGGCGGGGCGTGGCGATCCATGCGAGGACGCCCACGCCGCCTGACTTGGTGCGAGTGACGCCTCTGTCTTTCTCGCACACCCGCGCGACGAAGGTCGAAGGTGCCGTCAAATCCGCGAAACGCCAAGGGCTTGTCTTTGGCGGGGCGTGGCGGGGCGCGGCGCGCATGGCAAAGAACTCCCGAAGGCTGTATGTGGGTCTTCCTTCCCTCGCGTGCAGGCACTGCGAGGCACTGCGAGGCACTGCCCGTCTCTCTCGTGTGTCTCTCTCTCTCTCTCGTCGTGTGCATGCAGTTTCATTACATTACGCAGCTTGTCATGAGATTTTCATTTCATGTCATTAAATTTTTCAAAAATAATTAAGCATGACTGATTTTTTTTGCATTTGTCCAGGATCTAAATTAAGCTTGGCCCTTTCGCTGTTGCAGATGAGAGATGAAGTTCCGTGGGTGCCGCACGGCCCGGCCGCCCTCCAGGCAATCCTGGAGGACCGGGGCGCACGCTGCCCGCATTTGTGGCAAGTCGATGCGGTGATGGCGGCGTGCGCCGGGGCCAAAAATGGCTCTTTCAAGAAGACGGCGGAGGCGGGCGGCGCCAAAACCAGGATCAAGAGTATTCAGTCGGCATTTCGGAAAAAGTTCAAAATACGTTTCCGAAAAGAGCTAAAGGTGAGTTTTTGACACTGCACATTCCGTGCCGGGGAAACGAACATGCTGCATGTTGCGTGTGACATCGTGTGTTTCCCGACGCAGCCGCGGCGCGTTATTCTACCGGCGTCGTCGGGATTTTTGACGCGCCGCTGGTGCAGGCCGAGCGAACGGTGCCTTTCGTCGCTCGGTCTCGCTCGCCGCGACGCACAGTGGGCCAGAAGACCGGTGGCGGCGGCCAAAACGCTAGACGCGTTTTGAGCTTCAGTCTGTTAATGGGACTCGAACCGAACGTGTGGCCCCACCAATCGAATGCGACGGCACGCCCCGCGAGTGTGACAGGGCCGGGGCGCGTGGGCCTCCAAGGCGTGATGACGGCGCCAGTGTCGACCACCGTGCGGCAGGGCGTGTCCCGTCTCCAGGGTGCACGGCGGCGCAAGCGACGAGGGGTCGGCGTGCAGCGGGGGCGATGACGCAGTCGCCGGGCGAGGTCCGCGCCGCGCCCCTAGCGGCGGGACCGACGGTCGTTTCCCTTGCGGTTCTGACGATCTCCCCTACGATCGTCACGGTGGCCGTCACGGCGGTTGTCGCGGCGGTCGTCGTCTCGGCGGCCATCTTCGTCGCGGCGGTCTCGGCGCTCCGGACAGTCTCGGCCAATGTGGCCCACTTCCTGGAACTTATAACAAATCGGGCGCCCGTCGCTGTGCCACTTCATCGTGGTTCGGCCCCTTCACTGAAAATCAAATAGTGATACATCTCACTCTCTGAGGGATGAGACATAACTGTCTCACCGAAAAAATGGTGATACTAAAATGTATCACCGAAAAAATAGTCGTACACGCATGTATCACCGAAAAAATGGTCGTACACGCATGTATCACCGAAAAAAGGTCGTACACAAATGTATCACCGAAAAAAGGGTGATACTTCCCCAGGAAAACAAGGGCCAATCTCGCTGATGTCTCACCGTTTTTTCGGTGATACATTTCTGTACGACCCTTTTTTCGGTGATACATGCGTGTACGACCATTTTTTCGGTGATACATGCGTGTACGACCATTTTTTCGGTGATACATTTTGTATCGCCGAAAATTGGTGAGATGTCTCACCCTTCGAATTTCAGTGTTTCCGGGGCTCCCTGCCGGCGGGGTGCGGCCGTCGAGGTGGGCGGCTGGGGCTGCTGCGCGGCCGCGGCGGGCTGCACGGCGCGGATGGCAGCTGTCAGCTGCTCGGCCAATTGGGTGACCAGCAGGGTTCGGAAAGTTACTAGTAGTAACTAGTTACAATACCGGTACTAGTTACTTTTTAAGCGGTCTTGCTACCGCTTCTAGCTCTGCATACGATCCCACTCATCCCATCCCATCCATCCACCCATCCATCCATTCAGCGCGCTCGGAGGGGACTGCATGGTCGTGGTTCGTCGTTCGTCGTTCGTCGTTCGTCGTCGCCTGCGCCGCCACGCCGCCTCGCCGCGCCAGTCCCCACTCCTCACAGCCACCCCCTCCCTCCTTGCCCCCTCTCTGCCCGGCTTCCCCGGCCGGTCCACGGCAAGACCGCTTTGCTAAGCTTGCCTTGGCGGAACTTTTTTTGAGTAACGATACTAATAACTAGTTACTTTTCTCAGGCCAGGTAACTGTATCAGTACTAGTTACAAATTTGTCGGTAACGTACTAGTTGTTCGTTACAGTTACATTTCGCTCGCCGGGGCCGCCTTTTTCCATTTTTTTCTCGCGCCACGTGACGCAAAACTCGGCGCTTACGAGATATTTTTCTCGGATTGGCTTTGTTTTGTCCTCACGTGTGTTGCCAGGGAGAGAGGGCGCGACAATTCGTTCCGGATGCCGTAGTCCTTGCCGGCCAACCTTCCTGGTTTATTGGTCCCGAGAATGGCATAAAGGACAAAGCAAGATGCGTGGCATCCTCTCTCTCTCTCCCACTGCCTGGCCTGAATAGACAAAGGCAGGAGACGCGCGGGCGGGCGGCGGGTCACATGTTTGGGAAACGGCGCGGCAGGTCAATTATGAAGAGATGGCGTGAAAGTACGGTCGCAATGGGCGAGGCAGTGCACTTGACCTTGGTCGCAGAAGCAATGAAGAGACGGCGTTTATTGAACCCAATTAGCTTGGAAAAGTGACCGGGGGAGGGGCGGCTGTTTTACGGATTGAACTACTCTACTCTGCCAAAAAGTAATAGTAAAAGTAACTAGTTACAAATTTTTCGGGAACGGTAACGATACTAGTTACTTTTCTGGACAAAAGTAACGGTAACAGTAACTAGTAAAAATTTTGGGCCAAGTACTTGTAACGGTACTAGTTACAAAAAATTGAGTAACTTTCCGAACCCTGGTGACCAGTGGGCTCGTGTCGGCCACGTCTCCGGCGCCGTCGTGGCGTGTCGCTGGTGCGGCTTCGACTTCAACCTGGCGGACGCGCTTCACGGGCGGGGCGTCCTCGAGCTCGCTGGCGGTCGCCAACGCCGTCGTCAGGTCGCCGGGGCGCGACATGAGCAGTAGACGTCGGGTCGCCGGGCCGGCAGGCCAGGAAGTTGTCCAGCACCAACTTGTCCAGCACGCTCGGCGAGCGGCCGACGACGGGGTCGTCCCGGTATGCATCCCGGCACAGCAGGTCAATTTGCACTCCAAACTCCCGGAGGGTTTGGTCCGGTTGCTGACGCGCCGCCTTCAGGCTCTGCACCGCGATGTTGCGGGGCCGCGGCCTTCCAAACCTCGTCAACAGCGCGCTGTCCAGCTCCCCGAAGTTCGTCAGCTGGTCCGCAGTCAGACGCAAAGATCGTCAACGGGTGGATCGCGTTGGATCGGGCTCGCCAACGTCGGTCCGGGTCGGTCCCGAGCCAAGCCCTGGCGGGCGTGGGCCCGGCCGGTGACTGGTCCGGCTTCGAATCCTGGCAGAAGCCTGCATTTTTATCGGTCTCTGGTACCTTTCAGGTCCTTGAAAAAGAATCTCCTCGGTATTTATATGTGCTGTGAAATGTTAGTGGCGGTTGCAGCTCTAAAATCGCGAAAAAAAAATTACAGCGCCGCCGGGACTCGAAGCTGGTCAACGGTTTGGGCCAAAACCGGCGCTCCGGTTTGGTTCGGAACCGACCCGAACCGACGTTCGCGAGCACGATCCATCGCGATCCACCCGTTGACGATCTTTGGTCAGACGTGGCTTGCCGGCTTGCGGAGGGCCACCACCAAGGACTCGGCCCACTCGGACACAGGACGGCTGGAGGCCAGGGCCAGGAACTGCGCCCGGTAGAAAGTGTAGTCCGTCTTTCCGTCGTAGGTGGGAAACGTGGAACCGCCGGTCCGAGCCCCGGGGGCGCTGCTGCAGGTGCATCATGGTCTACATGGGGTCGAGGAGGATTTCGGCAACGGTACAGCTAGAATGGCATGTAGGGGTATTTTTGGAATCAGGGCGACAAAACAAAGTCAACGGTGCTGGTTTGAATCGAAGCAGTTTGGACCCGGGTTCAAATCCCGGTGGGGTATATTTTGAACATTCTTTTTATTCAAGTTTTCGCATTGTTTCTGATGTTTTTGAGTGCGCTGATGACAAAAATAACATCTAATTTGACCCCAGACGCAGAATCAGGGTTAATCAAAGGCGAAATTCGCACATTTCCTGTTTTTTATAGCAACTTTTTCCTGTTCTTTTTCAGACCCGCCTGAAAGCCCTTCGGCAGGAACAACAAATGGTAAGTACTTGGGCTCATTGGGGCTCGTACATGTTAAATGCATTTCGAAAAAAACATTTTTTTGGTGTAGAAGGATTCGAGCCGGTCTGGCAGGCTGACCTCGCGGTTCGAGTGCAGCCCACCGCGCCCCTCCCCTCCCCCCTTACGACGTCTGTCCGGATTTAACACCTTGACGACGGTACGAGAACCATGTTCTCACAGAGTCGTTTCCGCACCCTTGGGGTGTCCCCACTCGGAGTCCGCGCCTGAGCTTTGCATCGCGGCCTCGCGCACCGTCGCGTGGGACGTGCCATCGTGCCACACTGCGAGACTAGGACTACCCCCGGCGAAGGGCCCTTCGCGGCGCGGCGGGGCCCCACCCAGCACGGCTGTCGGGCTCTCGAAAAGCGCAGTCGGTGACGCCCATGCGTCCCGTGGCGTACAGTGTGCACGACCCGGCATCGGCAGTCCGGCAGGCTGCAAGTTTGATTCGCGTTGGGCGTCCAGACTTCTCGAGCGTAGTGGCAAAGCGCCTGTCATTGCGAGGCATGCCAGCCCGCCGAGCGCGGAAGCGTCCGTGTTGCCTACCCCGGACTCGTCGGGCGCTCTCCACGCGCCGCGCGCTGCCAGTGGACTGGTTCCGAGAGACGTTCTCATCGCTCTGTCTCTCTCGCACCTACACAGGACGCTCAGTGAGTGCGAGAGAGACGGAGCGACGGGAAAGACTCGGAATCAGTCTGCTGAGCCGTAGGCCGTAAATTCGTGGCCATGCGCGCCGGATAATTATTTCTGGCCGCAGAAGCGGGAGGGCAGCAGCGCCTTTGGCGCGCGGGCCGGCGTGTTTATTGACTTTTGACTCATACCGCCCTGTTTCCTGGGAATCCTCTTAATTCCGCGCCATTTCGTCCTCTGCGACGTCCTCGCCGTCGATTGATTCGGAGTGCGGCTGTGCCGCGCGCCGCGCCGCGCCACCCGGAGACTGGGGCGCTCGGCTCACCGCGGCGTCACCTGCAGCCCGCGCTCTGATTGGCGCGCCACAGCCAGCTGCGTCGCGCTCCGACGATACCCCGTGTTCTCTGCGGTCCCATCCCTGGCATGAGCGCCTGCGCGTTGTGTCGTTGGGAATCCCGGTAAAGACAGACACAGCGTTTGGAGTGTCTTCCCTGGCGCCCGGAGCAACTCGGCCGGACAGCGCAAGGCCCGGCCGCACCTTTTGTTTTGCGTGTCGAGAACAGGGCAGGCGCTAGCTTCTCGCTCCCTCCCGCCCGGGATCCTCGCTCGGTCTTCGTCCGACGCGCTGCCCCCTCCACCACGTCCACGCGCCCCCTCCGCCTCCTCCCCAGGCCCCGCGCTCCACCCTGCAAGTATTCGGCTCCATCCCGTAACTAATTGGTTCCAACCCATCCTAACCTAACCTGACGGGCTCGCAACAGATCTTTCTCTACTCGCGGCAGATCGTTGGGTGGTTGACAGACTGATCTGCACGTGGCAGTTGCGGCCTTACGTGACAAAAAAATCGGACAGGGTCCATTTGAACCCGCACCAGCAGCGTGAGGATCCGCTGCGCTACCCTTACACCAGCGGGTTCCATGGAGGCCTGCGCGTCCAGCTCGGCGGCCGACTCCAGCATCCCCAGCCCCCCTCACGCCGCGGGTTTGCCTGCCGGCCGGGCGGACTCCGCGCTGCAACGCTGCGTCGTTCAGTTACGACGCAAAAGTTTAACAACGACTTTTTTCTGTTGTTTTTCAGGAGGACGAGGACGAGGACGAGGACGAGGGAGAGGAAGAGGAGGAGGACGAGGACGAGGGAGAGAAGGAAGAGGAAGAGAAGGAGAAAGAGGAGGAAGAGGAAGACGAGGGAAAGAACGTGGTAAGTACTTCCCCCTTAAGGGGGCTCATTGGGGTTGCGCCGTCCGCGCGTGAAGAGTGATGGGAGTTGATTCAGTTTACAAATCATGCAGGGGTATTTACTAAATTATTTTCCGTTGGGGAAAAATCTTCCTTCGTCTTTCATTGGGACGGAAAGTCTTGAAAAACTTTTTGGGTTATCCTAAAGATGTATAGAGGAGAATTTAGAGACTGAATTTTCAAACTCAACTTTTGTCCTAAGATACAAATTTTCAAATTTTAACATTTCAAAACAGATAATTTTTTGCCTTTTTTCCAAACTTTTTTTGTGTTTGTAGACAAAAGTAGGGCTCCCATTGAAAAATCCTCACTATACTTTGTCCACAAGGCATCAAATGGCAGCAAGAGTGATGTTATCATAGAAGCAGCACAAACATTGTTCAACATTAACATGCCATTAGATACTATGAAACTTGCCTCTTTACCAAAAGATTACCAGGTAGTCACTTTGTTTGCATCAGTTTATTTTGAGTTTAAAATGTTTTTCAGTTAACCAAGAAAACAAATGCGGAGGATTCCGCACAATCTGATGCGGTGTAATTTTCTATCAATTTGACCGCACTAACTGATGCGGAGAAAATTGACTTCATTTACTCATGCAGAGTGTGCCAAACTGGTGCGGTCTCAGTTTTGACCACATTGTAGTTTAGGTGAATTACAAGATCCCACGATATTTACAACAGTGGCAACTTCCCTTCCCAGTCCATCCTCAAAGTGGTTATGTTTACTTGGCCATCTCATTTACTTCTTAAACAATATTATTTGGGAAACCAGTACATACCTGTCATGTAGATGTTTGTAATGCTGAGATGAGTGTAAAGTTAACAGCAATCAGCCTCATTAAAAAGCAGTAGTTTTTTTAAAAATAAAAACCAATGATTGAAACTGCATTTTGTTAGAGATGAATTGTCACACAATTTGAAAACACAATTCAAAATCATTTTTTATCTTTCGAGTCCTTGGCAGCCCATGGCAACACATGCGAAGCACTACAGTACAACTGTGTTGACATGCTTCTATATTTTCAATACTGCAATATAGAAGCATGTCAACACATGCGAAGCACTACAGTACAACTGTATTTTAGTAATATTCATAATTTTATGCTTTGACACATCCACAAATATTGAAAATTCGTTTTTCACAGAAACACACACTGTCATAAGTGAACAACAAAACAAGTTTGCCAACCTAAGATCTTGCGGACGTGCTAGCGTTAAAGTAAAACCAGCTTTGGATGTATATGAGGGATTTTTAAGGGAATGGTATGTTTATTGAAGCTTAAAATTTGATGAACGACTCACACAAAAGAACAACTTTATAGTTTACTTTCTGACTCATAAGATGTTATTTTCTTATATTGGCACTCCTTTGTTTTTGTTTAGCTTATTGGCTGTGGTAGACTTAACCTGTCTTTCCTTGATCTTCTCGAGCAGCCATTTCTTCTCACCACAGTTGAAAGTTTGCTGTAATCTATTATTGGTTTGCCTTTCTGGATGCTGTATCAAACTTTCCTCCATCCCCTGAAAGAAACTACCCACTTAGCCTAAAGATGTTTAACCTGTTGAATCTGAAACTTTCTATGCACATTTTTATCTATGAACTTTGGAAATACTATTTTTGGCGATTTTGCCCATTTTTTGGCCCGTCCCGTTTATTTTTTGTAAAAAAAATTACGGAGGGACGGGCATATAGAATGATGCATGCTGTGCGTCCGTTCGTCCGAGGACTTCCCGTGGTCCGATCTTGACCAAATTTGGTATGCAGCCTCCTTGGGTGACCCTAAGAACTGCTTGTTCATTCTCTTTCCTGGAATTATCCTAATGAAAAAATATTTGTTCTTTTACGCAGATTGATGCTGGTCTGCAAGCCAGAATCGACGAATTCCTTACGGATTGGGAAAGCAGCAAACCCGTGGAAGGAAGATTGCATCCTGATGAAGCTCTTCAACAGCTCAAGATCTATGAAACCAGGTTTACTCGTTTGAAGGAGGAGCGTGACAATGTGGCGAAGGCCAAGGAGGCTCTGGAACTTCAGGAGCCTGGTGGTATGAACACATCTGAAGATCGAATGCAAGTTGTATTTAAAGAGCTCCAAGATCTTCGCGGTGTTTGGTCTGAATTGTCTCGTATCAGGTCTCAGATTGATGAGTTACGAGAGAAACCCTGGCTGTCAGTTCAACCCCGTAAACTGCGTCAACAGTTGGATACCTTGATGTCTCAACTCGAAGAATTATCTGCTCGTCTGAGGCAATATTCGCCTTGTGAATATGTTACACGCACTCTGCAGAGCTACACCAAGGTGAATGTGATGATTGTGGAACTGAAATCTGATGCCTTAAAGGAACGTCACTGGAAGCGCCTCATGAAACAGTTGCGTGTTTCTTGGGTCCTGTCTGACTTGACTCTTGGTCAAGTCTGGGATGTAAACCTTCAAAAGAATGAATCTGTTGTCAAAGACATCATTCTTGCAGCTCAAGGAGAGATGGCTCTGGAAGAGTCCTTGAAGAAGGTGCGTGAGTCATGGCAGAGTTATGAACTTGACCTCGTCAATCACCAAAACGAGTGTAGACTCATTACGGGTTGGGATGACCTCTTCAACAAAGTGAAGGAGCATATCGATGCCATTGGGGCTATGAAGTTGTCTCGGTGCTACAAGGTGGTTCAAGAAGAAGCTTTTACATGGGAGGAGACGTTATACCGCATCAATACACTTTTCGATGTCTGGATTGATGTTCAAAGAAGATGGGCATACTTGGAGGGAATCTTCTCAAGAAGTGGTAATATCAAAACACTCCAACCTCTGAAAACTGCTCATTTCCAGAGTCCCAGCTCTGAGTTCGTAGGATTGATGAAGAGGGTTTCAAAGTCACCAATGGTAATGGATGTCTTGAACATCCCTGATGTTCAGCGTGTGCTAGAGCGTCTCGCTGACCTGTTAGAAGAAACTCAAAAAGCCCTCGGAGAGTACTTGGAACGGGAAAGGACATCATTCCCGAGGTTTTACTTCGTCGGAGATGAAGATTTACTTGAGATCATTGGTAATGGCAACAACATTCCCCAAATAAGCAAGCACCTCACCAAGATGTTTGCTGGAGTTGCGAAGTTTATCTTGAACAAAGACAATACCGTCATCACAGGCATAGCCTCTAGGGAAGAAGAGGTGACCTTTACGACTCCTGTCTCTACCAAAGAACATCCGCAGGTGAATGAGTGGCTCTCCCTAGTGGAGAAAGAGATGAGAGTCACACTGGCCTCTCGTTTGGCTGAAGCTGTTCAAGACATCAAGCAATTTAAGGAGGGGTCCATTGACCCTAATGCTTACATGAAGTGGTGTGACAAATATCAAGCGCAGATTGTTGTTTTAGCAGCACAAATTCTGTGGAGTGAAGATGTGGAAAGTGCTCTCCACCAGATTGCCAGTACAGGTGGTGAACCGAACATGGCTCCTTTGGAAAGTGTGTGGGGCCAGGTTCAAAAAACTCTTAATGTACTGGTCGATTCGGTTTTGCAAAAACAACCAGAACTTCGACGCAAGAAGCTTGAGCATCTCATCAACGAATTTGTCCACAAGCTCACAGTGACAAGGAGATTAATTGATAACAAAACGTCTGGGCCTAAAGCTTTTGAGTGGCTCTGTGAAATGAGGTTCTACTTTGATGCAAGACAGACTGAAGTGTTGCAGCAATTGACCATCCACATGGCAAATGCTAAGTTCTTTTATGGCTTTGAGTATCTGGGTGTGCAGGATCGCTTGGTTCAGACTCCGCTAACAGACACTTGCTACTTGACCATGACGCAGGCGCTTGAAGCTCGTCTTGGAGGTTCTCCATTTGGACCTGCTGGTACAGGAAAAACTGAATCAGTTAAAGCACTTGGTCATCAACTGGGAAGATTGGTTCTGGTTTTCAATTGTGATGAAACATTTGACTTCCAAGCTATGGGAAGAATTTTTGTTGGTCTCTGTCAAGTTGGAGCATGGGGTTGCTTTGATGAGTTTAATCGACTTGAGGAGAGAATGCTTTCAGCGGTTTCACAGCAGGTGCAAACAATTCAGGAAGCTCTGAAATCTCAACAAGATGGCAAGAAAGAAGGAATGATCTCTGTGGAGCTTGTCGGGAAGCAAGTTAAAGTGTCAACAGATATGGCCATTTTCATTACCATGAATCCTGGTTATGCTGGACGTTCAAATCTACCTGATAACTTGAAGAACCTCTTCAGGTCTCTTGCCATGACTAAACCAGACAGACAACTCATTGCTGAAGTGATGTTGTTCTCTCAGGGCTTCCGCTCTGCAGAAAAGCTTGCCTGCAAAATTGTGCCTTTCTTCAAGCTTTGCGATGAACAGCTTTCTAATCAATCTCACTATGACTTTGGTCTAAGAGCTCTTAAAAGTGTGTTGGTATCTGCTGGAAATGTGAAGCGCGATCGCATCCAGAAAATTAAAGAAGATATGAAGTCTCGTGGAGACTCAAACATTGATGAAGCAATGATTGCTGAGAACCTCCCAGAGCAAGAGATTCTGATCCAGTCTGTGTGTGAGACCATGGTGCCCAAGCTGGTGGCTGAGGACATTCCCCTGCTGTTCTCCCTGCTTTCTGACGTGTTCCCCAATGTGGAGTACACGAGAGCAGAGATGGCCGGACTCAAAGAAAAAATAAGAAAGGTCTGCCAGGAGGAGTATCTTGTATGTGGAGAGGGAGAAGAACAGGGAGGTGCTTGGATGGAAAAGGTGAGTCAATCATTTTATGTAAAGTTTTGATTTAGACCTACCAATGTTTACCACAAAAAACAACTTCCAACAATCACTTCATGACTTTGTTTGTCATACTTATAGAGATACGCAGGAGAAACATGGGTTGAGAAGGTAAAACATTCTTTGCATAGGTTTTGTAGCCCTTGACCAAATTCTGCATTGTAGTTAAGAACTATTATTTCTGGACCCAAAGCTTTCAAATGTAGAGTGTTTTTTGGCCTTGTATTTTTGAGTAATTTAGTATGTCCATTATCTGGTCAAATGAATTGTTTGGCATGATCATTTACACACAGAATTGTGTGTTCCGGTATTTTAGGTGGAATATTGATATTTATGGTGACTTTCCATTCCAATTAGCATGGTAGACTTATTTATAAAACTACGAAAGTGTACTCTTTCATTTTTTTATATATGTCCAACTATTGCAGCTCTTATTGATCTACTGCCACATTACCTTTAATGAAGGTTATGCTTTCAACCATAATGTGCTCTATTGCTTGCATGCCTTTAATTTTTGGTCTATTTGATCTTTTCTGACTTGCATTATTGGTACTGATGACAATACAATACAGTTCAAGTGCGTGAACCATTTCATACTTTGTGGCTTGCCACTTGCTAAGGCTAGCATGTTGATGATACAGAGTTTTGAATAGTATGCAAGCATGAATGTCTGTCCTGAAATTTCCTTTCCTCTCACATGCCAGAGACATTAAAGTATTTTTTTTTCCTTTTGCAGGTTCTTCAATTATATCAAATTTGCAATCTTAATCATGGACTGATGATGGTAGGCCCAAGTGGATCAGGCAAGAGTACTGCCTGGAAGGTACTTCTTCGCTCGCTGGAAAGACTGGAAGGCACCGAAGGAGTCGCTCATGTTATTGACCCCAAGGCCATTTCCAAAGAAGCCTTGTACGGTGTTCTTGACCCCAACACTCGAGAATGGACTGATGGTCTCTTTACTCACATCCTGAGGTATTACTATCATTATTATGTACTTCTGTCATTGTGTTTATCGGACTATTCTCACTCTGATCAAAATCTGACTTGCTACCTTCAGAAAAATAATTGATAATGTGAGGGGAGAAATTAACAAGCGCCAATGGATTATATTTGATGGTGATGTCGACCCAGAGTGGGTTGAAAATTTGAACTCTGTCCTTGATGACAATAAACTGCTAACATTGCCTAATGGAGAACGTCTGTCCCTGCCACCTAACGTTCGGATCATGTTTGAGGTATGCTTTGCTGCTCTTTATAATACGGTTTGCTAAAACCTTTCAATTTTGATCCTGTTAATTTTTTACTATTTTATTGTTATACAGGTTCAAGATCTGAAGTATGCAACTTTAGCCACTGTGTCTCGTTGTGGTATGGTTTGGTTCTCTGAAGATGTCCTGTCAACAGAAATGATATTTGAAAATTACATGTTGAAACTTCGAAACATTCCTCTGGAGGAATCAGAGGATGACAGTCTGGGCAATTTCAAATCCAGCACTGAGAAGGATGATGATCTGCAGATTCAAAGAGATGTTAGCACCATTCTTCAGCCCTACCTTTCACCTGATGGCCTTGTTGTGAGAAGCTTGGAGTACGCCATGAAGCAAGAACACATCATGGACTTCACTCGCCTTCGGGCTCTCAGCTCCCTTTTCTCCATGCTCAACCAAGGTGTTAGGTAAGTATCTTAATTCATCTTGACATTACTCTGATGTTCTTTTACTTTCCTGACCCTGCTGATGATGTAAATTCTTCTGTACCACAGGAATGTCCTTGCCTACAACCATTCTCATTCAGACTTCCCTCTGACAAGTGAACAGTTGGATAGCTACATTCCTAAGTGTTTAGTATATGCACTTCTTTGGAGCTTTGCTGGAGATGCTAAGCTTAAAGGACGTTCTGACTTGGGTGATTTCATTCGTTCAATCACAACAGTTCCCTTGCCCCCTACAAGTTCATTTCCAATTATCGACTATGAGGTTTGTTTTCCATTTTGTTCTCAAAACTAGGCTCATCAAATTCCATTTTTTTCTAACATGTTACAATTTGCAGGTGACTGTTGTTGGTGAATGGAGTCCATGGTCTAACAAAGTATCCCAAATTGAAGTGAAAACCGACCAAGTTGCTGCTCCAGATGTGGTTGTCCCCACCCTGGACACTGTCCGGCATGAGTCTCTGTTGTACACTTGGTTAGCAGTGCACAAGCCCCTTGTCTTATGTGGGCCCCCTGGTTCAGGAAAGACCATGACTCTGTTCTCTGCTCTTCGAGCACTGCCTGACATGGAAGTGGTTGGTCTCAACTTTTCATCAGCCACAACTCCTGAGTTGCTTTTGAAGACTTTTGACCACTACTGTAAATACAGAAAGACTCCCAATGGTGTTGTGTTGTCTCCAGTACAGGTAAACATTGTTGTTGTTAATTTTATTATTATTAATGTATCATATTCTCTTGACCAGTAAAAATATTTCTGCTTTTTAGCTTGGAAAATGGCTTGTTCTGTTCTGTGATGACATTAATTTGCCTGATATGGACAAGTATGGAACACAACGTGTTATTTCATTCCTCCGTCAACTTGTTGAACACCGTGGGTTCTATCGAAGCTCAGACCAGGCATGGGTTTCTTTAGAGCGCATTCAGTTTGTTGGGGCTTGTAACCCTCCCACTGACCCTGGAAGAAAACCGTTGTCTCACAGATTCTTGAGACATGTCCCAGTCATTTATGTTGACTACCCTGGAGAGACCTCTCTAAAGCAGGTTGGTCAAAGTTTTAGTTTCACTTTTAATCCCTCATTGCATGCATTTAATATATCTTTGTTTGTGTTCTAGATTTATGGAACATTCAGTAGAGCAATGTTGCGGCTCATACCTCCACTTCGTGGCTTTGCCGAGCCCCTTACAAATGCTATGGTCGAGTTCTATCTTGTATCACAGGAAAAGTTCACTCAAGATATGCAGCCCCACTATGTGTACTCTCCAAGAGAAATGACCAGATGGGTTCGTGGTATTTGTGAAGCTATCAGGCAAGCACTTCTATACTCTTATTAATTTTTTACTAAGTGCAATATCAAACCGTCATGATATTTATTTCCTAACAGTGAATGTTTTAATTTTCTAGACCTCTTGAAACTCTCAATGTGGAGGGTTTGGTACGCCTGTGGGCCCATGAAGCCCTTCGTCTGTTCCAAGACCGTTTAGTAGATGATTCAGAGCGAAGGTGGACGAATGAAACTATTGATGTAGTGGCTCAGAAACATTTCTCTGGCCTTGATAAGTCGCAGGCCCTTGCTCGACCCATCTTGTACAGCAACTGGCTTTCAAAGTCAAAGGACTACGTTCCTGTGAACAGGGAAGAACTCAGGGAATACGTCAAGGCCCGCCTTGAAGTTTTCTATGAAGAAGAGTTGCGCGCGAAGAGTGAAGAAGAGTTGGATGTCCAGCTGGTGCCATTTGATGAAGTACTAGATCATGTTTTGCGCATTGACAGAATTTTCCGACCATCTCACGGGCATCTGCTTCTCATTGGTGTTTCTGGTGCAGGCAAGACCACTCTCTCTAGATTTGTTGCTTGGATGAATCGCCTCTCTATCTTCCAAATTAAGGTATTTGCTGTTATGCTTTTAATCTTTTAGGTGCATGATTCATCCCATGAGCTTCCTTACGTTATTCTGTGTGTTTAGGTTCACAACAAGTACACTGGTGAGGACTTTGATAAAGATTTGCGTGCTGTGCTCAGACGCTCTGGCTGTAAGGATGAGAAGATTGCCTTCATCTTAGATGAATCTGATGTGCTAGATTCAGGATTCCTGGAAAGAATGAACTCTCTTGTCAATGGAGAAGTTCGTTGTCTGTTTGAAGGTAAATACAGCCCATGCAGTTTTGCAGCTTTTATAACGAAACTGTACATTGTATATGAAACACATTATTGGTACAGGTGATGAGTACACTACATTGATGACTCAGTGCGAAGAGGGTGCCCAGAGGGAAGGTCTCACGTTGGGCTCTAAGGAGGAGCTTTATAAGTGGTTCACTGGCCAAGTGATGCGCAACCTCCATGTCGTTTTTACAATGAACCCATCCTCTGAGGGTTTGAAAGACCGCGCCGCCACTTCTCCCGCATTGTTTAATCGATGCGCGGTAGATTGGTTTGGAGACTGGTCTGATGGAGCCTTGTTCCAGGTAAGTCATCATTTCAAGTCTTGGCTTATTTTTCCTTCCAGTTTTCATGGCCCCTTTTACTGACATCCATTTAATTATTGTTAGGTGGGCAAGGAATTCACCAATACCGTCGATCTTGATCGCCCAAGCTGGAAAGCGCCAGACTTCTTCCCATCTGTGCACGCTGGACTGCCAGCACAGCCGTCTCACCGTGAGGCAGTAATAAATGCCTGCGTGTATGTCCATCAGACACTCCACAAAGCCAATGCAAGACTTGCCAAGCGAGGCAGCAGGACGATGGCCATCACTCCAAGGTGGGTTTTCAACAATTTTGTCTGTTGGGTGTGTCAAAAGGATGTGTAATAAATTGTCTTTCCTTTGATAGGCATTACCTGGACTTCATCCATCATTTTGTCAAGCTGTACGCTGAAAAGCGCTCATTTTTGGAAGAACAGCAACTTCATTTAAATGTTGGTCTTAACAAAATTGCTGAGACTGTCTTACAAGTTGAAGAAATGCAGAAGTCTTCAGAAGTTAAATCTCAGGTACTTGCTCCTATCCTCATGAGCGCTTTTTCTCACTGTAGAAGTTAGCTTTTAATGCCTATCAATTTGTCTTGTAGGAGCTAGCAGCCATGAATGAAGCGGCCAATGCGAAGCTCGAGCAGATGGAGAAAGATCGGCAGGAGGCTGAAAAGAAAAAGGTTGAGAGTCAAGACATCCAGGCTGATATTGAGAGGCAAACTGTGGACATTTCAGAAAAACGAGATGCTGTGAAGATGAAATTGGCACAGGTTGAACCTGCAGTCATCGATGCCAAGCAAGGTTAGTGCCAGCCATTCATTGTAAGAAGAATTAACTGCTAGAAGGGATAACTGGTTTTGTTTCTACTAATGTGGTACAACTGTCCAGCTGTTAAATCCATTAAGAAACAACACCTGGTGGAAGTGAGAACTATGGCAAACCCTCCCAGCATTGTAAAGCTGGCGTTGGAATCTATTTGCCTCCTACTTTGTGAAAACACAAATGACTGGTCGGATGATCTCACGTAAGAAAGATTATGAATAAGTTTGGTTTGTCTGCTTGCATGAGCCTAACTTTTTGTTTAATTTTCATACCTTTCATAAATAGATTTAGATGTTCTTAAAATTCTTGACTTTCAAATTTGCAAGCAACTTTTTTTTTTAACTACAGTACAATGTATTATTGAGCCTATCAAGTGTTGAGATCTCTTTATTGCAAGTCTCCTATAAAACTCAGTTGTCATGTCTGATCTGTCTGTTGTCCGATCCATCTTTTGATTTCTGCATTTTTTTATGCTTATTTTTATTTTGCTTTATAGCTGTGCAACAAGTTAACAAGAAAGTTGTGGTTGAACTTCGATCCATGGCGAATCCACCTGCCATAGTTAAATTTGCTTTGGAGTCTATCTGTGTATTGTTGGGACAGAAATCAACTCAGTGGAAGGACGTACGGGCCACTGTGATGAGGGAGGACTTCATTGACAGGGTTCTAAACGTAAAGAATATTACGTAAGCGATTTTGACTTTTTGCAATGTTTTTAGCATGTGCTTCCTCTATTCCTTTTCTTGCTTCTAGTTCTTAATTCCAAACATTGCTTTGTATTATAAGATATCTAAAACTTCTACCTTATCTACCTGGTTTACAATTTTTTTCTTCTAAGCTCTAACGCTAATACATGCCTCTGAAATCTTACAGTGATGATGTTATACAGAAGATGCATGATAAGTATCTCAATAATCCGGATTATACTTTTGACAAAGTAAGTCATGGCAGTCAGGCTTGTGGACCTCTGGTGAATTTTGCCATTGCTCAGGTATGCGCCAAATAACATTTACTGCTTTTGTCCTCTGAACTCTCTTGTCTCCATCTGAAGGGTAATAGTACTAAGACTTTTCAATGTTACAGGTTCGGTATGCAAAGATATTGAGGAAAGTTGAGCCCCTTAAAAAGCAGCAATGTGCTCTTGAAAAGGAAGCTACTGAAAACAAAAATAGGGGTGAGGAGGTGAAAAACAGGATAGCCCAGCTTGAGAGCAGCATAGCTTGCCATACCCAACAACATGCCCAGCTCATCTCCCAAGCTGAGGGCATGAAGACGGACTTGGAGAATGTGCAGGCCGAGGTGAAACGCTCAGAGGCACTCTTGAATTCCCTTGTCAGTGAGAGTGGGAGATGGGAAACATCAAGTCAAACGTTCAGGTCTCAAATGTCAACTATCTTTGGAGATGTTTTGCTTTCGTCTGCATTCCTGGCCTATGCCGGTTATTTTGACCAACATGTATGTGTCTTTGTGGAAATCAATTCTTGAAATGAAAATGTTTTGCTTTTATTATTCAATGACCTTTGTTTTATTTTTATTTTCAGTGTCGTCAAAACTTATTTAAAACATGGAGTTGTCATCTTAAGCAAGCCGGCCTGCAATTCTGTCCTGATATCTCTAGGACAGAGTATCTTTCCAATCCTGACAAGAGGCTTCGTTGGCAGGCCAATTCTTTACCTACTGATGATCTGTGCACGGAAAATGCTATTATGTTGGATCGCTTAAACCGGTTCCCATTGATAATTGACCCATCTGGGCAGGCTACTGAATTCCTAATGAACGAGTTCAAACATAAAAATATCTCCAAAACATCTTTCTTGGATAAGTCATTCCATAAGAAATTGAAATCTGCTCTCAGCGCTGGTTACCCACTGCTTGTCGAGGTAAGGTGACAGTTAACTAACTTGTTTATACAGTAACTATCCAGTATCAAACACTCCTAATATTTTAAATTTTTTTTATTATTTTCAGGATGTTGAAAATTATGATCCTATTCTGAACCCTGTGCTGAACAGAGAGTGGCGCCACACGGGTGGCCGTGTTCTCATTACTCTGGGCGATGAAGAGATTGATTTGTCACCTTCATTCAACAATATCTTCTTGTCAACTCGAGACCCAAAAGCGGAATTCCCTCCGCATATCTGTTCTCGAGTTACATTTGTCAATTTCACTGTTACCCGCAGCTCACTGCAGAGTCAGTGCTTGAGTCAAGTATTGAAGGCTGAGAGACCGGATATTGACAAGAAGAGGTCAGATCTTCTCAAGCTGCAAGGTGAATTCCACCTAAGGCTGAGGCAGTGTGAAAAGAGCTTGCTTCAGGCGTTGAATGATGCAAAGGGGAAGATACTGCATGATGACAGTGTGATAACCGCTTTAGAAACGCTGAAGCATGTGGCTGCTGAAATCAGCCAGAAGGTGGAAGAGACTGACAAGGTCAATGCGGAAATTGAAACAGTGTCTCAACAGTACATGCCGCTCTGTCAAGCGTGCAGTAACATCTATTTCACCATGGATAGCTTAAACCAAATCCACTTCCTGTACCAATATTCGCTCCAGTTCTTCCTGGACATCTTCAGCTCCGTCTTGCACAGCAACCCTCGCCTCCAGAATGTGACTGACTACAACCAGCGGCTGGCGGTGGTGACCAAGGACCTGTTAGGCGTGTGCTACGAGCGCGTGGCCAGGGGCATGCTGCACACGGACCGGCTCACCTTCGCCATCCTGCTGTGCCGCATCCACCTCAAGGGCGTGCCCAACGAGGCCAGCCTGGACTCGGAGTTCACGTTCTTCCTGCGCGGCAAGGAGGGCATGCTCAACTCGTCGCCGCCGGCCATCGAAGGGCTGAACCAGGAGCAGATCGAGGCCGTGGTGCGCCTGTCGTCGCGCATTAATGCTTTCAAGAACCTGTCCAAGAAGATCAAGGACTCGCCGGAGTTCCCCGGCTGGCTGCAGCAGAGCTCGCCCGAGCAGTGTGTGCCCGCGCTGTGGGAGGAGGACAAGGAGCTGAGCGCCGTGGCCGTGGCCATGCACAACCTGCTGCTGATCCAGGCCTTCCGGCCCGACAGGGTGATCGCCGCGGGGCTGGCCCTGGTGGCCGCCGTGCTCGGCGAGGAGTTCATGGTGGCGGCGGACCGCGAGCTGGACCTGGCGACCATCGTGGACGCCGAGCTCCGCGCCAACGTGCCGGCCCTGCTGTGCTCGGTGCCTGGCTACGACGCGTCCGGCAGGGTGGACGACCTGGTCGCCAAGCTGCGCAAGCAGATCGTCGCCATCGCCATCGGCTCGGCCGAAGGCTTCAACCAGGCCGACCGCGCCATCAACCAGGCGGTGCGCTCGGGCCGCTGGGTGCTGCTCAAGAACGTGCACCTGGCGCCGCAGTGGCTCGTGCAGCTCGAGAAGAAGTTGCACTCGTTGGAGCCCCACCCAGGCTTCAGGCTTTTCCTCACTATGGAGATGAACCCCAAGGTGCCGGTCAACTTGCTGAGAGCGGGCCGCATCTTCGTGTTTGAATCGCCGCCAGGCATCAAGGCCAACTTACTGCGGACCTTCAGCACTGTGCCTGCTTCTCGCATGATGAAGGCCCCGAGCGAGCGAGCTCGGCTCTACTTCCTGCTGGCCTGGTTCCATGCCATTGTCCAGGAACGTCTACGCTACGTTCCTCTGGGCTGGGCCAAGTACTATGAATTCAATGAATCTGACCTGAGAGTTGCCTGTGATACTCTAGACACCTGGATAGAAGCTACTGCAATGGGTAGGACCAACTTGCCGCCAAAGGAAGTTCCCTGGGATGCCCTAGTTACCCTGCTGTCTAAATGTATTTATGGAGGCAAGATCGACAACGAGTTTGACCAGCGGCTATTGAAATGTTTGTTGGCCAAGCTCTTCACCCCGGCTAGTTTTGAGGGTGACTTTGCTCTTGTCGCCAATGTGGATGGGGTTGGTGGAGGCCCTGGGGGACAACGGCACATCACCATGCCTGATGGCACCACGAGGGACCACTTCCTGCACTGGATTGAGGCGCTCTCCGACAGGCAGACACCCTCCTGGCTGGGACTTCCCAACAACGCGGAAAAGGTTCTGCTCACCACAAGAGGTATGTACTCACTTCTGCAGAATATTTTGTGCATTCTAATTTAATTTCACATCTTTCATTTGTAAATTAATTAGTTAATTTTAATCCAAATTTCTCAGTTTTTTTTTTTTTTGTAACTTTTGCGTGTTTGCCTATGAACTTGGCTTAATGGCTCTGTTCTCTGTTGTCCAGGAACGGACCTGGTCGGCAAGCTGCTCAAGATGCAGCAACTGGAGGACGACGACGAGCTGGCCTACTCCAGCGAGGAGGGCCTGGACCAGACGCGCGAGTCTCTCGGGGACGGCGGCCCGTCCTTGATGGACATGCTGAAAGAATCGGCCGAGTCCATGGAGGATCTGCTGCAGCAGCTGTCCACGATGCGGCCCATTGTCGAGGAGCCCATCAAGGACCCCCTGTGCCGCTACTTCGAGCGCGAAGTCAACTCGGCCGTCAATCTGCTTCGCGACGTGGTCTGCGACCTGCAGGTCATAGGGCGCGTTTGCCGGGGCAAGAAGAAGCAGACCTACCACCGCACCATGCTGAGCGACCTGGTGAAGGGCATCATTCCGCCCAGCTGGCGCCGCTACACGGTGCCCGACGGCTGCACCGTCATCCAGTGGCTCAAGGACTTGTGCTCGCGCGTCGCGCATTTGAGTCAGGTGTCGCTGCTGATGTCGGAGGGCGGCGCCGAGAAGGTCAAGACCCACCCCGTGTGGTTGGGCGGCCTGCTCAACCCAGAGGCCTACATCACCGCCACGCGGCAGTGCATCGCGCAGGCCAACAGCTGGTCGCTGGAGGAGCTGGTCCTGGACGTGACCATCTGCGACGGCCAGCAGGCCAGTCAGCTGCCCAACGAGTGCTTCCGCGTGACGGGGCTCAAGCTGCAGGGCGCCTACTGCAAAAACAACCAGCTGCTGCTGGCCACCACCATCATGACAGACTTGCCCACCACGCTGCTGCGCTGGGTGCGTGTGGCGCCCGGCACCGAGGTGCGCTCCTCAAAGCTGTCCCTGCCCGTGTACCTCAACTCGACGCGCACGGAGCTGCTGTTCACAGTGGACCTCAACCTTGCCCCCGGCCAGAACCAGCACAGCTTTTACGAGCACGGTGTCGCCGTGCTCACGTCGACGGCACTCAACTGAATTTGTTCACCTCCGTTTGGAATGAGGCTTTTAGTCATGTTTTTTATTATGCAACTTATTTTTGTGTATTTTAATTCTATTTTAATTTTATTTAATTTTATTTAATTTTATTTACCTTGTAAGTAAGCCTAAGCAGAATTCAATTCTTCAGTACATGGTGGCCAATTCTGAATAAAAACGATTGTCAACTCTTTTTTAAAACTTTCTGCATTTTGAAGAAACCAGGACCATTTCTTTTGTGATGTATTGTTTCAATGTTTGACCTTGAATATTAATGTGTGATAAAATGGACTATTAGGTTCTGAACAGTTTTATATATTCAATGTTTCCATATAGTTACTTTGTCTCTAACACCTTTCATTTTTAATGCAGTGTCTTCTTAATATACTATAATTGTGTCCTATGCCCATTTTAGTTATAGGTGTTATCGGAGTCATTGAGTATTCTTGAGGTCTTACGCTATCATCATACCTTTATGTGAAAATTTATCCATTTAAACATTGGTTTCAAATTTGAAAAAGGATTAGTTTTTAGTTTTTGTTTTTCTGCTTGGGAGGGGCAGGAAGGTTGAACTTTAGGTTTGTACTTATTACTATTGGAACAGCTATAAACCTGACCTGGTCTAATTGTCCACTTTCCATAGTAATAAACTGTGTTAGGGCACCAATTTCATGATGCTCAGATTTTCATTTTATTGTAGTTGAGCTACCTCTTAATTTTTAACTTTTACTTTTAACAAAATGTGCTTGTTTTTGTACTAAGTATATAAAATATATATTTTTTTACTCGAATATGCCTTTTAATGAGTTTGACCCAATCCTCCTATCAGAAACCCTGAAAGAGGTTACATAAAATAATACATTTTTTCCCATCAATAGACTATTCTAGTCGTGGCTGAGTGAAGAACAAGAAGAATCACAAAAGTGTACTTTTTCGCACTTTTACTTCAAATGTTTAAGTCCCCTTGCTTGGTAGAAGTTAATTCAAATATTTTATAGTAAATGCAACATATTTCATCAAATATATTCACTTTAAATGCCCTAAATGGCGTCTTTTGTGGTTCTTCTTGTTCTTCACTCAGCCACGACTAGAATAGTCTTTTGGAAATATGCAATAATTCATTTATTTTCCACAAATGGCGAAGGAAAGGCCGAGGCTGCGACATGCGCTCGTTTCTAAATGGGAGGGTCGCGCGCCATTCGCGAGCTGCGCGCGAGACACCTCCACTGTTCTGTTTCCTGTAGTCCTCTCTCTCTCTCTCTCTCTCTTTGTCCACCAACTTGTTAGAGTGACAAGGATAGAATCAAGGTGGTTTGACCCTGCCGCGGCCTACGCCGCACAGTGGATTTGCCAGAAGACCGGTGGAGGCGGCCAAAACTCCAGACGCGTTTCGAGCTCCAGAGTCGCTGAGCAGGACTCGAACCGAACGTGTGACCCCACCAATGGATTCCTCGTTCGGAGGGCAGGGAGCTCCTGCAGCCCGTTGAACCGGGCTCTTCTGGACGCGCGCGTCCTGGCGCCCCGGCGTCGTCGACGAGATGCAGAACGCCGTGCTCGCGGACTACAACGACCTGGTGCTCGCCGGCGGCGCCATCTACGACGGCTTCACCGACTTCCTGCGCGAGGACGTCGGCGGCAAGTGGGAGGCCGTGCACCCCCGCGTCATGGACACGCTGGACGAGGTGATGCAGTACAACATCCGCACCAAGAAGGCCATCGCCGCCGACCTGCCCGACATCCTGGCAAAGCTCAAGGAACACTTCGAGCACAATGATTTCTTCGTCAAGGACATCTGGAATTTCTTTGCGTCGGCAGCGTACGTAAACATAAAAACCTGTTCTTTTCAGGAATTAAATCATAACGGGTTAGTACTTGAACCCTCGTTCTTTTGCTTTCCAGATCTGTTGCGAGCGGTGGTGCTTCTTGCGTCACCAAGCACGGCTTGGAGGTGCTGGACGCGGCGTACATACTCGGCCGTGAAGAGCTTCGCCTCCATGCTGGTGGACATCGTGTACATCGACATCGCGGCCACCCTGGACGTAATCCCAGTCATCAAAGTGAGCCACGATCTTCAGTCTAAGATCGAATCTCCCCGTCGGCGGATTTCTGATGCTGATCTTTTTTTTTTTTAATTTTCCGACGCACAGGCTTTGGGTAAGAACGCCATGGTCCACTGGAACGCCACGATGACGGACTTGGCGGAGCTGCGCAACGCGACGCACCGCTGGACGCGCGAGGTGCTCAAGTCGGCGCACGACTCGCTGGCGCAGCTCGAGAGCTCCGTGGCCGCGCAGCTGGACCGCTGGGACGCCTTCGTGGAGGACGCCAAGCGCCGCATCGAGCGCGCCGTCGTCCCCGGCCTGCTCACCGCGCAGGAGATGTTCGCCTTCCTCAACTACCACCCTTTCCGCCCCTCCACCCGAGCGCCCTGCCGTGGCCCTGCCGTGGCCCTGCCGTGGCCCTGCCGTGGCCCTGCCGTGGCCCTGCCGTGGCCCTGCCGTGGCCCTGCCGTGGCCCTGCCGTGGCCCTGCCGTGGCCCTGCCGTGGCCCTGCCGTGGCCCTGCCGTGGCCCTGCCGTGGCCCTGCCGTGGCCCTGCCGTGGCCCTGCCGTGGCCCTGCCGTGGCCCTGCCGTGGCCCTGCCGTGGCCCTGCCGTGGCCCTGCCGTGGCCCTGCCGTGGCCCTGCCGTGGCCCTGCCGTGGCCCTGCCGTGGCCCTGCCGTGGCCCTGCCGTGGCCCTGCCGTGGCCCTGCCGTGGCCCTGCCGTGGCCCTGCCGTGGCCCTGCCGTGGCCCTGCCGTGGCCCTGCCGTGGCCCTGCCGTGGCCCTGCCGTGGCCCTGCCGTGGCCCTGCCGTGGCCCTGCCGTGGCCCTGCCGTGGCCCTGCCGTGGCCCTGCCGTGGCCCTGCCGTGGCCCTGCCGTGGCCCTGCCGTGGCCCTGCCGTGGCCCTGCCGTGGCCCTGCCGTGGCCCTGCCGTGGCCCTGCCGTGGCCCTGCCGTGGCCCTGCCATGGCCCTGCCGTCGACTCTAACGTAGCTCACCCTTCCCGCCTCAGCCTTCGTGGAGTCCGTCAAGACGCACCTCATGAGCATGGAGGAGGTGCGCGAGGTGCTCCACCTGTACTCGCAGTACGCGTCCTGGCTGGAGGACTTCCACGTGCAGGACTACTTCGACCAGTACCTGTCCGAGCTCAGCGAGTAAGCGCGTGATTCAGGGTTATTGAGGGTTGTTTCGGCGCGCAGCACGGCCGAGTGGGTGGTGCGGGACTTGCGCCAGACGCACTCGGACTGCAAGGCGTACTTCGACGCGCTGTGCGACGCCGCCTTCGGCCACTACGAGGCGCTGCACAAGCTGCCGCCCCCCGTGGCCTACGTGCGCAAGCTGGCCGGCAAGGTGTACCAGAAGGCTCTGTGGGCCTGGCGCTACTACGACGTCACCAAGGAGATCGGCGAGAGCCTGCTGTGGGCGCTGCACCAGCTCGAGGTGGGCCTCATGGACCTGCTGAACCACATGGACGCCAGCGCCGTGGCGCGCCCCACCCTGGAGCCCTCGTCCAGCCTCATCCTGGACAAGGACCTGGGGCTGCTGGAGTACACGCAGACCCTGCCCATCCCTGGCACGGCTTCGACCGCCTGCCCGAGTTCCACGAGCTGTCCCCGTACCGCGTGGCCCAGGAGCAGACCGCCGACATCAGTTCTCTCGACAAGTGAGTTGTGTGTTGGGCTGCCTACCCGCGCTGCCGCAGGCGCTCTCATGGTGAACTTGAACTTGAGAGGCTAGACCACAACTGGAGCGTTGTCGTGTTCGCAGGTACCGCTACTACCTCCTGGACGCCCTCAACGAGTACCGCTCGGGGCTGAAGCTGTCGCGCTGGCTGCCGCCCTACGGCGCCACCGGCCTGCTGGTGGGCCGCCACCACTTCATGACCTTCGACAAGCAGTTCTTCGACTTTGCCGGGGAATGGTCGTACCTCCTCACCTCCGACTTCGTCAACTACGAAATCATCGTGAGTCGATATCGTCTAACCTTCTAACCTAACCTTAAGGCATCCCGCACTTAAGTGCCAAGTGCATCGACGCGTGGTTGGCAGCAGTAGCCAGCGCCGGCGATGCAGCTTTCTAAAACATGGCAGGGAATTACGTGACTCTGGAGGCGGCAAAAACTCTAGACGCGTTTTGAGCTGCAGAGCGTCGCTAAATGGGACTCGAACCGAACGAGTGACCCCACCAGTGGATTGCTCTCCGAACAAGGAATCCATTGGTGGGGTCACACGTTCGGTTCGAGTCCCATTCGCTGCCTCAGGTCCACCGCCACCGAGGTGAAGCTGTCGAAGGAGGTGACGGGCGACGGCAAGTACGTGCCGCGCTTCATCAAGGACATCGCCACCGAGGTGGACTACATCGAGGACAAGACCCCGTCGTCCCTCAGCACGGACACAGACGCGGCCAGCTTGCCGTCCGTGCCGTCGACGTTCGGGGCCTTGAGCAGCGGTGCGCTGGCAATGCAGTAGAGCAGCATGGACGGACACTGGGCAGCCCTGCGTGATGCCCTGCAGCAGGTCCACGGCCTCGGTGTGCACCCCGTTGGCGCTGATCCTTCTGGTGGCGCCCTCGTACATGCTCTGCAGCAGCTGCACAATGTCCTCGTTCACGCCGTGCCTGCGGAGGACAGACCACAAGAAGGATTGCTTCAGGTTGTCGAAGGCTGCCACCATGTCCAGGGTGACGCTGGAGTCCCGGAAGTACCCCAGCGTGCCCTGCATGACCCAGCTGCACCCGGGCTGCACGTGCATGGGGTGCAGGATGCGCCTCCGCATGGCCTCCAGCCGGCGGGTCAGCGCCCTGAAGAAGTGCACCTTGTCGGCAACGCTGAGCGACGGAAGGGCGCTGCGTTATGGCGTGGCTACGGCCGGGATGTCCTCGCCGACGGTGTGCCACGCTGCCGAGTACAGCTCCGCTGTCAGACTGCCACACTGTCCCCTCCTAGACGCTTGCTGCAGCACGGCCTCCACGACGACGACGACGGGCACGCCGTCTTCCTGCAGCGGCGTCCTCGGGGCGGCTGGGGCGAGCGGTGAGGAGTGCGCCGTGAAGGTAGGCAGCCCGTCCGGTCCACACCTTCGGGATCCTTTCGGCTCCGGCCCGAAGCGGCCGCGACGCGGGTGAGGGGGTGAAGTGGTGCCCCGCTCTCTTCGCCGCCGCTCCCACCCCCTCCCTGACATCAAGCGGCGCTCGGCTCGGCGCTGCCCTGCCACTGAGTCGCGTCGTGGCGGCGTTACGTGATACTTGCACGTCCCCGGCATGCAAGTCTCTACTCACCCGTGCCCCTCTTCTGGCCCTGGTCGCGCTCCGCGCCGTGGCCGCCATTGCTCTTGCGGGGGAGTCCGTTGCCGTTGGCGGCGACCTGCAGCTCGTTGTGGACGCCGTTGTGGACGGCGTTGTGGGGCCCGTTGAGGGGCGCCGCGCTCGCTCCGGGGGCGGTCCTCCTGTCGCCGCCTCCAGCGCCACTGCCGCCCCCGGGCGCGGCCCCCGCGGCCCCCGCGGCAGAGCTCTCAAGAAACGGCTCCACGGTCTAGCACTGGACGGCGTCGCGAGGGCGCGCGCGGCCTGTCTGGTGGTAGACGTCACAGACACACATTACCCCTACGACGGTTCACCCAAACTTTTTCGCCCAAAACCTGAATGCCTAAGTTTTTTTGGCCGAAAATTAAAATACGGCAATTCCGGAGCTCCAGAGTCGCTAATGAGACTCGAACCGAACGTGTGACCCCACCAATGGATTGCTCTCCGAACGAGGAATCCATTGGTGGGGTCACACGTTCGGTTCGAGTCCTGCTTAGCGACTCTGGAGCTAAAAACGCATATGGAGTTTTGGCCGCCTCCACCGGTCTTCTAGCCCACACTGCTTATCCAAGTGTGGACCAAGTCCACGCTAAATAGCGTGGACCACGGTGGTCCACGCTAGGAAACGTGGACCACGAATGGTCCACGCTATGAAGCGTGGACCACGAATGGTCCACGCCATGAAGCGTGGACCAAGCCGTGGTCCACGCTAGAAAACGTAGACCGAGCTGTGGTCCACGCTTCACAGCGTTGAACTTCTCATAGGCCAATCACACTTCCAAGTGTGGACCATCCGTGGTCCACGTTTCCTAGCGTGGACCACGGTGGTCCACGCTATTTAGCGTGGACTTGGTCCACACTTGGATTAGCAGTGCACTGTGGGGCGCAGAGTAGCACTTTTTTGCCTACTGCACGAGCAATGTATGTTTTTGCCTACCTTTGAAGCGGCTGGCTAGCTAGATGCTTGGGGGGGGGGGGGGCAAAACTCCGCCCCCTTTTGTATCCGCGCCTGGCTTCCGCCGCGAAGACCCCGTGGGGGAGCAGGCGGCGGCCCGGCACTCGGGCCCAGAGCTCTCAAGAAACGGCTCCGCAGGCCGGCCGCTGGCGAGCAACCCTGCGCCTGAACGGACAGTGCCGGACTTGTCCGCATGATGTGAGGGCGCCACGTCTCGGCCACTTCCCGGCTCCCTCGGTCGCATCCTTGAACCCTATTGGCTGCCGGCAGTCGGCCTCGTCAGGCCGACGCGCGGTCTGCAGCAGGCCGTCGAGCAGGCGGAGCGGACGGAGGGCAGAGGCTCGTTTTGGCGCCAAATCGGAGGCCGCGGCCGCCGGCCCGAGGGGCTTTACGAGGCATCGTTTTATCGCTTGTCGTTTGTCGTTTGTCGTTTGCAGCAGGCCGCAGCGGTCGGCCTGGACGAGGCCGCGACCGAGCCGTCCCAGCCTGTCCCCTGCGCGCTGAGGCCGCACCGCGGCCTGCTCGGCCGGCCTCAGAGGCCGCTTTTTGAGAGTTCTGCCCCGCGGCCCCCGCGACGAGCCGCGAGTGGTCCCGCGGGTGCTCGCACTCTCTCAGACCGTCCGCGTCTCCCTTGGAGCGCAGCAGCTCCGGCACGCGGTCCCCCTCCACGAACTTCTTCCACTGAACGTTCGAAATTTGCCTGGAAAGCGAAACCAAAATAGAGTGCACATCCAAAGCGCGCGGGTGCGTTCAAAAGGCAGGCCAGCGTGGCGACGGCGACGCACCGGAAGCCGCCGTTGTCCGTCTGCTGCCCGCCATCGGTCTTCTTGACGTGCGCACGGGATCCCACCACGCGGTACACGACCTGCGGGCCGCCCCCATGCTGCTGCTGTGACTGCTGCAGGGTTTGCTGCAGGTTTTGCTGCTGGTGTTGTGCCTGCTGCAGCAGGTGTTGCTGTTGTTGCTGGTGTTGTTGTTGTTGTTGTTGTTGTTGTTGATGATGCTGGTGTTGTTGCTGTTGCTGGTGATTATTGTTCGGTCGAGGATCAATATTGTATGAGGCAACAGCCAGCGGATCGGCGAAGAGGGCAGAACGTTCTCCATGACGTTGCCGAAGAGGTCGGGGAGTACTTCCAGGACTGCAGCAAAAGGTGCTGGAAGGAGGGCTGCCAATGCACTGCCAGGGTGCTGCCAAGGCGCTGCCAAAGGTGCTGCCAAAGCCCTGCCAATGCACTGTCGTGTCGTGTGTTTGCCCGGCCCCACACCTATATAATTGGCTTTGCCCCCTCCCTCTCCAGCCACCGTTCGTGGCCTGTCAGTGGCGGTGCGCGACCTCCTGCAGGGCCCGCAGGTCGAGAAGGACATGTCCGTCCTCGTCCCGCAGTGCAAAAGGAGCTGATCCTGGACGCAGTCTTCCTGCGGATGGCCCAGGTGACGGATGGCCGCAGGCCGCGGTGACGGCACGGCGTGCCGTCCGTTGGCGGCCGCGGACCAGGGCGTGCAGCTGGCGCTCGCCGTGGATGCCGTTCTCGACGACGTACTCGGCGACCGTCTGGAGTCCGGAGTCCCGGGGGGTGGAGGGGAGGGGGCCGCCATCCGGTAAGCCGCGTTGGCTGCACGGCGGCACAGTGGGCCAGAGGAACGGTGCAGGCGGCGATACTCCGGTTGCGTTTTGAGGAATCCATTGGTGGGATCTCACGCTCGGTTCGAGTCCTACCGAGACACAGCATGTGCCATCTGCGTGCCGTTGTGGTGCCTTGCAGAACACGTGGACCTCGCGAAGGAAGCAGTCAGCCTCGTGTCGCTGCTCCGCGTCCAGGTCGGTGGCCCGGGGCCCCTCTACCTGCGACCACTCCCACTCCCTTCGCGCGGCCAGCGCGGCCGGCCGCGCACGCAACCACATAAGTTTCCGGACGAAAGGCAGATGTAATGGGCAGCATAAACACGCCTTTACGCTCCTCCCGTTCCAGTGTACTGCCGTATTGCCGTACTCGTAGCGGAGTTCGACTTCGTAATGGTATCAGAAATTAAATTACCTTCTCTGAGCGTGCCCTCCTCCGCCGCCTGCCCGGCCTCGAAGATGGTCTTGATGAAGATGCCGAGGCTGCCCTTGGGGGAGTCCTGGCCGAGGGACTTGTGGCCCGAGCCCTTCTGGAAGATGACCGTGAACAGGCTCATCGACATGGACTTGGGCCGTCGGGGCAGCGTGCCCAGGATGCCCCTGCGGCCGCCGTGGCCGCCGTGCCGGGGGCGGGGGGTTGGCCCGAGGACGACGTGGAGGACGCGGCGCTGGACGACGACGACGCCCCGCTCGAGGACGCCGCCGGGCTGCTGCCGGGGCTGCTGGTGGAGTGCGCCTTCCTCCTCGGTGTCACCTGCAGCAAGTCCAGCAGCAACGTCAGAAAAAAAAAAAATACGATTTCAAGAAATCCTAGGAGTCACGAAGTCAATTTGATTAAGAGAGTGGAGAAAGAAAAGAAGTGGTGTTGTGAAGTTGTGGCTCAGGGGAGTACCAATGGCAGTGGTACCAATGTGGTCGATGTGCCACCCGTCGAAATTTAAACTTGACAATAAATAGAAATCAAAATGCTGGTAAATTCAAAAAATTCCAATGCTAATGTATTCCGCAGTGTTCTGACAATGGAACATCTTTAAAGTCCATCATTATTAAAATGTTCTTAGCAGAAAGAAGGCAGTAAATTAATTTTCAAGGGTTGGCAACAATCTTCTCGGCGTCTGCGCCCTTGCGAAAATCGCGAAGCTGAAAGCACCAGCAGTCGGGCATTAAAACTGCCCCTCCATTGTTGCTGACGTTGACTTGTTTGGCTTGTTTCAAAAGGCTATGGTTCTCTAGTCATGTTTTCTTCAATTCTGTGTAATAGTTCTCACTCACAACGAATCAACACCACGACGGTTGGTTTGACAAACTTCATAAACTCGGGAGGGAAGGTTTCGAAACGCGGGTGAGTCTTGTTCGAGGAACATGAGCACTGCAAGTCGCGAGGTGGAGCGAAGTGGTCCTAGTGCTAACTGAATCACAACAACAACAAAATTGTTTTATTGACAGAAAAAAAGTAATATTTGAGAAACTTTATGTCAGAAAAAAAGAACTTTTGTTTTGCTAATTTTTTGTGAATATTTTTTTAGAAAGTTATCACATAAAAATTGAAAATTTGTTTTATATGAATTTTCATAAGCAGGAAACAAAGAAAAACAAAAAAGAGAGCAAAATTAATACAGATTTCAAATGCTACAGTTGGTTAAACTGTTAAACAGGTTGCAAACCTACTGCGCATGCCCAAACACACTCCGATCAAGAAGTATTATTGGATAGTTCTACCCGAAAAACTGCGTTCGAACCGACACCAATTCTATTGTTGCATCTTGTCTACCTGCAGTCAAAGAAATTTTTCATTTCGAACGCGCCATTTCAGCTTTTGGAGTAAGCTGTACAGACCCAAAATGAAGCTCGGCTATTGGTCCGCCCCGGCTCGGCTCCCCCCACTCCCTTTGACGAGTCGAGTTTTGCCATGGAAACGGCGATTTTGACAGCAAATTTCTCAAAATTGGCCGTTAACTTTTTAACCAGATTTCAGCATGAGAATCAGCGTTCAAAGTTCTACAAGTCTGCAAAATCTCATTAAAATCGTATAGAAAATTTCCGAAATGCATAAAGGGCCACACAAATTGAATCTCGGGCCGGCTGAATCCTGGGTATACTATAAGGCTACTTCGTGCCTAAAAAACGCAACTCCAAATCCCCAAAATGGTAGGCAACCGCGAAAAGAGTCCCCGATCGTACCTGCTCCGTGCGGTAGGAGAACTTCCTCATGCCGGTCACCTTGCCGGCCTCCGCGGCGGACGGCGCCGGCGTCGTCGAGGTAGCCGTCGTCGCGGTGGCCGAGGCCGCGTCGTCGGCGTGCTCCGTCGTCGGCGTCCTGGCCACGATCAGCTCCACCTGCTGCGGCGAGGCCCTCAGCGCCGAGCGCGCCTCCTGCAGCGTGAGCCCGCGCATGCGCCGCCCCCCGACCTTGACGAGCTCGTCGCCCACGCGAAGACGCCCGTCACTGCGAACGGAAACAGTTCAAGTTAGGGATCGTCTTGGAGCGGACACTGCGGACCGGCGCAGGCGGCCGAAATCCCGGACGCGTTTTGATCTACAGAGTCGCTAACCAGGCCTCGAACCGCACGTGTGACCCCACCAACGGATTGCTCTCCGAACGAGGAGTCCATTGGTGGGGTCGCACGTCCGGTTCGAGTCCCATTTAGCGACTCTGGAGCTCTGCACGCGTGTAGAGTTTTGGCCGCCTGCGCCGGCCTTCTGGCAAATCCACTGTGCACTGTGGCGCTTACAGGTAGACGGCGCTGCCCGTCTCGATGCCGGACACCACGTAGCTGGCGGGGCCGGCCGGGCCGCTCTCCTTCCTCTCGATGAGCACGCCTAGGTCGCCGCGCACGTCCTTGCTGACGCGGATCGTCCGGAACTCCTTCGTACGCCCCCGCCGTCGAGGTTGCCGTCGAGGACGCCGTCGTGGCGCTCCCGGAGGACACGGTGGTGAGCGACAGCGTGGACTGCGACAGCATGGAGTGCAGGCCGCGGCCGGAGGAGTGCGGGGGCGGCTTGCGCGGGCCCGGCGGCGCGAGTCTGGAAAACGAGAACACCCACTGGTAACACTACTTTTCTTCCCCAACTTAAAACAGCCGTCTGTAAGTCAACTCACCTCTGGGTAAGTGGTCGCGGGCGTGTCGGCGAGGGCGACGCGGTCCGCGTGTCGGAGGCCTCGGCCTCGGCGCTCAACTCGCTGCTGCTGCTGCCGACGCTGCTCTTGCACCTGGAGGGCCGACAGCGAGCTATTAGCATTTAGAGGGTAGTTTACAGTGGGCAAGAAGGCCGGTGGAGGCGGTCGAAACTCTAAACGCGTGCAGAGCTCGAGTCGCTAAACAGGACTCGAACCGGACGTGTGACCCCACCAATGGATTCCTTGTTCGGAGAGCAATCCATTGGTGGGGTCACACGTTCGGTTCGAGTCCTGTTTAGGGATTCTTGAGCTACGCGTCCAGAGGTTTGACCGCCTCCACGGGTCTTCTAGCCCACCGTACCGTGCGGCGCGTGCAGTGTACCCACCTGTCGCAGGCCAGGGACTGCGGCCGCCGGCTGCCCAGGATGCCGAGGGTCTTGACGTCGCCGCGGCGGATGCCTCGCTTGCGCGCGAACAGCGCGCTGCTGCCGGCCGCGCCGTCCTCCGGGGAGAAGTCGCTGCCGGGCTAGACGGTCGGCTGGCCCTCCAGGAAGACGTCGTCCTCCACGACCGAGTCCACCACGGAGGACGTGTTGGACACGCTGGCGGTCGGCCTCGGCCTGGACGTCGTGGAGGCCGCGGCCGAGGCCGCCCGGATGGAGCCCCTCGGCGACTCGGAGCCGTTGCGCGTCGAGTCGCTCTCGTAGCCGCTCTCGTCCGACTTGACGAGCAGCAGGTTGTTGAGGAACACGCACAGGTCGTCGACGGACAGCTGCGGCTGCGCGGCGGCGTGGCCGTTGGCGTGCCCGTTGGCCGCCCCGCCGGGGTGCAGCAGGTTCTCGCAGCTGGAGGAGCTGGTCCTGGGGCGGCCGGCCAGCCCTGGCGCCGGCGCGGACCCGGGGCCATGCCCGGGGCACTCGGTGACGGAGTTGTGGCGCCGCTTGTGCGTCGACGTCCGGTCCGACGCCGCGCTGTTGCTCCGCTCCGGCGTCCGGCCGCCCGACGCGGGCGTCTCCTCCGGCAGCACGGACAGGCGGTGCGCGGCCTCGGACTCCACGTCGCGGTCCTCGGGGTCGTCGTCGAACTGCCACAGGCTGAGCAGGGCGGCGTACCGCAGCCGCTCGGGGTCCATCTCGCTGGCCAGCGCGCGCACGGCGCTGAGGAGGTCGTCGTAGCTGAGCGCGCCCAGCCCCGCGCCCGCGGCTGCCCCCGACGCGGACCCCGAGCCGCCGCCGAGGAGTCGCTCCAGCAGCGCGATGGGGTCCTGGCTCTGGCTGCTCTGGCTGCTCTGGCTCGGCGGCGGGCGTCTTCGAGGCGCGGAGGGCGGCGGCCGCCCCGCGCCGGGCCCCAGCAGTAGGCTGTGCTGCTGGCACTCCTCCTTCACCCACTCGCTGTTGTCCTTGGCGGCCGCCTTGGCGCTCGCGGGGGCGGGGGCGGGGGAGGCCTGCAGCCGCGGCCTCGGCGGCGCCTTGGCGGCCCTGTCGGCCTTGGCCGTGTACGCTGTGGTGTACTTGTGCTCGGAGCGCGCGAACAGGTTGCGCAGCGACTCGACGCGGGAGATGCGCTTTCAATTCGCGGTTTCAATAAATAAAGTCTATACAAACATTGTACTCAAATTGAAAGCAGTGAGATGAACACAAAAAACATAATAAAACTGTCCTTCAAAACACATTGAGCAAACAAAACTGAGATCAACAAAAGGAATGTCAATAGAATGCGACGCAATCTCAGTACCCTTTGGTGTTGAAGCTTTGAGGCTGTTTTCTAAAAATAAGTAACCGGCATCCTCATGTTGGAGGAACGATTTTCAGTTTGTCGTGATCTCATGACAATATACGATTTAAGATACGGTCCGGCAGGTATTACGATAAAGGCCCGGCGCTTGGTGGGCTTGACGCTGGCCCGTTCGGCCGCGTCCACGCCACTCCACCACCACCATTCCCCATTGCCGTGGCCGGCCGTGGCAGTGACTGGAAGACTCAGCACTCGCCGCGCATGTCGGAGAACCTAACCAGACGAGTCCGCTCGTTTGCACCCACAAGCACAGTGGGCCAGAAGACCGGTGGAGGCGGCCAAAACTCTAGACCCGTTTCGAGCTCCGGCTCCAGAGTCGGTAAACAGGACTCGAACCGAACGTGTGACCCCACCTATGGATTCCTCGTTCGGAGAGCGAGGGTCACACGCTCGGTTCGAGCGAGTCCTGTTTACCGACTCTGGAGCTTAAAACGCGTCTAGAGTTTCGGCCGCCTCCACCGGTCTTCTGGCCCACTGTAAGGGGGAGGGGGCGCATCCGGACGGCGGCCACGACAGGCCACAAATCGTACTATCCACTCACTCCTAAGACATCTTTTGCGACCCCCCCCCCCTCTCCCTCCTGAATCCGTCCCTGGCTCCGCCCCTGGAGGACACTCACCGTCCTCCGTGTTGAGGCCGTCGTCCACGGCGTACTGGTACTTGTAGTGCACGTCCTGCGGGGGAGGAACACCGGGGAGAGGGGGAGGGGGAGGGAGCAAGCAGTCGTTTGCTCGTGGGAGGGTGGCGGGGAGGGGGAGGCGAGATGTGCGAATGAGTGGATGATGGCAAAATGACGCGGTCCGTCTTGAAATTACTTTAACTTTATCTGATTAAAACTGATTATTAAACTCAACTTGAAAAACTGAGAATGAAGTCCCTGCCAAATGGATGTCCAGATCATTTTTTAGAAACAGTGAACCCTGTACTTTTCTTCTCCACTCACTACCACACGTCAACAGATTACCAACATCAGAAACAAAACTACAAAAAAATAAAAAATAATAAAAAAAACAGAAAAAAATTGGGAGTTGAACTCGCGATCTTT
The DNA here is from genome assembly GCF_012932325.1 of Thrips palmi. NCBI lineage: Eukaryota > Metazoa > Arthropoda > Insecta > Thysanoptera > Thripidae > Thrips > Thrips palmi. Next base: position 154,348 of record NW_023144630.1, on the reverse strand, counting down.
GGCTCCGCCTTCTTCCTCGTTGCGCGCACGACTACCGGACCAACCTGGGCGGCGGGCGGTGCGGGCAGTGGCGGCGGCGGGTGTCGCGGCCCGTTCCTGCGCACCAGGCGCGTCACCTCGCGCTCCGCCTCCTGCGAGTCCTGGCGGTCGCGCTCCACGCGCAGGCCGCGCTCGCGCGCCGCGGACAGCGCCAGCCCCGCAGACACCTGGGCCGCGTGCTGCTGCTCCAGCTGCTGGCGCCGCTGCATGAAGCGCTCTCGTTCCTGCAACACACACCGGAAATTTTTATTTTAGCAGATGATACCTTCACTACTTCAAAACATACCTAGAACCGAGGGGGAAATCACTCGCGCAATAGTCGGGTCACCGATTTCTAGTATTACGCGTAATAGTAATGGCGTAATTGCCAAATTTTTAATGATTTTCTCTATTTAGGGTCCGATTTTAGGCTAAATCTGGATATTTTGGAGCGTAATAAGCCTCCTGTAATAGCGTAATAGAACGTTATAGGAAGTGGTCGGGTCACAGTTTGTAAGAGTGATTTCCCCCTCGCCTAGACAATACAAGACACTCGAAGGTATGTCAGCTAGCTTTTACTCGAGAGTCCAGAAACCAAGGGCTGTCTCAGCCTCTCTAAATGAACTGACATGGCAACACATTTTCAAAATAATATTTCACAGGGTACATGTCTCAATTAAAAAAATGTTGAGAAGTTTTCAAAATAGTATTAAAATTTCGGTTGGATCACGCCTTACGAAGCACTACAATCCTTAATGGTGGTTCATCCATTGCGAAATGTCTTCTGTCCCTCTCGCACTGACTGGCAGTTCATAACAATCAATAAGGATAGAACTAAGAATCACGTAACGTAATATGTGGACGACCGCTAACTACAGCAACCAACCAAATGAGTAAGGAACCACACGAAAAAAAGGACCCCGTTTACAGTGTTGTACTACACGACACAGTGGTGTTTTCCGGGCCATACGGGGCCATACGCCGTATGGCCTATTAACGGAATCGGGGGTACCGTATGGCCTATAAAATTTTCCAGGCCATACGGTCGCATACGCGGCGTATGCATACGCCTCGAAAATCCCCAAATACCAAGGCACCGCTCGACCAAATGAACTTCCCAACTCGCACTAGACTGCTTGTCAATAATGTAGGCTGCGGGGTCTTCTGAAGACCCCTCGCCAATCACACAGGCGAGTAGAGAAGACCACACTTTTTTAGAGGGCTCGCCACTGCCTGCAATGGCACCCACTAACAAGACCCTCAACAACAACAACACCAGCAGGATATCATTGTATCGACCCCACACCACCCCACCGCACCCCGCCCCGCCCACACACGTGTTCCGCGTCGGCTAGAACACGCCGCGGTGCACCGCGCGGCTTGCAAAACAGTAGCGCCTTGCATGCTGGCGTGCTCTTCGCGGTCTGCTCCAGGCTCCAGGCCAGGGGCACGGAGCGGCGCCCTGGTCTCCGGGAGGTCCAGGCAGCGCACAGTGGGCCAGAAGACCAGTGTGGAGGCGGCCAAAACCCCGGACGCGTTTCGAGCTCCAGAGTCGCTGAACAGGACTCGAACCGAACGTGTGACCCCACCAATGGATTGCTCTTCGGACGAGGAATCCATTGGTGGGGTCACACGTTCGGTTCGTGTCCCGTTTAGCGACTCTGGAGCTCAAAACGCGTCCGGAGTATCGGCCGCCTGCACCGTTCCTCTGGCCCACTGTGCCGCCGTGCAGCCAGCGCGGCTTACCGGATGGCGGCCCCCTCCCCTCCCCTCTCCCAGACTCTCCCGCCTTCCAAACAATTGCGGCAACCCGCGCACTACTCGGCGTCATTCCGTGCAAGTCACGCGCGCCCGGTTTGAAAATTTGCCAACACCGGCAGCACACTGTAGTAGTGTTGGCCCTTGTCGCCGTAGGCACCGCCGGCACCGCCTCAACGCCGAAGTTGCGGACCGATCACTGGGTTAGGGACGCACTTGCGTGTGCTTGTGCGTTTGTAAGTGTGTATTTGTGGCAGTGTGTGTGTGTGTGTGTGTGTGTGTGTGTGTGTGGTGTGTGTGTGTGTGTGTGTGTGTGTGTGTTCGAGGGGCGGGGGGGGCATGTGTAGTGTGTGATTGTGTTTTTGTGACACACTGACCTCGCCCGCTGTGAAGCGCCTGCATGTGGTCTAGCCCTTAATGGTAATGGTAATCGCAGCGTAGGCACCCGTCCCGAAGGACGGCCATGTCTCGTTTTGCAGTGCAGGCGGGCATGTGTCGGGCCCGAAATGGCATACGATCATGTGTGGTCTAGCCCTTAATGGTAATGGTAATGGTCCCGAGCGCGACGCTCGCGAGTGGAGACGGTGGCCTACCCTGCCAATGACAGGGGCTCCGCCAGTCGAGAGCGATTTCGCCGACGCACTCCTCGCTGTCTCTCTTGCGCTCAAGGCGAGTACGTTAAGGGTGCGAGAGAGACAGAGAGAGGAGAAGAGTGGTCGCAGTGGAATCACTCGAATCTCGTAGCAATCAATACCCCGTTCATAAACGCCGTTACATGACAAAGTCGCAGTGACACACTACACGAGAAAAAACTACTACCACCGCGTGTACAACCTACGGAACGAGTCCAACCAACAGTCGCTCAGTCTCCCTCGCACCCATAAGGGATGCACAGTGGGCCTGGAGGCGGTCAAAATACCGGACGTGCTTTGAGCTCCAGAGTCGCTAAATGGGACTCGAACCGAACGTGAGACCCCACCAACGGATTGCTCTCCGAACGGGGAATCCATTGGTGGGGTCACACGTTCGGTTCGAGTCCTGTTTAGATCTGAATTTGACTGAAATTCATCTGAATTTGACTGAAATTCATCGAAATCCGACTGTTATTCATCGAAATTTGGCTGAAATTCTTTGGATGTGTACCGAAACACACAGTGATTTCCCCTTGCCTCTCGCTGCAGGTGGACTTCCCCAGCGCGTTCCACGCGGACCGCGCCCACCTGCTGCAGGAGCACCCCTTCTCGGCGGCGGAGGAAGTGGCAGCCGCGCTGCTCGGCCAGATCAGGAGCACGCTGACGGCGCCGGAGTGGAGCTTGGAGTGGGAGAGGGACCTCGGCGCGGTGGTGTCCAAGTGCGTGGAGGTGACGGCGCAGGCGGTGGTGCGTGCACGGGACCAGCTGGTGCACCTCGCCACGGCGCTGACCCAGCGTGTCTCCAGCGACCAACTCCAGGCCCAGCAGCTCAACGGCAGCCAGTTCCCCACCCTGGCCGCCACACTGTCGGCGGGGCTGAGCCTGGCGGTGGTGCGGCAGTGCGTCCCCGACGTGGGTAGCCGCGTGGTCCGCGCCCTGGCGACGCCGCTGCTGCCTCCCAACGGGCCGCGCTCCGCCGAGCAGCTGGGGAAGGCCTTCGCGCAGACGGCGGGCTGCCCCGCGGACCGCGTGGGCTGCTTCGCCATGCTGGCGACGCACACGCCGAACGAGGACGCCCTGAGCGAGGCTATGCGAATCCTGACTCTGAGCGACTTTCGCCGACTTCAGAACGCCTGCTGAAGTCGCTTTCGAGCCCCACAGTGCGCTGGCGAGTCATTTAAATGTGTACCGACTTGGTACTACAAATTAATTGGTGCGCGAAGCGAGGTAGCTCGGGGGCTCCCCCGGTATGCCCTTGTGAATTCACATCTAGATTATCAGTTTATGTGGTTGCCGAGTAGAGTATGCGCCTTTTTGTACGTTCTATCACAATGTTTTGTGAAGATTGATCAGTTTTTCCAAACGGCAGACGGATGGAGTGGTTCCCGCCTCCCGCCACTGAGTGGTTTGTGATTCTTAGATTGCCACAACCATCCTGTCGCGTAAACTCGGTCGCGCTGTGGTTCTCGGAATAGTGCCGGCTGGTTACTGTTCCCGCCACTGAGTGATTTGTGATTATTAGAATCTTGTAATCAATCTGTCAAGGAACATGTCACTGTTCCCCGCAGCAACGCAAGTTTGCTGACACGGCTATGTGCCCTGCATTGAAATGTTGTTGTAGCAATCAGTTACATCTTATTTTTGATTGTTTGTTAATCATTCTGACTGTTCAGTTATTTTTAGTGTACAATTACACCTTAGTCTTTAGTTTTTAATTGACGCCAATTTATCTTTTTCTCTTGAATTGTGATCACCAGTTAATGTGTTTTTGTTTTAAACTAAATGTCTTAGAAACGCAATTATTTTGCTCTTGATTGTCTTGCCCTCGGCTCAACCGCTGGTGTCCAGCGCAGAGATTTACTGCACACTGTTAAAAATAACCCTGGCGATTCCCGGAGAACTTTTCGGGGATTTCGCAAACGTACGGAAAAATAACACCACAGGATTTCTCGTTCGGAGAGCAATCCATTGGTGGGGTCACACGGTCGGTTCGAGTCCCATTTATCGACTCTGGAGCTCAAAACGCGTCCGGGATTTTGGTCGCCTCCCCCACTGGGCGTTAGGAGCCGCCAGTGCGCGCGGCGCAACAGTATTGTCGAGACCTCCGCGTTCGGCATGTCGGCATGGAGATGGTCGCAACAAACGCCAGCTGACACCAGCGCTCATTCAACAGGTTTGACAAAGCACCCATGTGAGTACTGCAGTAAAAAGATGGGGTGGCGTGGGGTCCCGCATTTTCGGCTGCGGGGTCGCGAAACTTCTTGGCCACCATTTTCGGGTCGCGAGCGGATAAAGGCTGGGAAACCGCCGGAAACCGCTGTGCAAGGCTGCAACTGCCGGGTACTAATCGCCGCAGACACTCGTGTTCTTGGGCTCTTTTTAACAGAAGATACCTTTACTACTTCAAAACATACCTAGAACAATACAAGACACATAAAGGTGTCGGCTAGCTTTTATGTCGTTCTTTCTCTACTCTTTCTCTCCCTCTGTCTCTCTGCCTCTTCTCTCTCTCTCTCTCTCTCTCTCTCTCTCTGACCCCTGCTTTGTCCAGGTCCAGGGCAAGCAAGGCCCCCCGCTGCAGTACATCACAGCAAGATGTGTTGCCTGCCCGGCCGACCCGTTCGGCGCGGCGGTCTTGCACTGCAGTGCGGCTGCCCGAGACGACGAGGGTCTCTGCGACCGCCAGCACCGCCAGCCAGTCGAAGGCAGCGCCGAGGTCCGCGGCCCCGAGGTCCACGGCCAGCCTGTACGGCGGTCACCTGACTCGGAAGAAGAAGGAGCGGAAACGGAACCCAAATATGGTACACTGCAAAAAAATCCGTGGTTGGGTACAGAAAATGTACGGAAAATGGGGTACGGAAAAGGTACGGACCTTCCGTACTGGTTCTCTGTGGTGTCCATTAGGATCTCATGTAAACTGGTACGGAAAACATGTACAGAACTTCCGCGCTTGTCAAGTAGGGACGGTCCAGGTGAAAAATTGACCAGACACGTTCCGTACTTTTTCCGTACTTTTTTCTCTACCAGTGTGAGTCTATGAGGTGTTGCGCGGCGAGTCTGGCCGCTGTGCGACGAAAAGGAAATAGTGCCTTTTTCCTCGACAAGAGGTTTCGAAACGCAAGTAGCCCCGTGGTGGATCCAAAGCCGGCCGGATGGGAAAGAGAGCGCCTCTTGCCTACTTAGAGCAACGACTGCGGCTTTTTTCCTAACTTTCAGGTGGCTGTCTAGGGGTGAAAAGAGGCAACTGCCCTCTTAGCCTCCTGTACTGTACACTCTGCACTGTGGGAAAAAATCACAGTAAATCCTGTATTGATTAGTACAGCTGCCACTGTAGTTCAGAGTACAGGATTTACTGTACTTTTTTTAACAGGATCTACTGTACTTTGTACGGGATTTACTGTACCACAGGAGTGGAGTACGGAATATCCTGTACCAGGTTCAGTAGATACTGTAGCCAGGCACGGTAAATCCTGTGTTCTGAACTACAGTAAATCCCGGCAAAAAATTAACAGGATTCACTGTGGTTTTTTCGCACAGTGTGGAACAAAGTGTGGACTTCTCCACACTTTCGGAGGTGTGGAATTTGCAGTCTCCAGATAGCAGCCCCTACACTAAAAGTGTGCAGTTCTCCTCGTTTGCACCGCTGAGATATAGGGGTTCTGTGGAGTGTGGAGCATCTAAGTATGGAGTATAATACTCGACATCAGAAGGATCTCCACTCTGGGTTTAACACTGTGGGTCGATCCATGCACACTTAAATCAGTTTCCCGCGAAGTCCTTGACAACAATCCTCTCTCGCAGATGCGGCTCTCCATGCTGCCCGACGACGAGCTGCTGGAAGTCTTCAGCTACTTGCGTCCCAGGGAGCTGCTCAAATGCCGGGTCGTCTGCCGCAGGTGGCGGGACGCGGCGCTGCACCCGCTGCTGTGGCGCGACCAGAGCTTGAGAGACACAGAGCCGTAAGCTCCATCACCGCACAGTGGATTTGCCAGAAGACCGGTGGAGGCGGCCAAAACTCTAGGCGCGTTTTGAGCTCCAGGGTCGCGCTAAACAGGACTTGTACCGAACGTGTGACCCCACCACTGGATTACTCTCAGAAAGAGGAATCCATTGGTGGGGTCACACGCTCGATTCGAGTCCCTTTTAGCGACTGTGGACCCCAAAACGCGACCCTGGAGCTCAAAACGTGCCTAGAGTTTTGGCCGCCTCCACCGGTCTTCTGGCAAATCCACTGTGCGACGCCGCACTTTCAGAACTCCAGAAAATCAACAGTGTTTGAACAATTTGATCCGTGGCCTCACTCAATTTTGTGGATTTGAAACTTATCGTGCAAATTTGTGGGAAGTTTCCCACACGCTTTCCAGGAAGAACAAAAAAAGTCAAAAACAAGGACCACAAAATTGAGCGATTTTTGTCAATATTTGGTCCATTTCGATGTCGCACTGACATCATCCGATTCATTTGACTTTGACTACCTGTTCTCTTTGGGGTTGGGGTGCGCAAAGTTGTGTGAGCCTCCGAACCAACAATTCACACAAAGGAATTTAGAGCCACAGTCCTGGATTCGTGCTTGCAGTCCATTCTAAACCTAGAGGTGCGGTGTAAGAGAGAGCGCCGTGACAGTCCTTTATGGTTAAAAATTGTTTTAAATTGTTTTCAGCCTTCCGCCCAAGAGAAAGAACATCCGGTTGGTCGCCGCCGTGCTCCGCCTGGCGCCGTGCCTGGGCAGCCTCACGCTGTACGACTACGACGAGGCCTGGGGCGAGGACGTGTGGACCGTGTGGGCCGTCCCCGCCGCCACCACCGCCTGCGCCGTCACCAAACTCTGCATCCACTTCCGGGCGTCCGACGCCGTCCTCGTCACTATGATCCTCGCCAGGTACGTCGCACAGTGGGCCAGAACACCGGTGGAGGCGCTCAAAACTCCAGACGCGTGTTGAGCTCCAAGTAGCTAATCAGGACTCGATCCGAACGTGTGACCCCACCAATGGATTCCTCCTTCGGAGAGCAATCCATTGATGGGGTCACACGCTCGGTTCGAGTCCCACTAAGCGACTCTGGAGCTCGAAACGCATTTGGAGTTCAACTTATCTCGCAGTCAAGGGTTTGGTTAGGGACCCGGAGACACAAGGCTTTGCTTTCCCAGATGCATTCGTTACGGATTGTCCACTAGCAATCGTTTTCAAGAAGCGATTCCCAGATTAGAAATTGAATACTGATGCCGTGCTCACGTTTGCCCTTGCTTTCACAGGCAAGCTTCGCTGGGGCGGTTAAAAGAAGTCGAGCTGTACGTTCACAGTCCGTTGTATAGACGTCCGGAGCGACTGTGCGCGTTACTGGACCAATTGCTGTTCACTCCTGGTGAGTCGCGAAATCCGTTGCATGAAACGCAGGCTCCAAGGAAACGGGGCAGGGGACCGAAATTCGGAACGCGTGTTGAGCTCCAGAGGCGCTAAACAGGACTCGAACCGAACGGGTAACCCCACCAATGGATTCCTCGTTCGGAAAGCAATCCATTGGTGTGGTCACCCGTTCGGGTCGAGTCCCACTCGGCGACTATGGAGCGTCTAGATTTTTGCCGCCTCCACCGGTCTTCTGGCCCATTGTGATAAATCTTACGAGGATCCGTTCAACACGTGTTAGTTTGAGAAAATCTTCTAAGGATTCTTCGGCGGTGCACTGATATGTACTCACCCGTCCCGTCTTTGTCCAGGACTGGAGGCGATGGACGTAGCCGGCAACCCGTACGACGGCCTGAACGTGCCGCTGCCGGCGCCTCCTCTCCTGACGAAAGGCAGTGCCTCCATGTCCATGTCCATGCCGGCGTCACTTCGTCGGGTGCGATTCGATTACTACAACAGCATCCTGGACTCCCACCTGCACCTCATCCTGCAGTGGCATGCGGCCACACTGGAGGTGCGTTGACTCACTCGGCAGAGCCCTGCACAGTGGGCCAGAAGACCGGTGGAGGCGGCCAAAACTCTAGCCACGTTTTGAGCTCCAGAGTCGCTAAATGGGACTCGAACCGAACGTGTGACCCCACCGCAGATTGCTCTGCGAACGAGGAATCTATTGGTGGAGTCACACGTTTGGTTCGAGTCCCATTTAGCGACTCTGGAGCTCATGACGCGTCCGATATTTTGGCCGCCCACACCGGTCTTCTGGCCCACTGTGCACTGGCTGACTGTCCCTTCTGTCTGCCAGGACGTGTGCATCATGGGGGACACTCCGCGCGCGGCGACCCTGCTGTCCGCGCTGCCCGCGCTGCACACGCTCAAGTGCCCGCTGCTGAAGGGCATGCTGGCGCTGCTGCAGTGCCCCAGCCTCAAGAAGCTGGCCCTCATCCTGGACCTCAACGCGTGGACGCGGCCGCTGATGTCCGAGGCGGAGGAGCTGGTGCGCAGGGCGGCGACGCGCCTGGAGGAGCTGACGCTGGACTACAACCAGGAGAAGAACCCGGCCGCCGAGGCCGTGAACCTGGTGCTTTGCCTGGGCGCGGACGAGGCGCCCACGTCGCTGCGCAGCCTCGCCTTCGTCCTGGCCGACAGCGACGTGCCCCCGCCGGTGCTGCCGCCACTGGCCGCCGTCCTGCACCGCCTGCCGCTCCTCACCAGCCTGGACGTCAACTGCAAGCCCCCGGACGCCTTCCTGCGCGCGCTGGACGGCAAGGTGGTGCCGGCGCTCACCAAGCTCGAGGTCTGGCTCAAGGACGACGAGGACGAGTGGCTGGACAGCGAGCCGGTCCAGACGGTCTACGAGAGGTACCCGGAGCTGGAATTTTGGTTCTGAGCGCGGGCTTGCCGCGTGGTTGGCACGCACAGTGGGCCAGAAGACCGGTGGAGGGCGGTCAAAATCCCGGACTCCTTCTTAGCTCTTGAGTCGCTGGGACTCGAACCGAACGTGTGGCCCCACTAATTGATGGCTCTCCGAACAAGGACACCTTTAGTGGGGTCATACGTTCGGTTCGAATCCTGTTCAGTGACTCTGGTGTTCTCAGCGCGTGTAGAGATCTGGCCGCCTGCACCGGTCTTCTGGCCCACTGTAGAACGCATTGTGACAATCCCAGCCTCAGTTGTGACAAAAAATGTTTGCAATAAATCTGACTTATACACTACTTTTGGATTGTTTTTAAACCCCGATGTAGAACACAGTTCAGAGACGTTGCCCCTGGTCTAGACGTAGGTGGGTTCAAATCCCGGCTGAGTACGGCCATTATTTTCCGCCGCAGCGCTGCCTTTGCAACAGCGTGTCAGATGGGCGGCCTACCTTGACGGCGTGGCTGAGACAACCCCCAACCCCCAACCCCAGCGTGCCAGCGTGGGTGGCCTACCTTGGTGCGAGGGAGCTAGCCTTCCCGAGGTGCAAAAGAGTTCCCGCCGTCGGCCCTCCCCGAAGGAGGGTGGAGTAGGGCAATCATAAAGGGTTAGTAACCTGACCTGGCTGGTAGCGAACCAGGTCCAACGGGAATCGTGTGCTGCCGCATGGCCTCCACGGCCCATCGCTCTGCCACCTGAGCTACGACAACACACCGTCCTGACACGTCCTATCTTAGAGTGACGGTACCGGGTTTGAGAAGTAGACTGAGGAAAAGATTCATTCACCTGGGAGTCGAACCCAGGACTTCCTCCCGCCGGCCGACTCCTCTACCATCTCGGCCACCCCGCTACTGCGAGTTTACTCGATCAATCTTAGAGTGATGGTACCGGGTTTGAGAGGTAAACTGAGGAAAAGATTCCCTCAGCTGGGAGTTGAACCCAGGACTGCCCCCCGCCCGCCGACTTCTCTACCATCTCGGCCACCCAGTAACTGAAAGTTATCTCGATCCATCTTGGAGTGATGGTACCGGGTTTGAGAAGTAAACTGACGAAAAGATTCATTCACCTGGAAGTCGAACCCGGGACTTCCTCCCGCCGGCCGACATCTCTACCATCTCAGCCACCCAACCGTTGCGCAGTGAAGCGATCAATCATAGAGTGATGGTACCGAGTTTAAGATATATCAACAGTCTGGCTGAGGCAAAGGATGTTATACTTGAGATTGAAACCTCAGTCTCTTTCGGCGCGGCAGACACCTCTACTCACTGCGCCACCTGACAGCTGATACATCGTCTGCCCAAACTGAGACTGCTCGCACATCGCAGCATCACGTGTAGGATGGCTATGGCTGACGGAGCGGTCGGAACTAACTATCCGTGGGTTCGACTCACAGAGTTTCTTCCCTCGTGGCCAATACTTTCTTCAAAATTCTTTATTCCTTTTGTTGTACAGCGCAGGGAAGGTAGACCACACCCTTGGTACTTCACAGGGAAAACGTGCAAAACAAGACGTCAGAAAAAGTTACGCCTAGGAGTCGAACCCAGGTACTGTATCGGGTCTGCTGCTACCTTTGCGTTCTGAGCAACATTTTTTAGTATTTGGTTTGGCCTTGTCAGATCGACCGGGAATAATGAACAAAACCAATGACTGGAGAATCTTAAATTTTATTTTGTCTAAGTTTACACAGGAATCATCGTGAAGAAAACATTACAGCTTTCTTTCTATCCTAATATGTAAATCACATGGGTATTTTCCTACATGTTTGAACTCATGAAATCTCGAACACAACAAGCAGCTTTCAATAGTACAACTGAACATCACTACACACGATTTTCAGACTTTGGCAATAAATAACTAAGGTTTATTTTTTAAAAACTGCTTATTACAATGAAAAGGAAGATTTTTTTAAAAAATAAGCTATTATTTCAAAATATTTGTAGACAACAAACACATTAAAACAGAACACTAGAAAGGAAAACTGCATCCTACCCTTGAGCAATTAGGAGCAATAATACAACTATGTTATCTCCAGATACATAAAAGCAATTGAAATAAAAGATTGCAAGAAGGAAAAAAAAGTCACACTGATGCTTATATTAAAGCATCTCTACAACATTTAAGTACGGAAACAGTACGACTACACATAATTAAACAATCTATACAACATATGGCATCTTTCATATCAACATTTATTTTACCGAAGGAATTTTAATAGAAAATATTGCACACAGCAAGAGCAGCACATCTTTTTAAACCACCAATGAACACTTGACCTAGGCAAACACTTTGAGCACTTCGGAAAAAACTCCTCATTGACTGTTGCACTGGACATCCCATTTTCAGGTTGAAATTTGCTTTTCATTTATTATAGTGGCTCTGAAAAAAAAGGCAAAAGAATCAATCATTTGTTATGATGCAGGATGCGTCAGTTGTAATGCACCAACCACTTGCATAATACCTTACGAAGTATTTTGAGCGTATGTAAGGTACAAACTATCTAGTCTATATTACAAAGAAATAGTTTGTACTTCTAAGACTTTACTTTGAAAGCTCGTGCATGATCAAAATACTTTGTTCTCAAAAGCTCCTTTTCTTTGCAAGGCCCAAAATAGTTCATAAGGTTTTCAGAGTGCATACACTCTAAATATGGGGTGCCCAGCAACTGGGCGCCTTTGTCGCCCGCCCCACTTTTTAGGGTGCCAAATGTCGCCCAGTTTCTGGGCACCTTTGTCCCCCAGTCACGGGGTGGACAAATCATACAGTAACCGGCCCTCTCCTATGGTAGAGCATGCTCAGGTGTCTAGATCCTGGGCGACTAAGGTGCCCAGATTCGGGGCACCTTCGGCACCTCAGTCGCTACTGAGCCATGGGTGAAGGCAGGTTTCTTAATGGTTTGTTCACCCCGAGACTGGGTGACAAAGGTGCCCAGGAACTGGGCGACATTTGGCACCCTAAAAAGTGGGGCGGGCGACAAAGGCGCCCAGTTTCTGGGCACCCTACATTTAGAGTGTAGATGCAGAACTTACTTGGCACCAAACGAAATGGTCTTAGTGGCTACTCCGGACGACTTGGGCTTCAGGGCTGCTCCTGCGCCAGCCAGGATGGCGGGAGTGAGGCCGTGTCCCACGGGGCCAGCCGCCATGTGAGTGACTGAGGCCTTCTTCAGGATCCCGTTCGGCACGCCGTTCTTGGCTGGAATCAAACATGGAAAGGCCGGGTCAACAACAGCAACAACAATAATAACAACATCGAGAGTTTGAACGCCACTGCAGGAGCCAAGTTGAACACTTACGTGCGCCGCCGTTCACCGACGTGACTGTGACATTGCCCCGGCTGACTTCGTCCAAGGCCTTCGAAGCTTCCTGCAAGAAGACGTTGGAAAAGATGATCGTCAAACACTCTGGAGACTAAGGCAAGATACGGGGTTCATGTCGAGTTCCAACTTCAGTTTGTTTTCCATGACGTTTCTCTGAATTCCAGAAAAGAGAAAAGAGTAGACAGCACTGATAACAATTTTGCCTTTACTTGACAACACGTTCATTGCTAAATTTTTGGGCAACAACATTTCCTTTGGAACAAATAGCTTGATGAACCACTTTCCTATTCCAACAAAAGGATAGTTCTACAACGCCAAGTTTATAAAAATGTAATTAACAGCCCACCTTTCAAAAACAAGTCATTGACCAAGAACAAATGGTGTTAGTCTGCAAAACGCATTCTAAGTCACTAAATTTTTTTTTAAATGTCTGCGACAAACTATTAAGTGACTACTTTTGTCGCAAACTTAATTTTGCATGGTTCTTCTTCTAATAATTATCTCACTACGACTTTGTAAAAATAAAAAAGATGACTCCAATATTTCTTTTCATTTAATTTAATGAAGTCGCAAACATACTACAGCACTAATGGCGAGACTAATGGTGACAACAGGAATTTCGTTCCTGCACGACAAAATGTTGCTCTATAGGTTCAACAACATTTGTTTCGCTTCAAGTCATAATGACATACAATGTTTATGGATGACTAAATTTTCACTCATATGCTTGTCTCTGTATGTTTTATTTTTTACAGTGATCAGACTCATTCCGAGAGGCGTTTCCGTCGCTCTGTCTCTCTCGCACTCATGGGGTGTCCCCTTGCAGGTGCGAGAGGGACAGAGCGACAAAAACGACTCTCGGCATCAGTCTGCAGGGCGCCGTTCTCACCTTGGCGTGGCCATCGCTGCCGGCGTCCACCACGTCGGTGCGGGTCCGCAAGTTGGAGCGTGACAGTGTGGCGGCCAGCTCGTCCTGCAGCCCGCTGGCCTCGTCCTGCTGCTGCTGCTGGCCGTTGAGGAAGGTCAGCTTGGACGGCTGGCGGCTGGCCGCGGCGCCGTACTCGCGGATGGTGACGCAGACGGCGGGCCTCGGGGCAGCGGGCGCCCTGCGGGTGGAGGAGCAGAGCGTCACAACAATGACAACACAGTGGAGTGGCGGCAGGCAGGAGACAGCCAAAAGACACTGGAAGCGGCCAAAATTCCAGACGCGTTTTGAGCTCCAGAGTCACTAAACTGGACTCGAAATGAACGTGTGACAACACCAATGGATGGCTCTCCGAACGAGGAATCCATTGGTGGGGTCACACGTTCGGTTCGAGTCCCATTTAACGACTCTGGAGCTCAAAACGCGTCTAGAGTTTGGCAAGGTCTGCGAAATGGCGCTAGAGTGGTGCAGGAGTGCAGCAAGAGTGGTGTGAGGAAGTGCCAACAAGCGAAGAGGATTCGAAGAAGAGCGGATTCTCCGGCGACCCAAGAAGATAAGCAGGCAAGCAGTTCGCAAATTCGACGGCTGAAACAGCGCCACCCGACGGGCATAGAACCCGCACAGTGGGCTAGAAGACCGGTAGGGGTAGACAGACAAAACTCTAGACGCGTTTTGAGCTCCAGAGTCGCTAAGTGGGACTCGAGCCAGACGTGTGACCCCACCAATGGATTCCTCGTGCGAAGAGCAATCCATAGGTGGGGTCACACGTTCGGTACGAGTCCCATTGAGCGACTCTGGAGCTCAAAACGCGTCTAGAGTTTTGTCCGCCTCCACCGGCTTCTAGCAAATCCACTGTGACCTGCCCCGGCTCTGCCCCGCACCTGTTCTGCTGAAAGTACGTCTGCGGCGGGCGCGGCTGGCGGGCGCGCGGTTCGAGTAGCTCCAAGCTGTCCAGGCTCTGCATCTCCACCTCGGGCACGAAGGCCACGGCCCCCGTGGCGGCGGTCGTGGCCGTGGCGGTGGCGGCCTCGTCGCCGGCGGCGCGCACCGTCCACGCCGTGGACGCGGTGTGCATCGTGCTACCCGACGAGTCCGAGTCGTAGTCCGGGGTCGGGCAGTACGGCGCGGGGCTGGGCGTCCTGCAACGGCAACGCGGCGCTCAGGGCGCAGCCTTGGCGCACCGGTCTCGGCCTCCCTCGTCTTCGTCGCACTCGCACAGTGGGCCAGAAGACCGGTGGGGGCGGTCCAAATCCCGGACGCGTTTTGAGCTCCAGAGTCGCTAAATGGGACTCGAACCGAACGTGTGACCCCACCAATGGATTGCTCTCCGAACGAGGAATCCATTGGTGGGGTCACACGCTCTATTCGAATCCTATTTAGCGACTGCGGAGCTGGAAACGCGTCCAGACTTTTCACCACCGTCTCCAGTCTAGCCCACTGTGCTTCCACTCGTTTCCGTCGCACTCACGGGGAGGGGCAGGGGCGGCAAAGCAGCACTTTCATCAACTTACAGGGGCAAAGCGTGGATTTCCGCTACATTATAAAAGCGTCTATCTTTGGAACAAGAGGGGTCGAAGGCAATTGCGGAGCACATGTCGCTTCTAAGTTGCCTGGGTAGCAAGACTGACGCCGAGACTCATTTTCATCGCTCTGTCTCTCACGCACTTATGGAGTGTCCCGTACATGTGCGAGAGAGACAGAGCGACGGAAACTACTTCGAGAATCAGTAGTCGACAGGTTGTACTACGCGCGAGCCAGAGCCCCTGCCAGCGACGGGATAGGCAACCTGCGGCATTGCACGCACGCGTGTTCGACGGGCTGCCTACCCCGCCATTGGCAGGGGCTCCCCGGCTCGGCTCGACAGAGCAAGTAGACCGTTCCATCGCCAGCACGCACAGTGGGCCAGAAGACCGGTGGAGGCGGTCGAAATCGCGGCAGCGTCTTGAGCTCCTGAGTCACTAAATTGGACTCGAACCGAACGTGTGACCCCACCAATGGATTGCTCTCCGAACGAGCTATCCACTGGTGGTGTCACACGCACGGTTCGAGTTCAATTTGGCGACTCTGGGGCTCAAAACGCGTCCGGGATTTGGGCCGCCTGCGCTGGTCTTCTGGCCCACTGTGGCGCGTCGACCACACCCGCAAAGCGTACCTGTGGTTGACTCTCAGCTGGTGCTGAGGCTGTGCCTGCTGCTGCAGTAGATGGTGGTGCACTGGTTTGAGACGGGACTGCTGGATCGCAATCAGTCCGTTGGACGAGGTCTGCCCGCCGTTCGCCGAGGCAGTGCCGTTGCCAAGACCGTTGACACCCGCACTCTTGACGGCGCCGTTGACGACAGCGCCGTTTGATGGCAAGGGAGGCTTGGCGACGACCTTGTGGTTGACCTTGGGGGCGGCCTTGGGGGCGGGCTTGGGGCTGGTCCTGCCCGTCAAGGTCACGGTCGTGAAGGCGGGCGGCGGCGGTGCGACGCACGCGGGGGCGGCGGGGGTGGCGGGGGCCGGGGGCGGCATCGCTGGGGGAGCCGGCGTCTCCTTGGCCGACGCCTCGCCGTCAGCCTGCAGACACGGACGGAACGTTTAGAACCAGCCGGGACGGCGTGGAGACACCGAAGAACGCTGGGGGTCACTTGGGGAAAAGAAGCACACCCTCACTAAATCTTGAAATTACTTTAACTTTATCTGATTAAAACTGATTATTAAACTCAACTTGAAAAACTGAGAATGAAGTCCCTGCCAAATGGATGTCCAGATCATTTTTTAGAAACAGTGAACCCTGTACTTTTCTTCTCCACTCACTACCACACGTCAACAGATTACCAACATCAGAAACAAAACTACAAAAAAATAAAAAATAATAAAAAAAACAGAAAAAAATTGGGAGTTGAACTCGCGATCTTTGGCTCCGCCTTCTTCCTCGTTGCGCGCACGACTACCGGACCAACCTGGGCGGCGGGCGGTGCGGGCAGTGGCGGCGGCGGGTGTCGCGGCCCGTTCCTGCGCACCAGGCGCGTCACCTCGCGCTCCGCCTCCTGCGAGTCCTGGCGGTCGCGCTCCACGCGCAGGCCGCGCTCGCGCGCCGCGGACAGCGCCAGCCCCGCAGACACCTGGGCCGCGTGCTGCTGCTCCAGCTGCTGGCGCCGCTGCATGAAGCGCTCTCGTTCCTGCAACACACACCGGAAATTTTTATTTTAGCAGATGATACCTTCACTACTTCAAAACATACCTAGAACCGAGGGGGAAATCACTCGCGCAATAGTCGGGTCACCGATTTCTAGTATTACGCGTAATAGTAATGGCGTAATTGCCAAATTTTTAATGATTTTCTCTATTTAGGGTCCGATTTTAGGCTAAATCTGGATATTTTGGAGCGTAATAAGCCTCCTGTAATAGCGTAATAGAACGTTATAGGAAGTGGTCGGGTCACAGTTTGTAAGAGTGATTTCCCCCTCGCCTAGACAATACAAGACACTCGAAGGTATGTCAGCTAGCTTTTACTCGAGAGTCCAGAAACCAAGGGCTGTCTCAGCCTCTCTAAATGAACTGACATGGCAACACATTTTCAAAATAATATTTCACAGGGTACATGTCTCAATTAAAAAAATGTTGAGAAGTTTTCAAAATAGTATTAAAATTTCGGTTGGATCACGCCTTACGAAGCACTACAATCCTTAATGGTGGTTCATCCATTGCGAAATGTCTTCTGTCCCTCTCGCACTGACTGGCAGTTCATAACAATCAATAAGGATAGAACTAAGAATCACGTAACGTAATATGTGGACGACCGCTAACTACAGCAACCAACCAAATGAGTAAGGAACCACACGAAAAAAAGGACCCCGTTTACAGTGTTGTACTACACGACACAGTGGTGTTTTCCGGGCCATACGGGGCCATACGCCGTATGGCCTATTAACGGAATCGGGGGTACCGTATGGCCTATAAAATTTTCCAGGCCATACGGTCGCATACGCGGCGTATGCATACGCCTCGAAAATCCCCAAATACCAAGGCACCGCTCGACCAAATGAACTTCCCAACTCGCACTAGACTGCTTGTCAATAATGTAGGCTGCGGGGTCTTCTGAAGACCCCTCGCCAATCACACAGGCGAGTAGAGAAGACCACACTTTTTTAGAGGGCTCGCCACTGCCTGCAATGGCACCCACTAACAAGACCCTCAACAACAACAACACCAGCAGGATATCATTGTATCGACCCCACACCACCCCACCGCACCCCGCCCCGCCCACACACGTGTTCCGCGTCGGCTAGAACACGCCGCGGTGCACCGCGCGGCTTGCAAAACAGTAGCGCCTTGCATGCTGGCGTGCTCTTCGCGGTCTGCTCCAGGCTCCAGGCCAGGGGCACGGAGCGGCGCCCTGGTCTCCGGGAGGTCCAGGCAGCGCACAGTGGGCCAGAAGACCAGTGTGGAGGCGGCCAAAACCCCGGACGCGTTTCGAGCTCCAGAGTCGCTGAACAGGACTCGAACCGAACGTGTGACCCCACCAATGGATTGCTCTTCGGACGAGGAATCCATTGGTGGGGTCACACGTTCGGTTCGTGTCCCGTTTAGCGACTCTGGAGCTCAAAACGCGTCCGGAGTATCGGCCGCCTGCACCGTTCCTCTGGCCCACTGTGCCGCCGTGCAGCCAGCGCGGCTTACCGGATGGCGGCCCCCTCCCCTCCCCTCTCCCAGACTCTCCCGCCTTCCAAACAATTGCGGCAACCCGCGCACTACTCGGCGTCATTCCGTGCAAGTCACGCGCGCCCGGTTTGAAAATTTGCCAACACCGGCAGCACACTGTAGTAGTGTTGGCCCTTGTCGCCGTAGGCACCGCCGGCACCGCCTCAACGCCGAAGTTGCGGACCGATCACTGGGTTAGGGACGCACTTGCGTGTGCTTGTGCGTTTGTAAGTGTGTATTTGTGGCAGTGTGTGTGTGTGTGTGTGTGTGTGTGTGTGTGTGTGTGTGTGTGTGTGTGTGTGTGTGTGTGTTCGAGGGGCGGGGGGGGCATGTGTAGTGTGTGATTGTGTTTTTGTGACACACTGACCTCGCCCGCTGTGAAGCGCCTGCATGTGGTCTAGCCCTTAATGGTAATGGTAATCGCAGCGTAGGCACCCGTCCCGAAGGACGGCCATGTCTCGTTTTGCAGTGCAGGCGGGCATGTGTCGGGCCCGAAATGGCATACGATCATGTGTGGTCTAGCCCTTAATGGTAATGGTAATGGTCCCGAGCGCGACGCTCGCGAGTGGAGACGGTGGCCTACCCTGCCAATGACAGGGGCTCCGCCAGTCGAGAGCGATTTCGCCGACGCACTCCTCGCTGTCTCTCTTGCGCTCAAGGCGAGTACGTTAAGGGTGCGAGAGAGACAGAGAGAGGAGAAGAGTGGTCGCAGTGGAATCACTCGAATCTCGTAGCAATCAATACCCCGTTCATAAACGCCGTTACATGACAAAGTCGCAGTGACACACTACACGAGAAAAAACTACTACCACCGCGTGTACAACCTACGGAACGAGTCCAACCAACAGTCGCTCAGTCTCCCTCGCACCCATAAGGGATGCACAGTGGGCCTGGAGGCGGTCAAAATACCGGACGTGCTTTGAGCTCCAGAGTCGCTAAATGGGACTCGAACCGAACGTGAGACCCCACCAACGGATTGCTCTCCGAACGGGGAATCCATTGGTGGGGTCACACGTTCGGTTCGAGTCCTGTTTAGCGACTCTGGAGCTCAAGACGCGCCTTGAGTTTTGGCGGCCGGCGCCGGTCTTCTGGCCCACTGTGGGACGCCCCACGAGTGCGAGAGAGACAGACAGAGACCTCTACTCACAGCGTACGTGCGCACTGTCACCAGGCAGCGCGTCCTGGGCGGCATCATGGTGGCCACGCTACTCGTCATGGCGAGGCGGAGGCTGTCCTAGGGCCTGTTGTTGTTGTTGTCGCAGTCGCACTGCCGCACCTGCTTTGCGCACACTCTCACTCACTCTTCGCTCCAAATGTCTCACACCAAAAGGCCGTCCTAGGGCCTGTTGTTGTTGTTGTTGCAGTCGCACTGCCGCACCTGCGCTGCTCACGTCTCACTCACTCTACACACTGAGAATCCAAACGCTATGAATATAGCGTCAATTGGTGCAATGCTTTGGCATTGCACATGAAGTGCAATGCCTTTCTATTCCCATGCATAAATATAGGGCATTATCGGGATGCATTGCACGTAAGGTGCAACATGGCTATGGCATTGCACCATACATGCTATACTCAAAGCGTATGGAATCTCAGTGCACTCTAAATGTCTTTGAGTGAAAGGCTGCACCAACATGGTGGGGGAACTTTCGTCCATAGTACAAAAGAAATTCGACAAAGTACATATCTACGGAATAGGTGCAAGGTAATTTCAGAGATAAGTTACTGAGTCAGCTTGCATACACGTAAGTGGGTAAGGATGCGTCGCGGAACGTGAAATCGCGGCTGATTCCCACACCCCGAGCCAAACGCAATCAGAAACTAAAATCCAGGCGATGCACGCGACAAGAGTAAGAGTAAGAGTAAGAGTGAGAGTGAGAGTGAGAGTGAGAGTGAGAGTGAGAGTGAGAGTGAGAGTGAGAGTGAGAGTGAGAGTGAGAGTGAGAGTGAGAGTGAGAGTGAGAGTGAGAGTGAGAGTGAGAGTGAGAGTGAGAGTGAGAGAGAGAGAGAGAGAGAGAGAGAGAGAGAGAGAGAGAGAGAGAGAGAGAGAGAGAGAGAGAGAGAGAGAGAGAGAGAGAGACGAGAAGCCCCTGCACTGTATGCAGCCCGCTGCTCGCCTGCTCGCGCTGACCGTGTAATTCGTTCGTCGATTGGCAGACAGGCTGTGCCTCGACGGGCAGTGCCTCGCAGTGCCTGCACGCGAGGGAAGGAAGACCCACATACAGCCTTCGGGAGTTCTTTGCCATGCGCGCCGCGCCCCGCCCCGCCCCGCCCCGCCAAAGACAAGCCCTTGGCGTTTCGCGGATTTGACGGCACCTTCGACCTTCGTCGCGCAGTCGAACCATTTCGGAACACTGTCAAGCCAAACGCGCCGGCGTCATGGCCCCCCAATCTCTCTACACATTCGAAAAAAGTCTACGAAGCATTTGCTTCATAACAACGAAAAAAAAAGAAGGCACTGTACGTAAAACTGCAAAATCTGCAAAGAAATGCTTCGTATTGTGAAGCGAAAACCTTCGTGATACGAAGCATTTCCTCATGATACGAAGCAATTCGACAATGCCTTCATTTTCTTCCTAGTTATGGAGCAAATGTTTCGTGGGCTTTTCAGAGTGCCCAGGGTCGTTTTCGTCGCTGCGTCTCTCCCCCACGCATGGTGCGTCCCGTACAGATGCAAGAGAGACAGAGCGACGAAAACGACTCTCGGAATCAGTCTGCTGTGAGGAAGGAGGGGGAAATTCTCTTTTCCGCCATTCATTCGGCCATACCTCGCCCCTGGAGCGGTAACATGCTGCACCGCAGCAGCATCAACAGTGCTCTCATCGCTCTGTCTCTCTCGCGCTCACGCGGCGGGCCGAGTTGGTGCGACAGGGACAGAGCGATCGCGGGAAAGTCAAAATGCAGCGGGTGCCGATGGTCAAAAAATGTGCGACCCCGCGGGGAGTCGAACCCGGGGACGGCCGTCGGGACGCGTGGCGCGCGAGGCGTGGGTGGGCGACTGCTTGCAACTTCACTGGTAGCCAAGGAATGTGACATCACATTCGTTTGAACGTGAAAACGGCGATGTCAGTTTGAACGTGACAAACAGAGAAAATTCATACTCAAACGAATGTGACACCGCACCGCTCTGTCACATTACTTCGGGTGTGACACGAAATCAGCGGGCAAACTGTTACATTAAAACGAATGTGACACATGGTACCCATTGACATACATCGTGTCACATCCAAACGAATGCGACACCCATATGCTGTCACATTCGTTTGAATGTGACATGGCCTAATTGTCACATTCAAACGAACGTGACACGCCCCGGACGCGCCATAAGTGTCAGGTTATGGCGTGTCACGGACAATCAGGGCATGTCACATTCAAACGAACGTGACAGCATTTGGGTGTCACATTCGTTTCGATGTGACACGATGTATGTCAATGGGTACCATGTGTCACATTCGTTTTAATGTAACAGTTTGCCCGCTGATTTCGTGTCACACCCGAAGTAATGTGACAGAGCGGTGCGGTGTCACATTCGTTTGAGTATGAATTTTCTCTGTTTGTCACGTTCAATCTGACATCGTAGTTTTCACGTTCAAACGAATGTGATGTCACATTCCTTGGCTTCCAGTGTTGCACAACGTGAAACGGGGAAAAGGCACGACTTGCACAACGCGAATGACACGGTCGGAAATAATGAAAAGAAAAACCAGGAACGTCGGGCGGCAGGGGCAGGGGGAAGGGGGTGGGGGAGAGAGACACGCGCCGGACGGACACGGACAAGACAGCATTGTCGCCAGAGTAGGGACCGCGACGGAGGGACGGAGACAGACATCCCAGACGCGGAGGGAAGTGGCGTCGACACTCCACAGGGAAGTGCCTCGGGGAAGTCAAAGCGTACGCACAGTGGGCCAGACCGGTGGATGAGGCCAAAACTCTAGACGCGTTTTGAGCTCCAGAGTCGCTGAAAGGGACTCGAACCGAACGTGTGACCCCACCAATGGATTCCTCGTTCAGAGAGCAATCCATTGGTGGGGTCACACGTTCGGTTCGAGTGCCATTTAGCGACCCTGGAGCTCAAAACGCGTCTTGGCCACCTCTACCGGGCTTCTGGCCCACTGCGGTACGCAGCGTGCAGCGTGCGGCAACCCTCCGAGTGTCTCAACAATACACATCCGTTTCAATAGCGCGCAGCGTAATTTAAAAAAAGATTTTTTTTTGCAGAAAACCGCCATTAGTGCGACACATTCCTCCAAAGTAAACACATTCAACCCGACAACTTTTTTAAAAAAATAATTTTTGGAAGATGATTGTTTTTATCGTGAGGACCTGTCTGACACTCACTCAGGGCCTTTGGCCGCGTGCGACCCCTGTCGCCCAGGACGACCGCCAGCCCGCCGCGCCGCCGCAAGGCCCGGGCCGCTTCAGTTTCGCCGGTGATAACGTATCTGTGCCCGCGTTTGTTTGAGGTAAAGTCCCGGGGAACGCCCCGCCCCGCCCCGCCCCGCCCCGCCCCGCCACGGACTGCGATTGCCGCGTGCAGAATCCGGGCGCGCAGTCCGTGCCACACTGTGCGCCAATTAAACCCAAAACAACAACAACAAAAACAACAACAACAACAACAACAACAAACCAACTCGGCGGCACACACACACAGACGCACACACACTGCTATAACAACGGACGCACCGGCCTCCGCGACACCGGCCCAAACAACAAAAACAAAAACGATCACTACACTGCCGAATCGGAAGGGCACACGCGGAGCGGCCGCGGCGCGACACTCGCGGTGGAAAAACAAAAACAACAACACCACTACTACTTGCAATGTCGGGCACCGTAAACAACAACAACAACACGCGGCCAGCGCGGGCGGCTGCGGACTGGATGGGCGCGCGGCGGAGCACTGACTGCGCGGAGCTGCTCAGCTGACGGCGCCGCCCCCTCCCCTCTCTCCCCCCCTCCCCTCCCCTCTCTCTCCCCAGCCCGAGCCGCCCCCTCCCCTCTCTCCCCCCCCCCCGCCCCCGCCTTCCCAGAAAGCGTGACACAAACGGAGGCAGTGGTGTCGGCAGTGTAGTGTCACAGTGTCACCTGAGGACGCATCGCTCTCGTTTCCAAATGCAGCAGACTGAGAGTCGCTTTCGTCGCTCTGTCTCTCTCGCACTCAAGCAGCTGTCCCGTATGGGTGCGAGAGAGACAGAGCGAGGGAAACGACTCTCGGAAGCAGTGTGCCGGCGAGCGGGCGGCGGCGGGCTTCTGTCGTGATGTCGACGACGACCACCTCGTCCACGTGCGCGAGAAATTGACTGCCTCTGTCTCTCTCGCACTCTCTGGCCGTCCCGAGAAGAGGTGTGTGCGAGAGAGAGAGAGAGAGAGAGAGAGAGAGAGAGAGAGAGAGAGAGAGAGAGAGAGAGAGAGAGAGAGAGAGAGAGAGAGAGAGAGAGAGAGAGAGAGAGAGAGAGAGAGAGAGAGAGAGAGAGAGAGAGAGAGAGAGAGAGAGAGAGAGAGAGAGAGAGAGAGACGAGAAGCCCCATGCACTGTATGCAGCCCGCTGCTCGCCTGCTCGCGCTGACCAAAAATGGCATAATTACCAAACCAACATATGATTTTATTTTTTCAAATGGCACGGACCTAGACCAAGACCAAATGAAACTTTTTAAACTAGTCCAATAAGTAGTTTTAAAAAGTTGCGATAGGTACGAAAGGATTCCCCGTTGCGTGGAGCCACCATACTTTTTTAACCCTTAGAGTTCCAGGCTCCTCCTGAGGCCAACCACGAAATATGCCCCTGGAGGTGGGCAAAATATAGTAGACAATTGGCTCCCCGTCGGGGAGCGCGCTGCTGTGCAGTCCGCACAGACAGTGGGCCAGAAGACCAGTGGGGGCGGCAAAACTCAAGACGCGTTTTGAGCTCCAGAGTCGCTAAAAAGGACTCGAACTGAACGTGTGACCCCACCAATGGATTGCTCTCCGAACGAGGAATCCATTGGTGGGGTCACACGTTCGGTCCGAGTCCCATTTAGCGACTCTGGAGCTCAAAAGGCGTCTAGAGTTCTGGCCGCCTCCACCGGTCCTCTGGCCCACTGTGCGGCCGCGGTTTCGGAACGCGGCCCAGGAAATCCTGGCTGGCCGGTGCCGCGGAGTGCAGCGTGCAGCGCTCCGATTGGCTGGCTCGCGGCAACGCGCTGAAACGGGTAAAGCGCTCGGCCGGCCGGTCTGTAATGACTTCCTATTTTTATTAACGGCCCCGCCTCCGCCTCGCGCACAGTGGGCCAGAAGACCGGTGAAGGCGGCCAAAATCCCGGACGCGTTTTGAGCTCCAGAGTCGCTAAATGGGACCCGAACCGAACGTGTGACCCCACCAATTGCTCGTTCGGAGAGCAATCCATTGGTGGGGTCACGCGTTCGGTTCGAGTTCCAATTTGCGACTATGAAGCTCAAAACGCGTCTAGAGTTCTGGCCGCCTCCACCGGTCTTCCGGCCCACTGTGCCTCGCCCCGCGCAGAGAGAGATTCGTGGATCCAGTCGAAGTGGTGGCCGGACATGCAGGGCAGTTCGGGCCGTGCATGAATGACGTAACGCTGACGTTTGGCTCATTCCGATCAACGTCTCTCTCACCCACACTCTTAAAAGCCGACGAAGCAGTTTTGCTTCATAACCGAGAAGAGAAAATTAAGGCATGGTAGAATTGCTTCGCATCGCATTATGAAGAAATGCTTGTAGTTACTTGCCTCACTCTTCCTCCAGTAAGTCACCAATGACAAGTTAATTGTCTCCAAATCGCACTGAAACGTGTTTTTAAAAGTGTCCTTGCGTACAGCCCCTCTCAAAAAGATAAAAAGCGGCTGGTTTAGCGGGCCGGGTGAAGGCCTGCAGCAGACTGATTCCGAGAGTCGTTTTCGTCGCTCTGCCTCTCTCGCTCTGACGGGGCGCCCCGTTTTAGTGCGAGGGACAGAGCGACGAAAACGACTCTCGGAATCAGTCTGCAGTGAAGGACTGTATTGTGGTGCGTTGCGGCGGACGGCACAAACGCCCTGCATTCTGAAGAGAGTCGCTCCGTCTCATTCGCACTCGTGGCCCAGTGGGCCAGAAGACCGGTGGAGGCGGACAAAACTCTAGACGCGTTTTGAGCTCTAGAGTCACTAAATGGGACTCGAACCGAACGTGTGACCCTACCAATGGATTGCTCTCCGAACGAGGAATTCATTAGTGGGGTCACAGGTGCGGTTCGAGTGTCATTTAGCGACTCTGGAGCTCAAAACGCGTCTAGAGTTTTGTCCGCCTGCACCGGTCTTCTGGCCCACTGTGCCACGGGTGCGAGAGAGACGGAGCGACGAAAGCACACCGCAGCGCAAACGCGGCCTGTCCAGATTATTGCGCGATCCGACCGCGGTGCACAAAGGACGTACACCGCAAAGAAAGAAAAAGGGGAGAAAGAAAAAAATAGGGCTGACCATTCAATCGCAGTAACCCCACGTAACCTTTGTGAAAGCCACAACAATCATAACCGTAAAAAAAAGTCATCAAAACTAGAAGCCGAAGTTGGTACTCGCTCCATTGGCCGCAATTACCCACGGTCCATAGGCTACTGTTTCAATCCAAACCAAGAGGAGTAAGGTCCTAGCTGCGCAGAGGAGTTAAAAAAAAAACCTAAATAAATTTTTTACACTTTCGCCGTGTTTTCCTGAATCTTGGCGGCAAAAACGGTTCCTGGTTTCCCCACACTCTCATCCTTCAATCGACATTTCATTAATATTCATTGACGCTTGTGCGTATTACAGAGTTTCGTTAGGAATTTGTTAAGACACAGCTGATATGTGCGGTGGGCCGACTGCTGGAGGCGGACAAAGTTATTCTAGACGCCTCCAAAGTCGCTAATAGGGACTTTGGATTGCTCTTCTAACGAGGAATCCATTGGTGGGGCCACACGTCCAACACTGCAAATCCGGTGGTAAGTTTGCTTGCCACAAATTTGGCAAGGAGTTTTGAATGCCAAAATTTGGCAAGCTTGGCCCGGAAATAACCCCCAGCTTGCCAAAACTTGGCAAGCTTATGGAGATTTCCGACCAAAGCTTGCCAAATTTTGGCATCCAAAACGGCTTGCCAAATTTGTGGCAAGTAAACTTACCACTGGCTTTGCAGTGAATTAGCGACTCCGGAGCTCAAAACGCGTCTAGGATTTTGACCGCCTCCACCGATCCACTGTGTGCCGTCTGGGCGCTGCTGTGCTGCTGGGACACGCCGACACACGAGAGGCATATGCCATTCCCATGGACCGGCCAAGTTCACATACTGTACCGCATGCACGGCGTGTCGCAACGACGCTCGCATTTTCAGATCTCCCGCCAACAACAACAAACTTCCAGTCCGCTCGACTTTCTTTTGTTTGTTTTGTTCCACCTCCACCGCGCGGGGCAGTGCGGGGTGCGGCGCGGCTCCCACATGCGGCTAGGAGATCGCACCCGTGCGTGAGCAGTGCCGAGCGAGTGAATCAACTTGGTGGAGTGGGACGAATGAGTCGAGGTTACACGCGATTGTGGCAGCATTAGATTAAACACACGGAGCACAGTGGGCCAGACGACCGGTCAAGACGGCCAAAATCCCGGACGCGTTTTGAGCTCCAGAGTCGCTAAATGGGACTCGAACCGAACAAGTGACCCAACCAGATTGCTCGATCGGAGAACAATTCTGTTCAGTGACTCTAGAGTTCAAAACGCGTCGGGACACTGGGAATCAGGGAATGTGACGTCACGTTCGTTCAAACGTGAATCGTGTCACGTTCGTTTGAATATTGTGTCACATTCGTTTGAACGTGAATCGGCTGGACCCGGGCCTCGACGAGGCTGGTTCACGTTCAAACGAATGTGACACAGTATTCAAAGGAACGTGACATGATTCGCGTTTGAACGAACGTGACGTCACATTCCTTGATTCCCAGTGGAGTTTTGGCCCACTGAGCGACCGGGGCACATCGGAATTGCAAGGCGGCGAAAAGCATATGCACCTTTTGGAGCTCGCACAGGTCTTTGGCGGCGGGTCACAGTGGGCCAGAAGACCGGTGGAGGTGGACGAAACTCTAGACGCTTTTTGAGCTCCTGAGTCGCTAAACAGGACTCGAACCGAGCGCGTGACCCCACAAATTAATTCTTTGTTCGGAGAGCAGTCCATTGGTGGGGTCACACGTTCGGTTCGAGTCCCATTTAGCGACTCTGGAGCTCAAAACGCGTCTAGAGTTTTGTCCGCTTCCACCGGTCTTCTGGCCCACTGTGCGGGTGGAGTGTGTACAGGAGTCGCATGCATCGTTTACGTTTTTCTGGCGCGGTTGATTTGCCTGCAACAGCACTGCAAAAGCACGGTCCACTCTGCTCCTGCTGGACTGCTGTGTATCCAAACTCCGATGTGTGTTTTCCATGTCACGGAGAATGCTATTGGGTAAGGCACGCGCAGCGCCTGGGAAAAATTCAAAGCCGCCGCGTGTGCGTGCGTGATTGTGTGTTTGTGAGTGTGTGTGGGTGTGTGTGGGTGTGAGTGGGTGTGGGTGTGTGAGTGTGTGTAGGTGTGGAACTCCAGGCAGTGCCGACGGGTTTGCATATCCCCGCCCTACAGGTCTTCTGGGCCCACTGTGCGACGCCACTGGGACCCCAGTCGGTGCCGAAAGGGTTTCCTACCTCAGCCTGCGCAGCCAGCTTGACAGGCTGGACCACAATTGATCGCGTGCCGGCTCGGCCCCGGAGCATTATTGTCAGGTCGACTATTCACACTGTGGGCCAAAAGGCCGGTGAAGGGGGCCAAAACTCCAGCCAGACGCGTTTTGAGCTCCAGAGTCGCTAAATGGGACTCGTATCGAACGTGCGACCCCACCGATGGATTCCTCGTTCGGAGAGCAATCCATTGGTGGGGCCACACGTTCGGTTCGAGTCCCATTTAGCGACTATGGAGCTCAAAACGCGTCTGGAGTTTCGGCCGCCGCCGCCGGCGGTCTTCTTGCCCACTGCGCTTTCGTCGCTTTGTCTCTCTCGCACCTGCGGGGCGTCGCGTAGGGGTGCGAGAGAGAAAGAGAGAGGCAGTCCTCTTAAATTTCGCTCACCTGCTCGTCCTTGGAGGCGGCGGGGGTGGCCGGGGCGGCGCCTTTGGCGTTGGCCTCGGCGACGGCGTGCGCGAACATCTTGCGGTGTGCGCGCCGGAACTCGTCCATGAGGCGCTCGTGCTGCTCGCGCTTGTGCTGGTCCACTGGCAGCACGCTGGCCAGCGCCCCTTGCAGTGGGCTGGGCTTGGGCGGCGGCGGCGCGCCCGGAACGCCCGGCACGGGCGGAGGCACCGGGGGGCTGCCGTCCACGCCGACGCCCTGCGTCCCCTGCGCCTGCCTCTGCTGCGGGGCAGAAACCAAGGCACACTGTTAAAAGCTGTCACGCGGTAGAAACTAAGGTACACTGTGAAAAAATGCGGCTGAAAAAGTGCAAGTCGGTGAAACGGTTCCTGGTTTTCCCAGCAAGGGCGGATCCCTGAGGGGGGGGGGGGCACCCCCTGAAAGGTAAGCAACTAGTCGCACTTAGCCCCTGTAGGTAAGCAACTAGTCGCACTTAGCCCCTGTAGGTAGGCAACTAGTCACACTTAGCCCCTGTAGGTAGGCAACTAGTCGCACTTAGCCCCTGTAGGTAGGCAACTAGTCACACTTAGCCCCTGTAGGTAGGCAACTAGTCACACTTAGCCCCTGTAGGTAGGCAACTAGTCGCACTTAGCCCCTGTAGGTAGGCAACTAGTCACACTTAGCCCCTGTAGGTAGGCAACTAGTCGCACTTAGCCCCTGTAGGTAGGCAACTTTTGCGTCATCTCCCCACCCCCTTTCCCGTCTCTGGATCCGCCCTTGTTTCCCAGGGAGCCTCTGGTACACTATCATTTCAAGAACGTGACAACACGTGGAAACGAATGCGAACGAATGTGACAAAAATGTCACGTTCCTTTGAGCATTGTGATGTCACATGACATTCGTTTGAATGTGAATCAGCCGAAAATTTGCGTATCCACTTTGAAACGAATGAGACACAATGCTCAAAGAAACGTGACATTTTGTCACATTCGATTCAACGTGATGTCACGTACCTACAATAAAAGTGTGATGTGGGCAATATCCAGGGAGTTCAAAGGCAAACCCAGAGCCGCTTTTACCATGAAGATTAATTGAACTCGAAATAAGTGAAACAATTTGCAGTAACGTTGGTCACATTGATGAAATGCCCCTCCCCACCTTTCCCCCTTGCGCTACTGGGTGGTATTCGTTCGAACTCGAACCCTCCACCCAGTACGGGCCACGCCTCAAGTTCAAGTTCAGGTTGGCGCAAGAGGTGCAGGAGTGCAGGTGCGCCTTGAGGTGCGCTCAAGGTCCAGAGGCCGCCGACCCATCGCGCGAGTAGAATGGGCTGCCTACCGCCAGGCGATACAGGACTCTGTAGACGCCCGTCGCCTTCCGACCGCGCACAGCCAGGCACAGTGGGCCAGAAGACCGGTGGAGGCGGTCGAAATTCCGGACCCATTTTGAGCTCCAGAGTCGCTAAATGGTACTCGAACCAAACGTGTGACCCCGCCACCAACGGATTGCTCTCCGAACGAGGAATCCATTGGTGGGGTCACACGGTCAGTTCGAGTCCTGATTAGAGACTATGGAGCTCAAAACGCGTCTAGAGTTTTGGCCGCCTCCACCGGTCTTCTGGCCCACTGCGCCTGGGCCGCGCACTGCGCCTTAGAGATAGGCAGCCCATCCGACTCGCACACTGCGGTGCACCGGGGCGGGGAGGGGGAGCTGCAGGCGGGCAAGGCTGGCCATAGGTCTCCAGGGAAAGACAGAGGGAAGAGAAACACTGCTCTGGGAGTTTCTGGAGGGTCAAAAATGAATGAGAATTTCTGGAAGGGAGGAAAAAGTCAAGATAGCGTGCCAGGATCTTGGAAACTTCGTCACTTTGAAATGCTAGCCGTAAACGAAGGTTTTTGTCTGCATCCACCGGTCTTCTGGCCCACTGTATACGCTGACATCGAAGTTCTTTCTGGCCATCTACTACTAGGATACTAACGGTCGTCGCCGCACACAACCGACACAAACGTGTTCACAGTGTGCACACTAAATGTCAGTGTACTTTAATTGTCCATAGCTATGGCCGTACATACGCAAGCTATTTACAACTTTATGTTTAAATTAGGGACCGTATTTCCATATTGTGCTTTTTTATAAAATTGTACAAATCTGGCCATAGCATTCGTAGGTACAAATATGACCATATAGTTATGGACGAAAAGTCAGTCAATAAGAATTTAGTGTGTACTGACTCATTCGTACGCCGCCTTTTTTCTCTTTTTACGTTGGATGCAGAGGGAGCGAGAAGCACGGCAGACGGACAAAGCATAATGGGGAGAAGAGCGGATGGACGGACAGCCAGTCAGACAGACAGAGAGAGAGACAGAGAGAGACAGACAGACAGATAGAGTGACAGACAGACAGAGAGACAGCCAGACAGACAGACAGAGAGACAGGCAGACAGACAGACAGACGGCACAAAGATGAGCCAACAGATGAGCAGCGTGAGATGGTGTCGCTACGCCGTGCTCGGCCGTGCCGTGGCTGCAGACTGATTCCGAGAGTCGTTTTCGTCGCTCCGTCTCTCTCGCACTCATTAGGCGTCCCCTGCAGGTGCGAGTGAGACAGAACGACGAAAACGACGCTCAGTCTGCTGTGCGGGGGCGTGCGATGCCGCTGCCACTCCGTTCGTGAATTACGTGCTGCTACACTGCCAATGCGATGCCACTCCGTTCGTTAATTACGTGCTGCTACACTGCCAAGGGCAGCAGGTGGAAATGAGACCAAGCAGGTAACGCTCCGTAAAGTTCCGACAGCAGTAGATATATTTCGTATTGACTTTGTTTTCATGTGAAAGGATTCTCGTGCGTTTAGGTCTCTCGCTTGCTTCTCCCAGGTCACGGATCACTCAGAGGTGCACGAGCGACGGAGGGGGAGGGTAAAAAAGTGGACTTTTGCCTACATTTAAGGCGGCTATCTAAGGGCAAACGGATTAAAAATTGCTCTTCTCGTCCCTTTCTCAGTCCAATCGAACCAGTGCACTGTAGTGCGAGAGAGGCAGAGCGAAGAAAACGACTCTCGGAGTCAGTCTGCTGGCGCGGTGTACAGCGGGCAAGACCGGTGGAGGCGCACAGTGGGCCTGAAGACCAGTGGAGGCGGCCAAAACTCTAGACCCGTTTTGAGCTCCAGAGTCGCTAAATGGGACACCAACCGAACGTGTGACCCCACCAATGGACTCCTCGTTCGGAGAGCAATCCATTGGTGGGGTCACACGTAAGGTTCGTGTCCCATCTAGTGACTCTGGAGCTCAAAACGCGTCTAGAGTTTTGGCCACCTCCACCGGTCTTCTGGCCCACTGTGAGGCGTTCATAACCACGGTTGTGAGCTCCAAGTGGCTAAATGGGACTCGCCGAGCCGAACGTGTGACCCCCACCAATGGATTGCTCTTCAAACGAGGAATCCATTGGTGGGGTCACACGTTCGGTTCGAGTCCCATTTAGCGACTCTGGAGCTCAAAACGCGTCTGGAGGTTTGGCCGCCTCCGCCGGTCTTCTGGCCCACTGTGCTGGTCCATCTCCCTCCTCGTCCCACTTGCCGCTTCTTACCTCGCTGCGCCGCTGCAGCTCCTGACTGATGGCGGAGGAGAGAGAGTTGGACGACGAGGTGGACGTGGACGCGGCGGACGCGGTGGACGAGGGCGCGGGGCTGGGGGGCCCGGCCGGCCCCGGCAGCCCGGGGGGTCCGGGGGGGCCGGGGGGTCCTGGGGGGCCGGGGGGTCCGGGCGGCGGCGGGCGGCACGCCTCCTCGTCGTCGTCGGCCTCGCTTCGGTGCACCTGCACCACCACCGTCGTCCTCTCCGCATCCCCCTGCAACGGCCACGGCGCTGTTAGCGAGGGGGGAACAGCTTCCCACATTCACTGGTAAAACTAAAGCGTAACTCTATGCTTGAGTCAAGCATAAAGTTAACGCTTGAAGACGTTACGCTTGAAATGAAGCATACCCTGAAAATTCCCCCATGCATTTAGATTGGGGGAATCTTGGCGGATGAGCCTGTTACGCGATTTCAAGCGTAACCTTATTACGCTTGAAAACAGAGGGTAATACTACGCTTTAGTTTTACCAGTGAATTCTTTGTACAAAATTTGACCACATTCCACATTCAGGTGGCAAAAACACCTGTAAGTAGGCAACATGTGTGGCAAAAACGTCAGAAATCTTGCTAATTCTTGCACATTCAAACAATCATTGTACACAAAATTTTACAGTGGGTCACCCCTCGGCTGTTAGCCTGGTGGACTGATTTGAAAGAAGTTCGTCTAATTTGTTCTTGACGTCAAAAGTAGCCGTCAGCTACTTTATTCCATTCTCTGACTCCTTCTTTTAAAACGTTGCCCTGTGAAAAAATTCGTCAATATGCCAATTTGATAGAAAATCACTCCCAAAGTCGGCATTTTTACATGGCGCCTTACGAGAGACCGCCGATGCTACCCGCACAACACACGAAAAGAGCATCGGCAGTCACCCGTAAGGCGCCATGTACAAATGCTTACTTTGAATGTGATTTTCTAACAAATTGGCATAGTAACGATTTTTTTCACACGACAACTTTCATAAAGAAGGAGTCAGATTGCTCTCCGAACGAGGAATCCATTGGTGGGGTCACACGTTCGGTTCAAGTCCCTCTTAGCGACTCTGGAGCTCAAAACGCGTCTGGAGTTTTGTCCGCCTCCACCGGTCTTCTGTCTCGAAATCAGTCTGCCCGACGGCGACTCTCGAGTCGCGGGAGAAACTGCGACTCACCCTGACGGCGGTGGCGTCCACGTCGTCCAGCGCCCCCGACGCCCAGCCGTTGTCGGGGCTCTCCAGTCTGATGACGGTGCACAGATTGCCTGCAAGCAACGGCACACAATCAGGCGAAAGACAAAGCGACGATACAGACGGACAGACAGGCAGACGGACAGACGGACAGACAGACAGGCAAACAGACAGACAGACAGACAGACAGACAGGCAGACAGACAGACAAACAGACAGACAGGCAGACAAACAGACAGACAGACAGACCGACAGACAGGCAGACAGACAGACAGGCAGACAAACAGACAGACAGACAGGCAGACAGTCGGACAGGCAGGCAGGCAGACAAACAGACAGACAGACAGGCAGACAGTCGGACAGGCAGGCAGGCAGACAAACAGACAGACAGACAGACCGACAGACAGGCAGACAGACAGACAGGCAGACAAACAGACAGACAGACAGGCAGACAGTCGGACAGGCAGGCAGGCAGACAAACAGACAGACAGACAGGCAGACAGGCAGACAAACAGACAGACAGACAGGCAGACAGTCGGACAGGCAGGCAGGCAGACAAACAGACAGACAGTCGGACAGGCAGGCAGGCCGAAAGGGAAATCCTCATCCTCGGAATGAGAATGGAATCGGCCACGGCGTCCGACCGCCTTCGCCCTGCTTCGCCTCAACGAGGGGAAGTCACGCGGCGGTCGCGGCTTCGAATCCCACCGCCGGCGCTTTTATTTTTCTTTCTCATCGCGTGACCGCGCGCCGCGCGCTCCGGGAACCGCATCGCGACGGTATTGGCGCAGGGCCGCCGCCACCGCCGGTTGCAGCGCCGAGTGATATAAAAGAGGCAAGAAAAGCGTGCGCAGACGGAAGCAGAGGTGACCGTGTCACATCCACTCTCTCTCTCTCTCTCTCTCTCTCTCTCTCTCTCTCTCTCTCTCTCTCTCTCTCTCTCTCTCTCTCTCTCTCTCTCTCCAGCTAGACGACCCCATGAGTGCGAGAGAGACAGTGTAGCGCCGGAAGCGCGGCGCCGCGCAGCGGAAGCGCATAGCGGCTCGTCTTTTAATTTGTCTTCTCTTAATTTCTTGCCGAGTCGCCGTTCTCGGCTGTGCGCGCGGAGCACGCCGAGCGACCGACCGTCCAGGACGAACGACGCAACGACAACTGGTTATTATCAGAGCGCGCTACGGTGGCGTGGCGTCCTGCCCTAGGACAGCAACCACTCTGACATAACGAGCGGACATCCTGGCCGCGCTAAACGACCCGATCGAGCGTAAAACGTCTCTTTTTCCCTGGCCTGCCCTGAGTCGAGTGTCCATCTTTCCCCCTGCCCCTCCTCCTACTCGCTCTCTCTCTCTCTCTCTCTCTCTCTCTCTCTCTCTCTCTCTCTCTCTCTCTCTCAAATCCCCAACTTATTGCTGACGTTTCTCGAGCCCCTGCCACCCTGAGGATAGGCCACCATCTCCACTGCGGTGACTGCGGTGCGACGCTGCTGCCTACCTGCACGGCGCCATGAAGGCATTCCTTTCTCATGCGTATCCTTTAAATGCCAAACTTCTGAAACCTTTTCTTTTCCAAATAAACTTTCTCCTTAATTCTTGAAATGTATAGCTTTCAAAATAAAAATAAAAAAAAATTGTAAAAACTGCACCAATTACAAAAGAAAACACCTCAAGAAACAACAAAGACGGCATGAATTCTTTGTGACAGTTTTACACTCCCCTTTTTGGCCCGCATTGTGAATTTAAAATCCCCCCAATGAAAACTTTCATAAACTAAAAAAACTCTCTTCCTTCCTCCCTCTCTCCCTCTCTTTCTCTCAATGTCTTAAATACCCAAAAATGAACTACTTTTTTAAAATCAACAATGCAGAATTTTTTTGAGGGTGCCAATCGCTACGCCGCCTGCTGCCGCTTAATAGGCTTAGACTTTCGAACGGGGTTAAGCGGGCCATGCCCTCTGGGGGCTTTAGGGGCCCAACAGGAAACCCCTGAAAGGCGGGCCACATTCGACGCACCAGTACAACGAAAAGGGTTCAGACCTGACCCGACCCTCATTTCAGAACCACGTGCCATAGATCATTTCGAACACCGTCCCACGGACTGTATGTAACGTTAGGTTAGACCCGTTCCTCCAACGCTACGTGCTTTGTGGACAACCCAACGACAGGGATCCTTAGGGGTAGGTTGGGGAAGAAAAGTACAGGGTAAGAAAAGTACACCCCCCTTGTGGCCTACTGCTCCAGTCCATGACATCTATTTAACAGTGTGTTCACAAAAGCCTCACCTGTGGTGGACACGTGGTGTGCGGAGGGTCCCTGGAGACCGGGCTCCTCTCTGAGCGGCGCCAGCCTGAGGTGGCCGTTGAGGCCGCTATGTCCATTTTGGCCGTTGTGGCCGTTGAGTCCGTTGTGGCCGTTGAGTCCGTTGTGGCCATTGTGACCGTTGAGGCCGTTGTGACCATTTTGGCCGTTGTGACCATGGTGGCCGTTGAGGCCGTTGTGACCATTTTGGCCGTTGTGACCATGGTGACCGTTGAGGGCGGCGGCCGGCTGCTCGTCCCACGACGGCGACTCCCCGCCCGCCACGGAGCTGGCCGACGAGTTGTACCCGGAGGACTCCCCGGGGAACAGGTCGCAGCCCGCGCCGCGGCGCACCAGCAGGTCCAGGGTGGGGGCGGCCTTCATGGCGGCCACGGCCTCCGAGAAGGGGATGTCCGTGAACGGGGTGCCGTTGCACTGCAGCAGCTGGTCGCCCGGCCGCAGCCCCGCCTCCCGGGCCGGCCCCGCCTCCTTGGTGAACTGCACGAAGATGCCCGGCCGCCAGTCCGGCCCGCGGCAGATGCTGTGGACAACAGAGAGTCAGACATTATTGAGCGAAGGGCGAAATCAAGCCACCGATGCCACCGCACAGTGGGCCAGAAGACCGGTGGAGGCGGCCAAAACTCTAGATGCGTTTTGAGCTCCAGAGTCGGTAAACAGGACTCGAATCGAACGTGTGACCCCACCAATGGATTCCTCGTTCGGAGAGCAATCCATTGGTGAGGTCACATGTTCGGTTCGAATCCCATTTAGCAAACTCCGCAGCTCAAAACGCGTCTAGAATTTTGGCCGCCTCCACCGGACTTCAGGCCCACTGGACACCTTCGGGATGAAATTGGGCGGCACACACACACACACACATCGAGCCACCGCTTCGAATCCACTGCAACGCAATGCTACACGGTGAACAGCGTGTGCGTTCATTGAGTGCAAAACTGTTCCGTGACATTTAGCGCATGGTAACACACTTCTCTCTCTCTCTCTCTCTCTCTCTCTCTCTCTCTCTCTCTCTCTCTCTCTCTCTCTCTCTCTCTCTCACACACACACAGAGCGACTAAAGTGCACGCGCAGCCCTGGGCGCACTCTCGGCGCACGATTACTGTATTGAGCGGTGAACTCGCCGCGGGGCGCGATTTAGAGGAGAGGCAGGTGCATCGGAGTGAAAACTGGGGCTGCGGGACAGTGGCACTAATGGGGTGGGGAACGGGGGGAGGAGGGAGGGGGAAGGAGAGGGGAGGCGGGTGGGGGGAGGGGGCCACAATGGCATTTAAATTGGTCCGCGCTTTTACTGCAGGAGGGATTGGCGCACGACGCGGACCAGCAGGCTGATTCCGAACAGGGCTTTCGTCTCTCTCTCTCTCTCTCTCTCTCTCTCTCTCTCTCTCTCTCTCTCTCTCTCTCTCCGTCCAGTCCAATCACAAAGAAGCCTCCTCGCCTTTCGGCGCGAAAAACGGCGCCGCCTTGGTCTTCAGTCCTTCACCTTGAGCCGGGCAGGGGCACAGTGGGCCAGAAGACCGGCGTAGGCGGCCAAAACTCCAGACGCGTTTTGAGCTCCAGAGTCGCTGAACAGAACTCGGACCGAACCTGTGACCCCATCAATGGATTTCTCGTTCGGAGAGTAATCCATTGGTGGGGTCACACGCTCGCTTCGAGTCCGATTTAGCGACTCTGGAGATCAAAACGCGTCCGGGATTCCGACCGCCTCCTGGCCGACCACCGTGGGGCTGGTGGCGGGGAAGGGGGTAACCTCGAGATAGTCCTACAGTGCATTGACGTACCCGCATCCCAGCTTGGCCTTGGGCGGCACCTCGATCACCATGCGGACGATGTCCCCCGCATTGTGCTGCTGCTGCTTCTGCTGCTGCAGTTGCAGGTGCTGCTGCAGTCGCTGCAACTGCTGCAGCTGCTGCTCCGTCGTCTCTGGCGGCCCCTGCTGCAGCTGCTGCTGCTTTTGCGGCGCCTCGGGTCGGTCCGGGACGATCCGCCAGGTTAGGGGATCGTTGCTTTTGCTGCAGACCAGACACATTTATTTTACATTGTACAGTGACTTCCTTGCTGGCAAAAATGACTCGGAGAGGACGCGTGGTGGGCTAGAAGACCGGTGGAGGCGGACAAAATTCTAGACGCGTTTTGAGCAGCAGAGTCGCTAAACAGGACTCGAACCGAACGTGTGACCCCACCAATGGATTCCTCGTACGGAGAGCAATCCATTGGTGGGGGGTCACACGATCGGTGCGAGTCCCATTAAGCGACTCTGGAGCTCAAAACGCGTCTGGAATTTCGGCCGCCTCCACCGGTCTTCTGCACCACTGTGGGACGTTTGCTACTCACTCTTTGACGGGCAGCACGCCGACGGCTGAAACAAGAGAAGGAGGGAATGCGATCAGTGAGCGTGCATTCATTATGCAGTCCGACTTTGTAGCGTTAACGCCATTCCCACACACAAGTGGCCTCTCAACGGCCTAGAGAAATCCCGCTTCGAAAAATCCGCGCTATGACAGCACGTTTGCCTTTTAATATGCATTTTTTCCCGCCATTAGAGCGTCATCTTTGTGACTCTTTGTCTAACCAATCAACTTTCCCGATGAGTGTCGCAGCAGGCATCCTGCTGTGAACGAGTTTTGAACCATACTTCCACACTTTAAATATCATAAACAAACAATTTCGTCCAAGTCGTTACAGTTATTTTTTCGCAGATAAACTTTTTGTACCAGTTTCGTATGAAAACTGCGCATGTTTATCCCTTCACGCACACATTCGGTGAAAAAGTAGTCAACGGTAGTCAATCTACGCAAAAATTGCAACTTCGTCCAAAATTTGTGACACTCAAGGTGCAGTCCCGAGGCTTTTGTGGGCCTGCGAGCTCGTAAGTACACCGATCCACTTCAACAAAGCACTACCTCCACGATCCTTTTAACCAAATCTCATCCTCTCTAGTGCCATGGGATTCCCTCCAGAGTCCCACAAAATGGCTTTGTTTTCGTGTGTGTGTGTGTGTGTGTGTGTGTGTGTGTGTGTGTGTTTGCGCTCGTGTGGACTGGAGAGGGGGATGTGGGAGAAAAATCGTCGCGGGACTTCCAGGCATTCATGTGCATACGCGCGGCCGGGCAAGTGTGCAAGTGTGTGTGTGTGTGTGTGTGCGAGTGTTTTATGTGTGTGTGTCCCTAATTCGTCCACTTCCCTTTTACTCACAAAAGGGAAAGAAAAGCTCTCCTCTGTCGTGTGTGTGTGTGTGTGTGTAGGTGTGTGTGCGCTGGCTGGAGGAAACCCATTCTAGATCGTGCGGCTTCGCTCAGTTCGCAGAGTGGAGGCTCAAGGAAGAATGATTTCACTTACTCTCCTTTTGCACACGCATTACAGAAACAAACACGCGTACACACACACACACACACACACACACACAGCTCTAACTAGGTGTGACCCTCCAGCCAAGTAGTGCGCCGGAATCAGCGCACTAGAACCACTGCCAGCTTGGATTCAGAAGTAAAACAAGTGTGGGTGGATTCAGTCGTTGGGGAGTACTAGGCACTCACCAGGCGCCGTGTCCAGAAGGAGAGAGGGGAGGGGGGAGGCCCGCCCCTTTTTAGCAGATGATACCTTCACACTTGAAACATACTTAAAACTACTATACACAAATGAAGGTGTCAGCGTGCTTTTACTCTCGAGACCAGAAACCAAGCGCGTATCCTAACAATATAAGGCTGGCTGCCGGGGCGGGCTGGTGTGTCTGGCTGGCGGTGAGGCGCAGCCTGCGCGGAATTCGACAATGGCACCCCCTCCTCGCGCGCGACGGCCTGCGCGCGGCATTGACAATCCCTCCCCGCTACAGCGCAGAGGCACCGGGTGCTCGCACTCGCAATCCAACGGGCACGGCGCGGCGGTGCAGGCCACGGCACAAAGGACTCAGTTTTTAAATACTATCTTTGGAATGAGCCCATACTACCCCGAACAAGAAAACCAAACGAGTATCATCTGCTTTCATTAACGTTCGTTGAATGAGATTTTTTTGCCCTTAAAGAAACGGTAGATAGACAGATCATTTTCCAAGAAATATCCCTTTGACTAAGAAAGTGCCAAGCGCGGATCCAGGGGGGGGGGGCAAAAGGACAATTGCCCCCCCTTGACCCCTAGATAGCCGCCTGAAAGGTAGGCAAAAAGCACCGATTTGCCCCTGTAAGTAGGCAAAAAGTGCTAGCTACTTTGCCCCCCCCCCCTTGGGCTGACTCTGGATCCGCCACTGGAAAGTGCTCTCTGAAGATTTGGACTAAAACAACAAGAACTATAATGATAGAGAATTAAACTTCACTTTCTTATTGTGACGCAGAGTTTAGGGACAGTAAGGGGGGGGGGGTGTGTTCTTCTTTTCTGACAAAAATCTTGTGCTACGCAAAATTTAGTGAGGGAAGAGCCATAGAAAACGATTAATTGGGTACGTGCAAAAGAAACGAGAAAGAAAATGAACTTTTCTGCTAATTTTTCCTCCTTGGTCGGCGAGTTTTGCATGGCGTGGCAGTGTACTTGTACTAAATTCTCATCGTGAGTCGGTTTCCACCACGGAGGGATCGTGGCGCAGAACACTTTATGTGGCTCCTCACAAAAATTAAACTGGCGGAGGGTGAGGGAGGGGCAGAGAGAGAGAGAGAGAGAGAGAGAGAGAGAGAGAGAGAGAGAGAGAGAGAGAGAGAGAGAGAGAGAGAGAGAGAGAGAGAGAGAGAGAGAGAGAGAGAGAGAGAGAGAGAGAGAGAAAGTGTTAATCGGCACCGCTTCTTCCCCGCGCCGCGGCACGCCGCCAGGTCAGCACAGGTCGACGGACGGACAGACAGACAGACAGACAGACAGACAGACAGACAGACGGGGCTCTAAAACGGCGCTGAATCCTTCGGTGTTAGGCCATAAACTTAGCTGAACACGTCCCGAGGGTTGCCTAACGTACAGCCGCTCATTCTGAGTCCCTATCGTTGTAAGTGGAGTTAAAAGACAGAGACGGGTTACTGTCCTAGCGATGATCCATTGTTGACTATTTACTAGCATAACACCCTTAGTGTTTTTGTACAAATTTTGTACGAGATGTTACAATTTCTGTTTCAAATGAGTAACTATTCGAACGATTTTATTTACGTGCGTTTTTCGTAAAGATATTCGTACAACAAAACAAACTTGAACGTCTCGCCAAAAAAAATTAAACGCTTACTTACTCTTGACTTTGAGCGTTATGTTGGCCTGGTTGGACACCAGCTGCAGGACCTCCTTGTGGGTGGCCTGGTTCAGGGAGAATCCATTTATTCGCAGAAGCTGGTCGCCGACCTGAAAGAAAGTGACGTGTAAGTTGTAGATGGCTGTTGGTAATTATCTTCACCATGAGACTTTACGAGTGCACAGTGGGCCAGAAAACCGGCGCAGGCGGCTGAAATCCAAGACGCGTTTTGAGCTCCAGAATCGCTAAACAGGACTCGAACCGAGCGTGTGACCCCACCAAGGGATTCCTCGTTCGGAGACCAATCCATTGGTGGGGTCACACGTTCGGTTCGAGTCCCATTTAGCGACTCTGGAGCTCAAAACGCGTTTAGAATTTCGGCCGCCGCCACGGGTCTTCTGGCCCACTGTGGAGTGTGCGCCGCACCTTGAGTCCGTGCAGGTGCGCCTCGGAGGCGAACTCGACGGCGGACACGAAGAAGCCCGTGCCGTGCTCCCTGCCCCCGCGGACGGAGAAGCCCAGGCCGCCGCCCCCGGTGCCGCCTCCAGGACCGCCGCCGGGCCGCCGGGAGAGGCGTACCGTCCGCACGCGCACGGGCACGGCCTGCTCGGCGTGCTCCGAGTGGCACGCCGCGGGGGGCGTCACGCTAGGGGCCATGGAGGGCTGCAGGGCACGCTGCGTGCACGCCATCACCGCGACATCCTCCTGCAACAACAACAACAACGACAACGTTAGCAACGACCACAACAACAACAACAACAACAACATGACGGCAGAGCACAGTGAGCCAGAAGACCGGTGGAGGCGGACAAAACTCTGGACGCGTTTTGAGCTCCCGAGTCGCTAAACAGGACTCGAATCGAACGTGTGACCCCACCAATGGATTCCTCGTTCGAAGAGCAATCCATTGGTGGGGTCACACACTCGGATCGAGTTTCAAACTGAAAATTTTCCTGACGTACACAAAAAAGGTTTTTTTTTTTAAGGATCGCTTTTTTGAGTGAATAACGTGTTGGTATTAGCAGGAGCGACAATAAATTGGACTTGACGGAGCAACAAAATAGGCCTAGCGTTGGCGCACACAAATGCGATTGGCAATGCGTTCTGAATCAGGTGAACTGGTGGGGGATTGCGCATCTCCCTCGTAACTTAGTCCTAGGGCTGGCGGCGACCTTTCCGCTAATCATGCCACGACAACAACAACAACAACAACAACAACAACAACAGAACACGTAAACTGGGCACCCCGCACCCAGTGCATCTCACAGCGGGTATTGAAGTTTGGTTCGCATGGCAGTGAGGCGGCTGGCGACCCCGCTGGGCGCCGGGCCGGGCCCCCTCGGGCCCCCTCGTCTCGAGCCCGAGGTCCGATTTCTCCGAAACGGCGGGCGACGGGTCGGAGGCAGTCCGGCCGCAGATGCCCCAGTTCGGCTCCGGCCCGGCTCCAGGGCCAAGGACACGCGCCTCCCCTCTCCAGCGGCCGAGGCAAGCCACAGAGGGCCAGAAGACCGGTGGAGGCGGCCAAAACCCTAGACGCGTTTTGAGCTCCAGAGTCGCTAAATGGGACTCGAACCGAACGTGTGACCCCACCAATGGATTGCTCTCCGAACGAGGAATCCATTGGTGGGGTCACACGCTCGGTTCGAGTCCTGCTTAGCGACTCTGGAGCTAAAAACGCGTCCCTAGAATTTTGGCCGCCTCCGTCAGTTTTGTCGGCAGACGTCAGTGCCAGATAGAAACATTGGCCGAAGAGATTTGGAGAGGGTTGTGCTTAATTGGGCAGTAACCGCCAAGAAAAAACAAATTGGTCGAGAACACGTTTCTTTTGGACCTCGACCGATCCGAGACCTTATCGTCTTCATCCCACCGCGCTGTCTCCACTTTCGCGGGGCCGAAAACACGCAAAGCACCGCGGCGACACGGTGGCGTCCTCATTCACTGTCTCGACTCCAGACGGACAGCCCCCCCCCTCCCCTTTTCGGCACCGTAAAAAAACACTCCCCATTTCCCACTGGAAAAAGCTGTGCAGTCATAATACTGAGCTTATTCTCAGTACTTCACGACACAAATCTGTCGTAATACAGAGAAATGTGTTCGTAATATGAGCAAACTGAACTTAAGTTACTGAGTACCCTTCATCATAGGTTACTACCTTCGCTGTCATAATACTAAGCGTTTTGTTCGTATTACGAAGAAAAAGCTCAGTAGGATCTGGGGAGTAAAAAAGAGGCACGTTTGGGAGGATGTGACGTCCGATGGCAATAAGTGTAAATATAAAGTTTTGAACGCTTCTTGTCTTGGACAACTGCGCTTTTGTCGTGTGAGTGTCTTTCTCTCACACACGACCCATGTAGGTCATCATGGTAGATCCCACTCTCCCCCTATTCATGTGCCCCTCACCCCCTATTCACTAGTCCTGGGCCTACTAGAACTAAAGACCCCCCCCCCTTTCTCTCCCCCCCCCCTCTCTCTCTCTCTCTCTCTCTCTCTCTCTCTCTCTCTTAGGAAAACATTGCATTCACACTCCCTCATCACTAGACGCTCATTACGCTGACGTGCAATGACACGGACTGACACACACACACACACACCACTCATACGTGCCACACACACACGTGCTACACACCTCGTCCTGAGATATCACACACAAACACACTGACGTGTGTGTGTGTATGTACGTATGTGTGAGTGAGACCGGAGGCGGGTTCCGTCCCTAACGCCGTCACGGGGTTGCTTCTGACCCTGGCGGTTCCCCCTGACGTAACATTTCGGTGCCAAAGTGCGGCGGCACGCAACGAGAGCGCTCCCCGACCGTTTCCACCTCTCAAGGCCAATTTCACCTACAGGGCCGTACAGGCCACCGACAGGCCACGCAATGGGGGCACCAATTAAAACAACACACACCTTTTTGTTTCAATTTTCGTTTTTCTTTAAAGGAATCACAATTTCTTTTTGGGAAACATTTTAAATAAAGAGACCTAAACATTATGCCGAAATAGATTACTATATGCGCCGAGCACCTTTTTGTTAGCGCTGCACAGTGGGTCAGAGGACCGGTGAGGGCGGCCAAAATTCGACATTCGTTTTGAGCTCCAGAGTCGCTAAATGGGACTCGAACCGAAAGTGTGACCCCACCAATGGATTCCTCGTTCAGAGAGCATTCCTTTGGTGGGGTCAGACTTTCGGTTCGAGTCCCATTTAGCGACTCTGGAGCTTAAAACGCGTCTGGATTTTCGGCCGCCTCCACCGGTCTTCTGGCCCATTGAGCACTGTATGAAAGTCTATTTAAAACTAATTCTTGGTAGGCTAAAAGTTCAACTTTTTCATTTATTTTTTTGGTCATTTGCACCTACGCGTTGCCGCGGCGCACATGTGGCCCCTGATCGAGTCTGACCGCGTCCCCGATACCGAGTCATTAGTTGTGGAAGGCCACGGCGGCAACGTCCCGATTTGGACTCCGCTGGCGCCACACCACTGCAGGCACACTGTGGGCGCATCGCAGCCAATCGCAGCGCATCGCCATTTCAGACGATCGGGACGCAGTCACGCCGCGCGCCATTGTCTAGATATTTTGCTGAGGGCTCCGTGATAATGAAAGCATGAATGGCGAATGCATGAAAGGTGAATGCATGCATGGATGAATGACAAAAAAATGCATGAATGGTGAATGCATGGATGAATGACAAATAAGTGCATGAATGGTGAAGGCATAGATGAATAATAAATAAATGCATGACGGGTGGATGCTTGGATGAATGACAAATAAATGCATGAATGGTGAATGCATGGATCAATGACAAATGAATACATTAGTGGTGGATTCGATGAATTACTAATGGATGCATGGATGGTGCATGCATGAATGAATGGGTGAAGGATAAGTGCATGCACGGCAAAAGTACCGCCTGGGATTCCCAGGCGGTGCCTGGAAAATATGCCCTTTTCCCCATGATGCGCCTGGGAATCCCAGGCGGTACTTTTGCCGTGTGGTGGATGAATGGCGATTAAATCGTGATATACGGTAAGGACGGTGAATGCACGGTGAATGCAGAGTTACTAGATGGTAAAGGAATGGTAACGCAATGAGAAGGAACAGCTGACTGTTTGCTTGAATGAATGAATGAATGAATGAATGAATGAATGAATGAATGAATGAATGAATGAATGAATGAATGAC
Organism: Thrips palmi; assembly: GCF_012932325.1. NCBI lineage: Eukaryota > Metazoa > Arthropoda > Insecta > Thysanoptera > Thripidae > Thrips > Thrips palmi. The sequence continues at coordinate 109,648 of NW_023144630.1, read as the reverse complement.
GGATGAACGACTGACGGGCTGACCGACTGAATGAATGGATGAATGTATAGATTGACGCATTAGTCGAGAACACAAATTCAAGAACCCACACTGGTAAAACTGAAGCGTAGTATTACCCACTGTTTTCAAGCGTAATCAGCTTACGCTTGAAATCAAGCGTAACAGGCTCTTCCGCCAAGATTCCCCCTATCTAAATGCATAGGAGAATTTCTAGACTACGCTTGATTTCAAGCGTAACGTCTTCAAGCGTAACTTTGCTTGATTCAAGCATAGAGTTACGCTTTAGTTTTACCAGTGCACGGGGCGCGCGTTTGCTGTCGGAGCTCGTGTCGGAGGTCTCGCTGCAGGCGTCGCGGAGTCCGACAAGTCCACGGCAAGGCCGACCGAGGCCCCACGAAGTGAAACGAAAAGACGACGCCGGCAGAGAGTCTCGAATTTCACGGCGACTGCCAATCCCGTCGCGGCGTCGGCCTGTCGGGAGACGAATCGAAGCGCCGCGGAGCAGAGCGGAGCGGACACGACGCGATCAGGGCATTGTCGCTTTCATCTCACTTTCATAAACACGGCCAGAGAAATCCATTTTCGTTTGTTTGCGCGGGCCCTGGGCCGTGCCACAGTGGGCCAGAGGACCGGTGGAGGCGGCCAAAACTCCTGACGCGTTTTGAGCTCCAGAGTCGCTAAATGGGACTCGAACCGAACGTGTGATCCCACCAATGGATTGCTTTCCGAACGAGGAATCCATTGGTGGGGTCACACGTTCGGTTCGAGTCCTGTTTAGCGACTCTGGAGCTCAAAACACGTCTAGAGTTTTGGCCGCCTCCACCGGTCTTCTGGCCCACTGTGCGTGCCCTGCTGCCTGATTTCCGAGAGTCGTCGTCGCTCTGTCTCTCTCGCACTCACGGCGCGTCCCGTGTAGCAGCGAGAGAGACAGAGCGACGAAAACGACTCTCGGAATCAGTCTGCCGGGGACCAGAGGGGCCGACCCCCCGTGGAGACAAAAGACAAAGAAAGTCTCCGATTAGCTCCATCCGAGATTCGTTGAAAAAAAGACGGAAAACAACAAAAAAAAAAAAACAAAGGCGAAGACGGGCGGCGAACCCGTCACTCTCCCCGGGCACGCTTAATTGCACGAAAGACTCAGGTGACTCAGGTTAACAGGAAACGACCGAAGTTGTACACACCTACAGTGAGCGCTCGGGCGAGGTTACTGGAGTGAAGACTGCATTAAGTGGCGAAGCAGACGCATTTTATAGGATCGAAAAATTGATTTCCTCCGTGGATGAAACCGAAAAGTGGGTTTAAATGCATGCTCTTTCAAGTGAAAACTTTAAGTGATGTAAAAAAAGGGATTCAGTCAGGGTTGGCAACCCAAAACGAAATTCATTTTCACATTTCCCCAAATATCTCCAGGATCTCCGGATCGGGGTCTCGTTCTCGGCTTGAGCGTGTGACCCCACCAACGGATTTCTCGTACTTAGAGCAATCCATTGGTGGGGTCACACACTCGGTTCGAGTCCCATTTAGCGACTCTCGGAGCTCAAAACGCGTCCGGGATTTTGTCCGCCTCCACCAGTCTTCTGGCCCACTGTGCATTGCGTAGTGAAGTCGTTCAAGTCCATGCAGACATAAGCCTTCAGTCGTCCAATGAAAGTGCAGCGACTGAGCACCGCCCTGACGTATGCGAAGGAAGTCGAGTCGCATTGCGTGTGTGGCACACACTGTGTGCCGGCAAAGGTAGCGGCTCGCAGCGCCGCAAACCTTGCGACGTTTTCCACACAGCCATTTGGCGGCGGCAGACGAGATGACAAAACGGACTCTTCCCGTTTCCGGCGTTTCCGGAGCGGTTTCCGCCCGGCGAGGGGACTAGACCGGAGGGGAGCGGCCGGAGGACTCGTTCTCAGCAGCGCCACGGTGGGCCAGAAGACCGGTGGAGGCGGACAAAACTCTAGACGCGTTTTGAGCTCCAGAGTCGCTAAGCAGGACTGGAACCGAACGTGTGACTCCACCAATGGATTCCACGTTCAGAGAGCAATCCATTGGTGGGGTCACACGTTCAGTTCGAGTCCCATTTAGCGACTCCGGAGCTCAAAACGCGTCTAGAGTGTTGTCCGACTCCACCGGTCAACTGGCCCACTGTGCACCGCACTCTGCAATTCCGTCAACCAACGCCCCACAGTGGGCCAGAAGACCGGTGGAGGCGGCAAAACTCTCGAAGCGTTTGAGCTCCAGAGTCACTAAACAGGACTCGAACCGATCGTGCGACCCCACCAATGGATTGCTCTCCGAGCGAGGAATCCGTTGGTGGGGTCGGACGCAGCTTCCGCAGAAACTTGTCGTTAAACTGCAGAACAGAACAGTCGTTCTCTAGAGAGGCAATGACTACTTGGAGCCAAATGAGTGCCTCCCCCCCCCTCCCCCGTTTTGCCACCTATCTCTGTCTCTCTTCCGCCGACACGCTCGCATCCCATCCCGCTATACGGCGGCAGCGTGTCCGGCGCCCCGCCCCGCCCCGCCCCGCCCCGCCACGCCCCGCCCCGCCCCGCCCCGCCCCGCCCCGCCCCGCCACGCCCCCGCGGCATGCAATAGAGCCCATGATGACACTCCAGGCGGTCCTGGAGTGCGCTCTGGCGCCGGAGTTTTCTGGCTCTGCTTGAGTCACAGTGCAGAGCAAAAGTTTGTGCTACTGGAGTGCGCTCGGTACCTCCACACAGTGGGCCAGATGACCGGAGGAGGCGGTAAAAATCCCGGAGGCGTTTTGAGCTCCAGAGTCGCTAAATGGGGCTCGAACCGAACGTGTGACCCCACCAATGGATTGCTCTCCGAACGAGGAGTCCATTGGTGGGGTCACACGCTCGGTTCGAGTCCTGCTTACCGACTCCGGAGCTCGAAACGCGTCTGGAGTTTCGGCCACCTGCGCCGGTCTTCTGGCCCACTGTGACTCGGTGAACGAGACCCTGTTGACCTGGGTCAGTGCACACTACACTCAGGGAGCGGTTCGTCATCATGGTTCGAGTCCCACGGCGGACCCTGGGCTGGGCTCGGCGGCTCAACGTGTCGGGAGGCGTGTCTCTTAAGCCATCTGCAAGGATGGCAGTGGCTGCTGGTGGTTGGCAGTGGCGGGGCAATGGCCGTCATTACGCCAAATGAGACGGGCACCGGGATTTGAACCTGCACCCGCGGGGACCGTTAAGGGATTTCATATTCAGGCATTTATTCTATCGTCATCCGAGTCGGCCGCAGGGAGGATTAGTTCGCAGAACGGTGCGGCTTTGAGAGCCGAAGGCACGACGGGGAAAAGAATTAGTCCGAGATAAATCGTTCCGGAGTGCACAGTGGGCCAGAGGACCGGTGCAGGCGAGGCGTTCAATTCTGGACGCATTTGGAGCTCCAGAGTCGATAAACAGGACTCGAACCAAACGTGTGACCCCACCGATGGATTGCTCTCCGGACGAGGAATCTATTGATGGGGTCACATGTTTGGTTCGAGTACAATTTAGCGACTCTGGAGCTCAAAACGCGCCTTGCTGTGCGAACCAAAACGCAAGAAGATTTCTGCGGAAATCTTGGTGAGTTTATGGTGAGTTTTTGAATGAGACTTGATTTTCAGCACTCAGTTTCGAAAACGATGAAATTTTCAACAGTCCTTCCGGTCGGCACACTTGCAAGCAAGGAATGTTTCGCTCTACGAATCGCCACAAATTAAGGGTACGAATAGCCGATTGTTTGTTAGCAAATTCCACTCAAGACACTCATAAAAACAAGCCTCTGCAATAAGGATTTTTTTTACAGTGCGCGTTCACTGCGGGGTTTGTAGGGCGTAACACCACACGCCTTGAGCACTGTAAACAGAGGGATATACACAGTGGTCCGGACGAGAAGACCGAAGGCGGCGGTCATAATCGCAGACGCTCTTTTACTCCAGTCGCTGAATGGGACTCGAACCGATGGTGTGACCCCACCAATGGATTCCTCTTTCGAAGAGCAATCCATTGGTGGGGTCACACGTTCGGTTCGAGTCCCACTTAGCGACTCCGGGGCTCAAAACGCGTTCGGGATTTTGACCGCCTCCACCGGTCTTCTGGCCCACTGTGCGGTGCGCGCGATCCGTCTGGAATTTCGGTCCGTTGGCGCCGAGCTCACGACTCCGGAGAGCTCTCGATAAACGGCCGGTACTTTGACGGACAGCGGGCAGATTCCTCTCTCTGTCTCTCTCTCTCTCTCTCTCTCTCTCTCTCTCTCTCTCTCTCTCTCTCTCTCTCTCTCTCTCTCTCTTACTACAGCGGCCTTTCGTAGGGGTGTGAGGGAGACAGAGCAGCGCGGGCCAAACGCGCTGACAGGCCAACATCTGACGCGGCGGTTGCTCCACTCTGGGGCCTCCGGGGCGTCTTTGGTGTCTTTGCGGTCTCTGCGCGGCACGGCACGGCATGACACGGCATGGCACGGCCTGTTGGCTCTGTCCAGGTGCAGCCGACTCAATCCAGGCGGAGAGGCCACGCCGCTTAGTGGGCCAGAAGACCGGCGGAGGCGGCCAAAACTCTCGACGCGTTTTGAGCTCCAGAGTCGCTACACGGAAAAAAATAGATTAGCTGTCACAGCTAATATGTTTGCTGTTATTTCTTCAGCTAAGAAATTTAGTTGGTGCAACCAAAAAAATAGCTTCGACAGCAAATATTTTGCTCCAACAGAATATGAAAGTTAGTTCTCACGACTAATAATTTTGGCTACGTGGAACGAGAAGTTTGCTACACATCTCAATAGTTAGTTGTAAAGACTGACATGTAATCACAGACACGAAAAGAAAAAAAACCAATCGATAATGGAATTGAACCTGGGACCTGACGACTGCGAGACAGGGCCGCTAACCACTACGCCACAATGACGCTCTGCGTAACGGACAACAGAGCGACCCTTAAGACGTGTCTCGCCGACACACTCGGGAAATCTGTCGTTGTCGGCTTCATAGGCGATCTTTGGCGAAAGACAGACGTCATCACTGTGACAGCGCAGTGGTTAGCGGCCTTGTCTCTCAATCATCAGGTCCCAGGTTCGATTCCAATATCAATTGGTTTTTTTTCTTTTCGTGTCTGTGATTACATGTCAGTCTTTACAACTAACTATTGAGATGTGTAGCAAACTTCTCGTTCCACGTAGCTAAAATTATTAGTCGTGAGAACTAACTATCATATTGTCTGTTGGAGCAAAATATTTGCTGTCGAAGCTATTTTTTTGGTTGCAGCAACTAAATTTCTTAGCTGAAGAAATAACAGCAAACATATTAGCTGTGACAGCTAATCTATTTTTTTCCGTGTAAATAGGACTCGAACCGAACGTGTGACCCCACCAATGGATTGCTCTCCGAACGAGGAATCCATCGGTGGGGTCGCACATTTGGTTCGAGTCCTGTTTATCGACTCTGGAGCTCAAAACGCGTCTAGAGTTTTGGCCGCCTCCACCGGTCTTCTGGCCCACTGTGCGCCGCGCCGCGAGGGCGTCAAAGGCGTCACGCCCTGGCCAGGCTGCCCTGCAGCCTGATTCCGAGAGTCGTTTTCAACGCTCTGTCTCTCTCGCACCTGTGCGCGACGCTCCGTGGTTGCGAGAGAGACAGGAAGACGACTGTCGGAGTCCTCCTGCTGGGCTGCCTGACCCACTGCAGTGGGCCACTGCCTTGACTTCTCCAGGGCGCCGCGTCGATGCAAGGACGCCGCGTTAAGGGCCACTTAGCAGTGGGGTGGCGCAGGGTCCCACGGAAAGAAAGGGCACTGCGCTCAAATGCGTCTCCAAGTCGCACAGTGGGCCAGAAGACCGGTGGAGGCGGTCAATACCCCGAACGCGTTTTGAGCTCCAGAGTCGCTAAATGGGACTCGAACCGAACGTGTGACCCCACTACCTAACCTAACCTAACCTAACCTAACGGATTCCTCGTCCGGAGAGCAATTCATTGGTGGGGTCACACGTTCGGTTCGAGTCCTGCTTAGCGACTCTGGAGCTCAAAACGCGTTCGGGGTTTTGGCCGCCTCCACCGGTCTTCTGGCCCACTGTGTGGCGTTGGCCGTCCGCACGGCCAGCCTTGGCGTGGTGCTTCATGGTGGCCGCCATGGACTCGACGCGGCCCTTGCCATGCGCGCCACGGAGCGCCACGGAGCGTGTCCGCTGACCGGATGGCACAGGCCGCGCGCTGCAGACTGATTCCGAGAGTCGTCGCTCTGTCTCTCTCGCACTCACGGGGCGTTCCGCAGAGGTGCGAGAGAGACAGAGCGAGACTCTCAGTGTGCAGGGCCGGCGGACTGCCGCGGCACGGGACCATGAACTGGACGCGGGGAAATCAGGGGCAGCGGGCAAGGGACCGGGCCTTGGCGGGGCCGGCACCCTGACAAGGGACTTGCAGTGCAGGGGACAGACTGGGACACGTCTAGGGACACGTCTGGGGACACGGGGAGAAAGGACTTCCACGACGCGATAATTACGCCCCGGGACGCCTAGCCTCGCGGCGAGCCTCGCGGGTGAAACGAGTCGAGATGAAGAGCGCACACGAGTGTCACGGCTTCGTGCGGAGTTTGCTCTGCTGGGGTCAAAAATGGAGTGAGTGAAACGAGCTCGAGTAACCGAATAGGCACCGCGACCGGAGTGATCAGCCATTGCTCAGTGGGCCAGAAGACCGGTGGAGGCGGCCAAAACTCTAGACGCGTTTTTAGCTCCAAAGTCGCTAAATGGGACTCGAATCGTACGTTCCCACCTATGGATTCCACGTTCGGAGAGCAATCCATTGGTGGGGTCACACGTTCGGTTCGAGTCCCATTCAGCGACTCTGGAGCTCAAAACGCGTCTGGAGTTTTGGCCGCCCCCACCGGTCTTCTGGCCCACTGTGCCGCACCCCGCGAGGCACGGCCTCATTGCGCCAAATGACAGCCGCAGGAATGGAGCCCCGCCCCGCCCCGCAGTGGACACCTCTATCATCGCAGCGGTGGTCACGGCGCCCTCGCGGCTCGCCTGTCCCACGCCTGTCGCCTCTGTCGCCTCTCTCTCTCTCTCTCTCTCTCTCTCTCGAGGGGACCACTGATAGTTGACCGTGTGTAGCTCCTGCTTTCAAAAGCTTTTTAACTAGTTTCTTGCTAGTTTTTGGGACCCACCCAAAGTGAATTAGTGAATGTTTCCATCAATCATCAAGATGTGATAAGAATTTTTACTCCCCCTTTCGTTTGGAGACGAAAAATCTCCATTCACTACTGGACCACGCCGGGCCCCCGCCTGGCATAACCTCAACATCACCATGAGTTTCGCTCAAGTTGCTGCATCCTCACCAAACCACTACGGATACTCCGAAGAATTCATCGATCCAGAAGAAAACCACCACCCCCGAAGCCAAAACATCGATCAAGATCACCAAAACATCGAAAACGGCAGTGTCAACAATCAACCCACGAATGGCATTCCCTCTGAGAATGTAAACAACAACAGAACCACTCCGAATTCTTACTCACCTTCAAAGAAATTCGCCATCATTCTAGAAAACACTGACAATGTACTTCAAGACCAATGCCTTCGTGCAGTAGCAGACGTAATCTCAGGTAAAAACATCCATTATGCCACAAGACTTAGCGGAGGAAGAGTCTGCATGTACCTCACTGATGAAACGTACGTAAACAAAATGTGCACAGAAGGGGGAGTAACCATTGGAAACGTATACATTCCAATCAGGAAGTATGTCACTGAACCCAAAAAATTTTGTCATTTCAAACTGTCCTCCAGAGATGGGAGACGATGAACTGAAGCAGCTACTACAACCATATGGAAAAATTGTGTCAGCCCCATCTAGACTTCGAGTCTCCACTGCCCATGAAGATCTACGTCACATCAAGTCTTGGCGAAGATCAATCTACATCATCACTTCAAGAGATGGCCCTGAAATGCCGAAGAAAATCCCCATTACAAACAGGATTGATGGAAGTAAGTCAATGCTGTACATTGAAACAGATGAAATTATCTGCAGTTTTTGTCTGGTCCCAGGTCACAATGTGGACAAATGTAAGAAGAAAGAACTTCATGAGAGAGAATTTCCCCTCTTCCAACAACCTGTTGGGACTCGTCTATTCAACCACTCCACCCCCAGGACTACTCAAGAAAGAAGAAACATCCCTCGAGCCAGTACCAGCATTCTCAATAAAACCACTTTCATGCCGGTCTACAACAACCCAAGTGAGACAGCACACTGTTCAGCCAACTCAAGAAGGCCAGACAGGCCAGCAAGAAAACGCCCCCCCAGTTTTGAGCTCAACTCTCAACATAGCTTCACCCATCCCCAAACAACGTTCTTCAAATCAAGAAAACTCTCAACTTCAACATCAGTCATCGCTTCAAGAAACCAACCGTCACAAATCCCCTGACACAGCTATAGTTGCACCAGAAGAAACTTCAAGCCTCAACGCATCAGGAGACTCAGCTATGTTTTTTGATTTCTCATCTCCAATCTCTATAAGTGCTTCATATAGAGACAGTCAAGCCAAGAGCCAGAAGAGGAGTGCTGGTTTTTCACCTGATAAACAAGAAGTCACAGGAAATAAATTTTCAAAAAATGATTCAGTGGAAAACAGCAGTGAAAGTGACATTTCAGATGTGGACTTTGATTCTTGTGACAGTTTAGAAATAAAACTCTCCAAGAAAGACAAGAAAGAAGAGAAGAAGACTATTCAAGATATAATGAAGAAAATGGATTTTGATAATCAAATTATAACCCAGCTTCAATTCTCAGTTTCCTCATAAACTGCGGGGGAAAAGCTAATTCCAAGAAAATTGCTGATCAGTATCACATTGACAAGACTGCTCTGATAGAGCATCTTGATAAAGCTGAACTCCTGTGTAGTGATTTTAACCTGAAGAGAAGAATAGAGCGTGCAACTGCTGCTCTCAAAGTCCCTGACAAGAAGTAGTCTCATTTAAAAAATGTTATATTTAAATATTTTTAAAGCATTCTATTTTATAGCATTTTGTTTTCCACTACAAGATTTTTACTTTTTCAAAAAATGCTTTCACATGCATTATTTTGCATAATGCTCTCCATTCTTTCACTCAACCCCCAAAGGACTTATAAGCCATCAAAAACAGCTGAGTCTTCAAGAATATTCAAGAACCAACAATAGTGATATCATCCTGCTGCAAGAAACCAACCTTCATCCTGGCACAATTTTGGCCTATCCGAGTAATTTCCATTATCTTCTAAACCCACCAGTACAGCCAGCATCAGGTGTGGCAATCGCAATAAAAAATGAATTTTACGAAAAAATAGTAATACTGTCACATCAAAATCCAGTGCCCGGCTATCTACAAACACTTAATTTTAAAATCAGTGATCAAGAGTACCATCTAATAAATGTTTACATGCCTCATGAAAATAATCTAGCCTCAACTGTCATCAAGCAAATTCATCTGTACATAGAGAAGCAAAATGAAGAATCAAAAATTTTTTTAGCTGGGGACTGGAATGTCACCCTAAAAGAAGAAGACAGAAGAAACTGCATTGAAAAAAGAACAGAACTTGCTCGTGAACTTCAAGTTTTACTCCAGCAACACAACATGTCAGACATCTGGAGAGATTTTAATCCAAGAAAATCACAGTTCACTTATAGAGGTCTTCACCATAATCACCCCATGTCAAGACTAGATAGAGTGTACACTAGGAAGAGAGATCTCAACCTAGTCATCAACACTAAAATTATACCATCTTTTTCGGACCACTCCAGTGTCCATGTAAATCTCAACGCCAACCAGCAGAAGTATCATCCACCATATTGGAAATTGGACACGGATCTTCTCAAATCTCAAGAATATAGAGAAATAGTGTGCAATATTCTTTCCCACTTTGAAGAAAAATCTCTTGAAGAAAATCAAAATATTGCAATCTTGTGGGATGACCTGAAGCAAGAAATAAAGTTAGCATCTCAGCGATTCATGAAGAAACTAAAAGAAAAGAAGCAAGAAAAACTTTCTATACTCCATGCTCAAATAAATTACATTGAACCCAAAACACAAACTATCAAGACATGATGAAGAAATGCTAATAGAGTGCCAGAGAGAAGTTTCAGATGCTTACCAACAGACAAGTTCAGAAAAGCTGAAAATCTGAAAACTAGTTTCTGCAAAGAAGCCAACACACAGTCCAAGTTCTTCCTCAGAATGGCTAAACAAGGAAAGCCTTCTGCCGCCATAGATCAACTGGAAATAAAAGGAAAAAATTTCTTGTGACAAAAAAGAAATTTTCTCTTTTGTACAAAATGCATACAAGTCATCCTTCAGCAGCAAAAAAACCACCACCATTGACCCAGCCAACCCCATCTACCAAAACTTACCAAGACTCTCTCAGGCGGAGCAAGAATTTTGCGACCAGCCCATCACAGAAGAAGAAATAAAAAAATCCATAAATGAAGCGAAGCTCAACAAAGCCCCTGGAATGGATGGACTTCCCATTGAGTTTTATAAATTTTTCTGGGAACAAAAAAAACACTTTCTCAAGGTTATCCAGAATTTTCAACAAACCGGAGAACTTCCAAAAACAATGAAGAAAATTGTAATTGCACCAATACCCAAGAAAGGTGACAGGATGAAACTCAAGAACTGGAGGCCCATTGCACTCATCAATGTGGACTACAAAATTGTATCTAGAACATACAGCAAGAGGATTTCAAGTGTGGTGACAACCTTACTGTCATCTGACCAAAGCTATTGTGTACCAAAGAGAACAATTTATGATAACCTTCATCTCATCCGCAATGTCATCAAGCACTCCAACAACTCTAACTCACCACTGGCAGTTCTCAGCCTGGACCAGACGGAAGCCTTCAATAAAATCTCTCACCAATATTTACATCATTTGCTGAAGTTGCATGGATTTGGACCTAAATTCTGCAATGCAATAATATCACTTCTAAGTGGCACTCAAGGATACATCAAGATAACCTCGACTCTTCTTGCCCCTTTCTTTTTTTAAACTGGAGTCCGACAAGGCGACCCACTGGCAGGGCCTCTGTACATAATATCAATCGAGCCCTTTCTTCGTTACTTGTACAGCCTAGTGCACTTCAGAGGTTACCAAATCCCCAACTCCATTTTATCTGTAAAAGGCACTGCCTTTGCGGATGACATCAACTTATTCATCACTTCAGATCAAGACTTCAAAACAATAGCAGAAGCTTTTCAAATCTACAGCCAACAATCAGGAGGGCAACTTAACAACACAAAATCCTCCGTTCTCTTCTGTGGAAGCTGGAAAACAAGAACGTCGTCCCCATTTGAATCGCAATGCAACAATGAAGGAGAAAAATTTCTGGGAGTATATTTTGGAAATGAAAAAAACTATGAAGAAAGAAATTGGAACATGCTCACAACCAAAGTCAAAGGAACTCTAAAAAAGTGGTCCCAGTTTGTCCAACTCACTTCCTACCAGGGAAGGAAATAATATGCAACCAACTTGTTGGATCACTTCTAATCCATGTTCTAAATGTATTGCACCCACCCACCATTTGTTGAAGAAACACAGAAAGCAATGGTTGACTTTGTGTGGCAGGGAAAACACTGGCTCCACCCAAACTATCTCTACTCTCCTCTTGAAAAAGGCGGTCAAGACCTCATCAACATCAGTGCCAAGATTAATTCTCTCCGCCTCAACCTGGCCAGCAAGATTCAAGAAAATTTTTCCGCCCAAAATGCATCTTCTCTCTTTCACCGTTACAACCCTCACTTTATGGAGGGTTGTCTCCCATACATTTCTTCAGTCATGAAAAAGATGAAACTTATTTTGTCAATCTCAATTATTTTTATCAAAGCTTACTGAATGCATGGCTCAACATTAATCCAAACCAATTTCTACAAAATTATCCATGGAAACAATCAGAGAAATGCCTTTAAGTGGAAGCAAAATTTTTAGACGGACAGAAACTCAGGATAAATTTCCCGAATGGAAAAAAGCTGGATTCAAGAAGATGCAACAACTCCTTGAAGAAAATGACAACTGGAAAAAACTAAACTTCCAAAATTTTTCCTTGTCACTCCAAAGAAGACTCTCCATCAAATTTCCAGCAAATCAAAAACCCACATCAACAGCAAGAAAAAAGGAAGTCAAGAAGAAAACTCAGATTTTGAAGAACAGAGATTTCAATTTACCGTTCAAGACCAAGCCAACCCAAAAATTTTCCCCGCTGGAAAGAAAATTTTGTACCAAGCATGTCTTCAGCCGCTGATAACAAAACCGAAGTAAATGGAATGTCACAGTGGTATAGGAAGAATTTCAACTGGTCCTCCATCTACCACTCTCCAATTGAAAGAAAAGATTCTGACATTTCCTGGAGACTTCTTCACAATGCCCTAGTCACCCCGAAGAAAATTTAACGCATGGCATATCATAGATTCTCCCCATTGTCCTTGGTGCCCGGAAGAAGAAGGAAACATCATTCACATGATTTTCAAATGCAAGACAAAAAGCCGCTTTGGTCTTTCACCTCAGAAAAAATTCTCCAAATCACCCAAAGCACCAGCCCACTCAACCTTCAACAAGCACTAATTGGCTTCTCCCCAATCACTCCTGCTACAAGACTTGCCAACATTCTTCTCTCTCTAGCCAAGAGCACCATCTATAGATCATACCAGAAAAGAATTAAAGAACATCTCCCCCACCTCCAAACTATCTCATCATCTTTCAAAGAAGATTAAAATTTAGACTTCTACTTGAAGAGTACCATGCATCAATAAATAAACTGAAGAAAATTTCATAGAAACATTTCTGATAAATGGTGCCCTGCTCGCCATTTAGATCTGCCAGAACTTCAACAAGAAAATGAAAAAAAAAAACTTCAACAAGAAAAAAAAAAAAAAAAAAAAAAAAAAAAAAGAATCAAAAAAGCTTAAAAAAAAAAAAAAAAAAAAAAACCCTTTTTTGCTAACTGTTTAAAAATAAAAATTCGAACAAATTGTAAAACACTGCACTTCATCACTTTTCAAAAACACCTCAAGAAACATTTAAACGGCATGCTTTTATAACATTTTTGACTCTTTCCCCCCCCGGGCCCCTTTTTGTAAACAAAAAACCCCCCCAAAACAATTGTAAAAACTAAAACTCTCTCTCTCTCTCTCTCTCTCCTCCTCTCCCTTTCCCCTCCCCTTTCCCTCTCCTCTCTCTCCCCTTTTTCCTCTCTCTCTCCCCCTTCTCTCTCTCTCTCTCTCCTTCGCACCCCTTCGAACGCGCCTCGAGGGCGAGAGAGACAGAGACGCCGCTGGCCACAAGGACGGCCTGTCCGTAAGATTCGCCACCGCCTCGAAGCCTTGCCCGCCCTGTCCGCACCTGTCCTGTTCCTGTAAGAGAATCCTGGTGACCGCAGTGGGCGAGGTCGGTCTGTCTGTCCGGCCATCTGTCTGTCTGTCTGTCTGTCTGTCTGTCTGTCTGTCCGTCCGTCTGTATGTCCGTCCGTCTGTCTGTTTGAATGTCTGTCTGTTTAAATGTCAGTCTGTTTAAATTGTATGTCTGTTTAAATTGTCTGTCTGTTTATATGTATGTCTGTTTAAATGTCTGTCTGTTTAAATTGTCTGTCTGTTTAAATTGTCTGTCTGTTTAAATGTCTGTCTGTTTGAATGTCTGTCTGTTTAAATGTCTGTCTGTTTAAATGTCTGTCTGTTTAAATGTCTGTCTGTTTAAATGCCTGTCTGTTTAAATGTCTGTCTGCTTAATTATCTGTCTGTTCAAATGTCTTTCTGTTTAAATGTCTATCTGTTTAAATGTCTGTCTGTTTAAAAGTCTGTCTGTTTAAAATTCTGCCTGTTTAAATTCCTATCTGTTTAAATTTCCATTTGTTAAAATTTCTGTCTATTTAAATTTCTGTCTATTTAAATTTCTGACTGCTTGACTGACTGTCTGTCTGTTTGACTGTCTGTCTGTTTGAATGTCTGAACGTCAGTCTGTCTGTCCGTCCGTCTGTCCGTGCGTTCGTGCCGTCCGGAATTCCAAACGAGCTCGTCGCCGTGAAATCGGCCCGGAGCACTGAGAGGAATAGTAAGTCTCGCGCACATGCAGCTATGGCGGCGAACCACGCCTCGAAAAAGGCAGGGAAAAAAAGGCAGGAAAGCACCGCACGGGGGCTGGCTAGACCACTGGATCACACCTGGCGAGAGAAACACTGCAACGGTGCGAAGCTTCTTCCAGCTGCCAAGTGCACAGTGGGCCAGAAGACTGGTGGAGGCGGTCAAAACCCCGGACGCGTTTTGAGCTCCAGAGTCGCGAAATGGGACTCGAAGCGATCGAGTGACCCCACCAATGGATTCCTCGTTCGGAGAGCAATCCATTGGTGGGGTCACACGTTCGGTTCGAGTCCTGTTTAGCGACTCGGGAGCTCAAAACGCGTTCGGGATTTTGACCGCCTCCACCGGTGTTCTGGCCCACTGTCGCTCACCATTCACCATTTCTTTTCCTTTTTTTGGGAGTGAAACGAGCCGACTGCACACACGCGCTGCTGATCAGGGCTCAGCTCATGGTAATCCAGTCCCCCAAATACCCACGCGGCGTTAACGCCCGCCCGAATTCCGGTTCCCATCCCATCATTAAATTGGGTTTTTTTCCCTTCCTTCTTTTTGCGGAAAGTCAGCCACGCTGGAGAAAAGAGGCGGCAGGCGGGGAAAAGCTCATCGAGCCAGACACGCCAGGCTGCGCCGCGCTGGATATGAGCGCATTTGTCCAGAAGTGCACTCTTAAAACCTGACGAAGTATCTTAAGCATACATATAACAAACTAAAATACTTTGTTATACGAAGAAATAGTTCGTAAATTACGAAGTATTTTCTTTGTAAGCTTACGTATGCTCAAAATACTTTGTTATACAAACTACTTTTCTTTGTAAGGCCCAAAATAGTTTGTAAGGTTTTCTCAGTGTGGTAGGAGTAGTAGTCTAGTGGGCCCGCCTGAGGTGTTCCCGTTACCTGGTGCCGATCAAGAAAAGAAGAAGAAGAAGAAGAAGAAGAAGAAGAAGAAGAAGAAGAAGAAGAAGAAGAAGAAGAAGAAGAAGAAGAAGAAGAAGAAGAAGAAGAAGAAGAAGAAGAAGAAGAAGAAGAAAGAAGAAGAAGAAGAAGAAGAAGAAGAAGAAGAAGAAGAAGAAGAAGAAGAAGAAGAAGAAGAAGAAGAAGAAGAAGCGGGAAATTGGTCCGAGTGTGCGTGCAGCCTCACGCCCTGGCGCTCATCAGCTGACGCGGTATCGAACGGGCCGCTCGTTATGGGGGGCCGTCCGAAAATCGTCTGCGCAGTGGGCCAGAAGACCGGTGGAGGCGGCTAAAACTCTGGACACGTTTGGAGCTCCAGAGTCGCTGAACAGGACTCGAACCGAACGAGTGACCCCACCAATGGATTCCTCGTTCGGAGAGCAATCCATTGGTGGGGTCACACGTTAGGTTCGAGTCGCATTTAGCGACTCTGGAGCTCAAAACTGGTCTAGAGTTCGGTCTTCTGGCGCACTGTGCGGCCCCAGCATGTGCGTACTATGTATCCCGTCGTCGTGGGTTTACTTTCGAATGCTTTGCTTTCTTTCTCTCCTCCTCTCGGCCGGGACTGACCCCGGACTCGCTAAGCGCCGCGAAATGGGGGGACGCCGTACACACGCTGATCTTATTTGTTGTTGTTGTTGTTTTAGTTGTGGGAGTACAGAGAGTGGGGCCGCAACTTCCGCAGACACACACGTATTCTCACATTATCCCAGGAACTTCACTCATGCCGTTGCCATGATTGCCAGCGCGGTACTAAGATTGCCATGGCCTCGAAAATTCACTGTCATCGCTTAATTAATAGCTGACCGGCCGAAACTTGCACTGTGCGCAAACACATGATTAGAAATTTACCAGACAGTGGTCTGGAAAAATTCCTATACACTGTGCAGGCACAGTGGCCCAGAAGACCGGGAGGCGGTAAAAATTCCGGACGCGTTTTGAGCTCAGTCGCTAAATGGGACTCAAACCGAACGTGTGACCCCACCAATGGATTGCTCTCCAAACGAGGAATCCACTGGTGGGGTCACACGCTCTGTTTGAGACCTGTTTAGCGACTCTGGAGCACAAAACGCGTCTAGAGTTTTGGCCTACTGTGCGATGTCGCGGGACAATGCATACCGGTTGGTGTCAAATAACCCGTGTTGGCTGTTCAGCCGGGGTATCGAAACACAAAGCACGTGTTTGGGGTCCAAGGCTTCCATGCGTTACCATGACAATCCACCACAAAGGGCGGCCAGACAGTGTAATAACACAGACGCCACACGCGCCACGAAAAAGCAACCGTCACGAATTCATCATCGCTCCCAACATGTTTCCATCACTCACGACGGCATACGCGGCGCGGCGCGCTCCGATCGTGACTAAGCCAACGCACCGCGGGCGGAAATAACCGGGGCACCAATGGTTTGCACAGTGGGCCAGAAGACCGGTGGAGGCGGTCCAAATCCGGACGCGTTTGGATCTCCAGAGTCACTAAATGGGATTCGAACCGAACGTGTGACCCCACCAATGGCCCACTGTGTGACGCGAGGGAAGGAATCGCCTGTTCCGTCATGCGTTGAAGTCACCGGTTCACCCCCTGCTCAACAAAACTGCAACACTGTTACAGAAAAAACCTGGAACCTGTCCCACCTTTCAGCAGTGTGCTGCGCGTTAGGGGCTGTTCATAAAATACGTCACGCGTTTTAGGGGGGGTGGGGGTATCGGCGAGGTGTGATGAGTTGTGACGCTGAGGGGGGTGGGGGTGTTGGGTCTTGTGACGTATTTTTAAAAATACCCGTTTAATACGACATTTTCGGGTGGGTAAGCAATGAAATCGCCCTCCTGCGAAGTTAATTAATTGTCTTTTAACTTACTGAAGCGTTTATTTTACTCGAGTGTGTAATGAAATGAAACTAACTGATGTATTTATCGCAATTTCTCGCTCATGCTCAAAAAATACGTCACAAGTGGGTGGGGGGAGGGAGGGTCAGCCGAATGTGACGAAGTTGTGATAAGGGAGGGGTGGGGGGTCAAAAATGACCCAAAAACGCGTGACGTATTTTATGAACAGCCCCGAACAACAACAGTCCCTGAACAACAGAAAGGCAGAAGCTTCGTCCAGTTTACATGACTCTTTTTTCCTCTCTCTCTCTCTCTCTCTCTCTCTCTCTCTCTCTCTCTCTCTCTCTCTCTGTCTCTCTCTCTCACTCTCTCTCTCTCCGTTGCGTCAGAGGCGTTGCTGACGGTTGTCATTACGCGGTTGCCTCACTGCGAGTAAGTTCAACTAACATAAATCACAGAGAAGGTAATCTCGTAACGCCTCTGTGTTTACCTTTCACTGCCGGACCTCGAAAAGGCCCTTCGGACTCCGTCGGACTCCATCGGACGCCGCCGGGTCCGTCAAGGACTTCCGATATCCCGATGCCACCACCTCACAGTGGGCCAGAAGACCGGTGCAGGCGGCCAAGACTCTAGACGCGTTTTGAGCTCCAGAGTCGCTAAATGGGACTCGACCCGATCGAGTGACCCCACCAATGGATTCCTCGTTCGGAGAGCAATCCATTGGTGGGGTCACACGTTCGGTTCGAGTCCCATTTAGCGATTCCGCAGCTCTAAACGCGTCCGTGATTTCGACCGCCTCACCGGTCTTCTGGCCCACTGTGCACCATGGCCATGGCAGCGCTATGGAAGCGACGAGAAACAACGCCGCATAAATCGTCATAATTTCCTCCTCAAAGTCGTCCTTTTCCAAGCAAAGTCGAGGCGCCATAACTTTTCCTCCGTGAAATGCGGGACGACGCCCGTAAACGCCCCAGGAGAGCTGCCGAGCGGGGAAAATTACGGTATCCGTGAAACAGTCGTATCCAGTCCTGCCTGACACTGTCGGATTTCAAGGGAAGGCCGATTTCCGCGTTGCAGTGTATCGCCATCCTTGTCGACGGGATCGTTTCCTCCTCGTTGTCTCGCTGTACAGTGGGCCAGAAGACCGGCGCAGGCGGCTTAAACTCTAGACGCGTTTTGAGCTCTGGAGTCGCTAAACAGGGCTCGAACCGAACGTGTGGCCCCACCAATGGACTCCTCGTTCGGAGAGCAATCCTTTGGTGGGGTCACACGTTCGGTTCGAGTTCCAGCAGAGTAGGATTTCAACAGAAGGCCGCCTGGCCTGGCACCGCACGCTAAATGTCTCACAGTGCGAAAGGTTGGACCAAAATGTTATGGTGGAGATTTTCTCCATACAATGAAACAAATTGACATAATGTATGAGTTCTGCAATTACTTTTTAGAGGTAAGTTTCAAATTCAACAACATGGGGAATTTTTGCCCCCATATAGAGAATTTCCAGCGCAGTATGGAGAATTTTCACCACAATATGGAGTATTTTTGCTATTCGACTACTGGAGATCGTCTTCCAGAAAAATGAGCACGCCCGCCTCCTCCGTCGATATGGCACCTAATCAACTTGGGTTCGTCAGCTTTTTTCTTTTTTCAGGATCATTGGCACTTCAGAAGTCGGATTCTCTGCCTCCCTCGCACCTGTGCGGGACGACCCATGAGTGCAAGAGAGACAGAGCGACAAAAACGACTCTCGGCAGCATAGTCTTCTGCAGGGGAATCAGGAAGGGGAACATCAAGCAGCCGCAGTCAGGCACTCCACTGTAGCCGCAGAAAAAAAAAGAATAAAAAAAACAGGGCGGCCCGGCGGCCCAAGGAATTCCCTTACGTCCTTACACTTTGTCTTGCTCTGCCAGAAAAAAGCATCACTGGCCATGACGCTACACTGGGAAGGGAACTGAGCACTCCGAGAAAAGTGGTCTACTACGGCAAGAGGAATTGAGCTATCAAGAGACAGAAAAATAAATTCGGGTTTCCAGTAGTCCATTTCATTAATGAAAATTTAAATTTAAATTTAAGGAAACCCCAGAAACCTATCATCTGTTGGGGACAAGTCTCCCCGACTGATACAGAGTCACTGAATGGGAGTCCAACCGACCGTGTGACCCCACCAATGGATTGCTCTCAGAACGAGGAATCCATTGGTGGGGTCACACGTTCAGTTCGAGTCCTGTTTAGCGTCTCTGCCGCTCAAAACGCGTGTAGACTTTTGGTCGCCTCCGCACCGGTCTTTTGACCCACTGTG
The DNA here is from genome assembly GCF_012932325.1 of Thrips palmi. Taxonomy (NCBI): domain Eukaryota; kingdom Metazoa; phylum Arthropoda; class Insecta; order Thysanoptera; family Thripidae; genus Thrips; species Thrips palmi. The sequence goes on along the minus strand of NW_023144630.1, from coordinate 90,522 downwards.
GCTCACCTCATTGTGCCCATGTAAGATTTGCCAACTGACCCCAATTAGAGGCGTTACGTCATTAATGAACGACCCTTGATCGGAGCGAGGGAGATAGACACACTGCGGCCACGTGTGCTGCGGTTTGTGTTGCCAATGCCAGTTCACGCGCGCTGCCGCAGGCCCGCCACCACAGTGGGCCAGAAGACCGGTGGAGGCGGTCAAAACTCTACACGCGTTTCCAGCACCAGCGTTGCTAAATGGGACTCGAACCGAACGTGTGACCCCACCAACGGATTGCTCGCCGAACGAGGAATCCATCGGTGGGGTCACACGTTCGGTTCGAGTCCTGTTTGGCGACTCTGGAACTCAAAACGCATCTAGAGTTTTGGCCGCCCCCACCGGTCTTCTGGCCCACTGTGGCAAACCGCCTGGAACAGGCGCGCCAATACTCCCCACACCTTTAAAAACGGGGTTTAAGTGCCGATGGGCACCTGCAAAAATAATCAAAGAGTGGCGGAAATTGCGAGGAAAAGTTAGTGGAATTCGTTTCGGTTTGCAAATTGAAGACGTTGCGTATTTCGTACGAAACATGCACATGCACCTTCCACTCGTACAAAAAGTCCATTGCCCTTTACTGTGTAGGCAAGTTGCATTTGCTGTTTGATGCACCAGACGCCGTGTGGATTAGCGCTCTATCAGTTTGCACCATTTTTCATTTGCACACGGTTGCTGGTGCAATGCTCCTCTAGAGCCTCTGTGAGGACACCCACCACCACCTGTGTTTCTTTTTTCCTGGTCACCCCTGCCCGCCCCTTCCCCTCAACCCCTCCCCTCCCCGCGGCGCGCCGCGCTGTTGCCAGTGTGACGCAATGTGTGCACTTGCTGAGGACTCCGTGCCTCCCCCGCCGCGTCGCCGTGCCGTCGCCAGGCCTAACGCTCGCCCACACTGCACAGTGGGCCAGAATACCGGTGGAGGCGGCCAAAATCCCGGACGCGTTTTGAGCTCTAGAGTCACTAAATGGGACTCGAACCGAACGTGTGATCCCACCAATGGATTGCTCCCCGCACGAGGAATCCATTGGAGGGGTCACACGTTCGGTTCGAGTCCCATTTAGCGACTCTGAAGCTCAAAACGCGCCTTGAGTTTTGGCCGCCTCCGCCAGTCTTCTGGCTCACGAAACGACGATGGGTTTGTCATCTAGAACTGACTGACAGAGACCAGCGCGACGCTAACGACTTGTTCACGAGTGGCTGGCCGACCCAAGAGGGCAGCCAGTGTACCTGCCGGCGCACTGTTCGCACCCCGGGCACCGTGCCGATCGGAACACCTGATTGCACTACACACGCTGAGAGAGAGAGAGAGAGAGAGAGAGAGAGAGAGAGAGAGAGAGAGAGAGAGAGAGAGAGAGAGAGAGAGAGAGAGAGAGAGAGAGAGAGAGAGAGAGAGAGAGAGAGAGAGAGAGAGAGAGAGAGAGACGAAAGCACTGTTCGGAATCAGTCGAGACAGCCGTCCCGACACGAACCCTGCAATTAGATTGCATTCAATCGGATAGCCGAATAGGACAATTATCCGGCCCTTGTGGTGTAATACACGTGTGTGTGTGTGTGTGTGTGTGTGTGTGTGTGTGTGTGTGTGTGTGTGTGTGTGTGTTTCTCTTCGCAGGAATGCGATAGGCACCAGAACCAACACTCCGTCGCTTAGTGGGCCAGAAGACCGGGTGGAGCCGATCAAAATTCCGGACGCGTTTTGAGCTCCAGAATCGCTAAGCAGGGCTCAAAGCGAACCTGTGACCCCACCAATGGATTCCTAGTGCATAGAGCAATCCGTTGGTGGGGTCACACGTTAGGTTCGAGTCCCATTTCGCGACTCTGGAGCCGCAAAACGCGTCCGGGACCTTCATCGCCTCCACTGGTCATCTGGCCCACTGTGCACCGCGTCCGCTCCGTCCGCCAAAGGCGTCACTGTTTTTGACGAGCGAAAGGGGAAGGTGCGTCTGAACGACATTACAAAACGCCGGCGTGCGTTCCTTGTCGTAAAAACGCGGCGCGCTTACATAAACGGCCGCAAGCGGTCAGCGAACGCAGCGAACGCAGCGAACGCAGCGGCAGCGAACGACCGAATGCTACTACGAGCGTACTTGTATTGTTCTCGACCGTCCGAGGAGTCCGGGCACTGCGAAATAAAAAAGATTGAGGCGGACGTGTTGCAACTGTGTTGGTTTTTAATTTAGCATCCCGCGCGGCTGGCGCCGCTGTGGGGGACGGGCGGCGACGGAGTGGCACGGAGTACACAGTGGGCTAGAACACCGGTGGAGGCGGTCAAAATCCCGGACGCGTTTTGAGCTCCAGAGTCGCTAAACGGGACTCGAACCGAACGTGTGACCCCACCAATGGATTGCTCTCCGAACGAGGAATCCATTGATGGGGTCACACGTTCGGTTCGAGTCCCGCATAGCGACTCTGGAGCTCAAAACGCGTCTAGAGTTTCGACCGACTGCGCCGGTCTCGAAGTCTTCTGGCCGGAGGGCAGCTCGCAGCGTTCCCCGTCGCATTCGCTGCATTCGCAGCAAGGACGGTCGTCCGCGTGATGAAACGGGTTAAATAAATGTCAGCAAACCGCCGCATCACCGCCCACACGCCGCCCCTGCATATTACGGGGCTCGAGGAGGATGACGCCGCTCGTGTGTGTGTGTGTGTGTGTGTGTGTGTGCAACAATATGACCTGGACAATGCGGGCACTTGTATCGCTACAAAAAGCATAATCAAGGTCCATGACTGGAGGTCACCGCGCACAGTGGCCCAGAAGACCGGCGCCAGCGGCCAAAACTCTTGACGCATTCTGAGCTCCACAGTCACTTAACATGAATCGAACGTAGCGTGTGACCCCCACCAATGGATTCCTCGTTGGGAGAGCAATCCATCGGTGGGTCACACGTTCGGTTCGAGCCCCTTTTAGCGACTCTGGAGCTCAAAACGCGTTCGGTATTTTGACAGCCTCCGCCGATCTTCTGGCACACTGAGCGAGGGCCGCCGCCTGGAAGGCAGGCAGCGCCGCAACACATGGCTGTCTTGCAGTACGGCCTAACCAGCACTTCGCAGGCGGCGTCCACGCCGGTGGGTGCCCGGCGCAACTTTAATTTAAACTTTAATTTTGAGATTTAGTAATCCTATGTAGAGCTGTTGAATCTGTAGCCGTTAACGAAATAATACTTTTGAAATAACAAAATTGCCCGTCCGCCCTAGACATCTCGCGCTTTTTTGATCGCTTCCCCTTATCTGTCCTTCAGATCATTTCTTCCTCCTTTTTCTTTTTCTCCTCCGTTTTCTTCCGCCCATCCGTCACCCTCGACGCAAAATGCCGGCCAAACAAGCAAGCGGGTCGCTGAGGAAATGTCAACGCCTCGGCAGCAGTCTGATTCCGAGAGTCGCTTTCGTCGCTCTGTCTCTCTCGCACCTACACGGGACGCCGCTGGAGTGCGAGAGAGACAGAGCGAGGACAACGACTCTCGGATTGAGTCGAGGCAGTGCCAACGACCGGCCGGGCGGACCAGCCGTTTGTCATGGCGGCGCCGCGGTCGGCAAAAGCGGGCAGAAGGCAGCAGGTGCCCCGTTGGCTCGGCTGCGCTGATAACAAGCGAACCCACAGTGGGCCAGAAGACCGGTGGAGGCGGCCAAAACTCCAGACGCGTTTTGAGCTCCAGAGTCGCTAAATGGGACTCGAACCGAACGTGTGACCCCACCAATGGGTTGCTCTCCGAACAAGGGATCCATTGGTGGGGTCACACGTTCGGTTCGAGACCCGTTTAGCGACTCTGGAGCTCAACGCGTCTGGAGTTTTGGCCACCTCCACCGGTCTTCTGGCCCACTGTGCGAGGGAAGGTGTCATCCAAGCCGTGGTGGCTCACGCCGTGGCCGTGGCGGGCAGGGCGAGCGGAGCGCGGGGCGGTGATAACGACAAGTGGAGCGATGACGAAACGGACGACGTAATGGAACTAGTGCCATGCAGCGGTGCAGCGGTGAAAGGTCATGGAGGAGGAGGCAGAGGAGGACGAGGAGGAGGACGAGGAGGAGGACGAGGAGGAGGACGAGGAGGAGGACGAGGAGGAGGACGAGGAGGAGGACGAGGAGGAGGATGAGGAGGAGGATGAGGAGGAGGATGAGGAGGACGAGGAGGACGAGGAGGACGAGGAGGGCGAGGACCAGTACGAGGAGGACGAGGAGGACGAGCAGGAGGACGAGCAGGAGGAGGAGGACGAGCAGGAGGAGGAGGACGAGGACGAAGTGGACGAGGAAGAGGACGAGATGCATGACAAAGAAGACAGCAAGAAAGAATCGAGAAAACATGGCAAAGCAAGAAAGGAGTCGCCAGGAGGATGACGACGAGGAAGACAAAGACAAAGAAGGTAAAGATAGATGGGAGAACAGCCAAAGACGACGAACACGAGGAAAAGGGCGATAAACAAGATGACAAAGGAGAGTGCGGTAAGGACGCGGGGTGGGTGAAGAAGACGTAGAGTGGAGCAGGCGATTATTAGCACCGTTGTTTGCACCACGAACGAGGCCATGCAGCCATGCGCAGCACCGGCTATCTCGCCGCCCTGGTGCAGACCGCACTGCCCTGCAGGCTCCAGTGCAAGTGCAGGCTGCACAGTGGGCCAGAAGGCCGGTGGAGGCGGCAGAAAGTCTAATCGCGTTTTGAGCTCCAGAGTCGCTAAATGGGACTCGAACCGAACGTGTGACCCCACCAACGGATTGCTCTCCGAACGAGGAATCCATTGGTGGGGGTCACACGTTCGGTTCGAGTCCCGCCCAGCGACTCTGGGGCTCAAAACGCGTCCTGAGTTTTGGTCACCTCCACCGGTCTGCTGGCCCACGGTGCAGCGCAGGCTTCAGTTTCCAAGCAGCGTTTTCGACAGTGCCTTCCTAGTGTGCATCGCGACGCGACGCTCATTCTGGACAGCTTTCCAATCCGAGGGACACAACAAAGGCTCACTCCGCCTCGCCGCCGCCGCCTGAGTGTGGAGTTGTCGCCCACCTCGCTCGCAGTCCGTCGTTTTGCAACGGATTCGGACGACCACTTATTACCCAAGGTCTGACCCTTCTCTCCGCGCGTGAGTGAGTGTGAGTGTGTGTGTGTGTGTGGGGGGTGGGGAGTGTGTGTGTGGGGGGTGGGGATTGTGTGTGTGTGTGTGTGAGAGAGAGAGAGAGAGAGAGAGTGTGTGTGTGTGTGTGAATGAAAGTGCGGCGCCGGAGGAGCAAGCCCCTCTGCGTAAAGCACGGGCACGCTGATGTCAGAGTTCGGTCCGTCGTAAACCAAACAGCCTAATGACTCGGCTATGATGCGTCGGACAGTGGGCCAGAAGACCGGCGGAGGCGGCCAAAACTCAAGACGCGTTTTGAGCTCCAGAGTCGCTAAATGGGACTCGAACCGAACGTGTGACCCCACCTATGGATTGCCCTCCGAACGAGGAATCCATTGGTGGGGTCACACACACGGTTCGAGTCCAGCTGTTAAGCGACTCTGGGGCTCAAAACGCGTCTAGAGTTTTGGCTGCCTGCGCCGGTCTTCCGGCCCACTGTGCGTCGTGAACAACAGCATCATCATCAACAACAACACGAAGTCCGACCGGACAACACCCTGTACAGTGTGCCGCAGCCGCAGACCCGTCCGCCCACACTCCATCCGCGCCGCCGCGGCGAGCCAGGGAAGACGGGAGCGCCTCGGGCCAGTCGAGCGAAAGTGACTGATCCTCCGCGTGTGTGTGTGTGTGTGCGCGTGTGTGTGTGTGTGTGTGTGAGTGTGCCGCGGTGATCGTGGCGTGGTCACGGCGGTGTGGTCCATGAGGCGTTACGGAACGGACCCACGGACCCGCAGAGTAAGACACTCTTCCGCAGTGCGTGGTGAATTGGCGCTGTGTGTGTGGTTGTGTGTGTGTGTGTGTGTGTGCGTGCGTGCGTGCGTGTCTGTGTGTGTGTGTGTGTGTGTGTGTGTGTGTGTGTGTGTGTGTGTGTGTGTGTGTGGTGACGAGCAACGGCTTGCGGCAGAGCCGCTCAAAATACGAAAAATCGGCCACGCCGCGCGGCGCTGGTGAAGTGCACCGCGCTGAGCCCTGCCCTGCCGCAACGGCAGCGGTCCTGCAACGCAGCCTGCAGGCTCGCGCGTACTCCACCACGTTCTGTCTATCGGTCCGGTGCGGTACGCTCGGTTACGTCAGTCAGCGCAACGGCCCCAAAGGGACCGCCGCACAGTGGGCCAGAAGACCGGTGGAGGCGGCCAAAACTCTAGACGGCGTTTTGAGCTGCAGAGTCGCTAAATGGGACTCGAGACGGACCTGTGACCCCACCAATGGATTCCTCGTTCGGAGAGCCATCCATTGGTGGGGTCACACGTTCCGTTCCAGTCCCCTCTGGAGCTCAAAACGCGTTGAGGCGAGGCGACTAAAATTTTCAGTGGCCTCTCCTCCAATATCTGTTTCGTCTGAACCTAGTTCGTTACTCCTCGGTGAGGAATGTTGAAGAAATCGAGCGGACGCAACCTGACTCCCAAGACGCGCGATAAACCACTGGACCGTGACATTTAGAGCGCGTTCGGTTCAAGTCTCGTTACTTCCAATGCGGAATCTCACTCGACGCAGAATCCGTCCGCCCGTCTTACATCCTTTCCCTGCAGGCGCGCGCTGCGTGCACAGAGAGCCTGCACTGCGAACACCGAGACAGCGGGCGGGCGATTTACAAAGTCATAACTAGACGCTAACTGCATCCGGTTCTTTATGGCGGCCGGCGAATTCTGCTAAACCTTCAAGCGCTGCAAGTCTCTCTAGCACTAAGTCAGCGACGCACAGTGGATTTGCCAGAAGACCGATGGAGGCGGCCAAAATCCCGGACGCGTTTTGAGCTCCAGAGTCGCTAAATAGGACTCGAACCGATCGTGTAACCCCACCAATGGATTGCTCTCCGAAGGAGGAATCCATTGGTGGGGTCACACGTTCAGGTCGAGTCCTGCTTAGCGACTCTGGAGCTCAAAACGCGTCTAGATTTTCGGCCGGCGGCGCCGGTCTCCTGGCCCGCTGCGCGGCTCTCCTATCGCGAGTCGTTTCGCAAGCCCTGGGAAAGGCTTTCCTCGGGCGTACTTTTAATTTCTAATTACTGGGTTGACAGACGTGAGAAAAGGCAGTGCACCGGCCTGTGACACGCCGAGGTCGCACTGATACCCCTGCGTCTGTTTCGCAGCCTTGCGCGAGCGAACGATACGTCTCTGCACTCCGAACAGGACGCACAGTGGGCCAGAAGACCGGCGGAGGCGGTCAAATCTCTGGCCGCGTTTCGAGCTCCAGAGTCGTTAAGCAGGACTCGAACCGACCGTGTGACCCCACCAATGGATTCCTCGTTCGGAGAGCAATCCATTGGTGGGGTCACTCGTTCGGTTCGAGTCCCATTTAGCGACTCTGGAGCTCAAAACGCGTCCGGGACTTTGACCAACTCCACCGGTCTTCTGGCCCACTGCGGGACGGTGCTTCGTCGCTCCGTCTCTCTCGCACCTTTACGGCCCGACGCGTGAGTGCGAGGGAGACAGAGCGACCAACAGTGTTCGGAATGCAGGGTGGGGGGCATAAAGGCTTACGATCGAAAGTTCCCACCGTGCGCCGTTGTGGTGGTGTGGACTGCATACCTCTTAGTGGCCCACACTGAGCGGTGCGGGGCCATGGGGCTTTCAATGTCACAAGAAGCCGAGACTTGTTTTATGACGGTCCCTGGCTGGTCCTTGTCCTCGAACAAGATACGCTCAGGCCCTGATTCGTGGTTCGCATTTTACGCCCCACAGCATGCCCTGGAAACTTTACCAACAATTTGGGGCTTTAAAAGCAAAAGTAGGATAGAGCATACATAAGCGTCCATGGACGCAAGCCAAATGGTTATGTACAATTTTAAACGTGGTTAGGTTCGGTTTTAAACCTGTGTAACATTTTGCATAACATTGTGCTCAAATTTACAAAAAAAAAATGCTTTTTTACGCCTAATATTGGGTAAAATTCCACGCACGTACAAAATTCTACATAAACATTTAGTCTGATACAGAAGGAAATGCTTCGTGATTTGCGAACTTATTCCGGGACTTTTCCCGTGCCCCACTTTCCGAATCAAACTGCGATTTGCTTTTTTGCAGTGGATGGGCATGTGGCGATGTGGGGCTGCTAGACGTACATCGTCACCGGGCGGCGTCATGCGGCCAACAGGTGCGACCAGTGCAGTCACGACTTGTCCTCTGTCTCTCTCGTACCCACACGGAACGCCCCATGAGTGTGAGAGAGACAGAGCTGCTGTCCGGAACGAGTCGGCTAGTGACCGACCGGGTAGCACGCCGTGGGCCTACGTCGTCGCAGGGGAGGCGTCCCGGTCAAGTCGGACGTTGCAGTGAGCCAGAAGACCGGTGGAGGCGGCCAAAACTCTAGACGAGTTTTAAGCTCCAGAGTCGCTAAATGGGACTCGAACCGAACGTGTGACCCCACCAATGGATTGCTCTCCGAACGAGGAATCCATTGGTGGGGTCACACGTTCGGTTCGAGTCCCATTTAGCGACTCTGGAGCTCAAAACGCGTCTAGAGTTTTAGCCGCCTCCACCGGTCTTCTGGCACACTGTGAGACGGCTCGAGATACTTTTTGCAAATGCCCACGGGTAATTTCAGCCGGTAGCACACTGGAAAAAGTTGTGTTCTAGCGGGACTTACAGTGCCGGTGCGGTGCTACGAACGAGTCACTCAGTCGTTGCCAGGGACGGAGAAAGTGGACAGATTTGATTTGAGAGACACCTCTGTCTGTGCCAGCCAGCCCGCAGACTGATTCCGAGAGTCGTTGTCGTCGCTCTGCCTCTCTCGCACCTATGCGGAACGCCCCATGAGTGCGAGAGAGACAGAGCGACGAAAACGACTCTCCGGGATCAGTCTGCAGCAGGCCGATACCCAGAGCATGCGTTCGAATACCCGCATCTCATTTCAGTGCCCAGCCTTCGCCAAACACATTACCCGCCACCGGACTCGAGAACTTAAACGCGTAACCGGGTCAGGAGACCGCGTGCTGACGTACAATCAAAACGATAAAATGAAAAGCAATTCGGCTGGGGAACCCTCGACACCTTTCATTCCCAGTCCAGTCCTTCAACTGAACACAGGCTTTATTATCGTATTTAAAAGAGACCCAATTCTTTAGCCTCTCCCGAAAGACACTCCACCTGTACTGTAATAACTGCACACTTCGAACTTCTTACAGTACTGAAACCTTGTAAGAAAAACAGGAATCGGGCCAAAGTTAATTCTTTTCGAACCGAGCGTGTGACCCCACCAATGGATTCCTCGTTCGGAGAGCAATCCATTGGTGGGGTCACACGTTCGGTTCGAGTCCCATTTAGCGACTCTGGAGTCCAAAACGCGTCTAGAGTTTCGGCCGCCTCCACTGGTCTTCTGGCCCACTGTGCGCCATGTGGGGCTCGATCGATCACTCCCGACGGGATTCCGGGATGATCCCCGCCATCGTGTTCGAGATCTCGGAGCGTGACCGCCGATCTGGATCGATACTCTCGTTCGGTATGCAAACAATTTGTCGGTCGTGACGGCCGGGCTATCACGCCAGTGTATCACGCGGAAACAAATTTGCACCGAAGACGAACGGGAATCTAAACGCGGGGCGGAATGGGGAACGTTACACAGTCGGCCACTGTGCACTGTTAGTTTGCAGCGGCAGCGTACGGTCAGTTGGGGTAATTATGGGACACGGGGTAAAAATGGGACAGCTGATTCTTAGTCAAAATTTGACATTTTTGAACGCATGACATACCAAATGTTATGTTTTTATTGAGAAAATAACATTTGCTACGGCACAAGTTCTAAAATCTCGATTCTTGTCTAAGAATCAGCTGTCCCATTTTTACCCCGTGTCCCATAATTACCCCAACTGACCCTAATTTTTTTTACGAAGAAGGGCAAATTTGCGCTATTCAAACCCGGTGTCGAATACCCCGTAACTCCGTGCAATATTTTTTAAGGTCACGCACCCGAAAAAATGGTCTCATGATTTTTAGTTTTGTTTGGTTTTTGTAAGAAAATGAAATCTTCACACAAAGGAAATTTTTCTTAACACACAATACCTAGTTGGATAAAACAAAATTTATTGAAAAAAAAAACAAGGAAAGTTGATTTTTCGTCGTGACTCAAAAAGTCATTTTTATTATTATTTTTTTTTTGGGGGGGGGGAGGGGGAGCAAAGTGACCACTTGTTTTTCTTTTTCTTTTTTGGCAGTGAACGGCCTGCATTGCGTTGCGGTCGCCATTCCGCTGCCGTTGCCACAGCCGCGCCGAACTACTATTCTAACGAGGATTTCATCCATTGATCGAGAGCAGGGGAAAAAACGTGATAGTCGTATCAGATCTCGAGAGACCTGTCTTTTCTTCTCACGACGCGGCCAGCAGTCCTTTCATCGCTCCGTCTCCGCACAGTGGGCCAGAAGACCGGTGGAGGCGGCCAAAAACTCTAGACGCGTTTTGAGCTGCAGAGTCGCTAAATGGGACTTGAACCGAACGTGTGACCCCACCAATGGATTCCTCGTTCGGAGAGCAACCCATTGGTGGGGTCACACGTTCGGTTCGAGTCCCATTTAGCGGCTCTGGAGCTCAAAACGCGTCTAGAGTTTTGGCCGTCTCCACCGGTCTTCTGGCCCACTGTGCTCCGTCGCAGTCACGGCGTGCGGCCCGCCGAGTGCGAGAGAGACGGGCGGGCCAGTAGCAGCACAAATTGCCGTTTCGGCCGAAGGGCGCCAAAGCTGCAAGACCGCCAGACCGCCGCTGCACTCAAACAATACAGATGTTCCTCCGGAGATAAAATACAACGCTGCGCTGCTGGCGTCGCTGATGGCTGTCTAAAGAGGGCCTAAAAGGGGACAAATAGGGGCGGCGAGGGGAAGGGAAGCACAGTGGGCCAGGAGACCGGTGCAGGCGGCCAAAACTCGAGACGCGTTTTGAGCTCCAGAGTCGCTAGAAAGGACTCGAACCGGATGTGTGACCCCACCAATGGATTCCTCGTTCGGAGAGCAATCCATTGGTGGGGTCACACGAACGGTTCGAGTCCCACTCAGCGACTCTGGAGCTCAAAACGCGTCCGGGGTTTCGACCGCCTCCACCGGTCTTCTGGCCCACTGTGCAGCGCAGCCTCGACCGCGAACCGCCAAGCATCGCGGAGGCAGCCGCCGGCATCCGCAGATCCTTTGCAATGGGACATTGTTGTCCGCGCCACGCCCAGGCCTAGCGGGACTGGGCCACCGCACGGCGCACCCCGCCACCCCCTTCGACGTCGCGGTGGGTCTCCATCGGATCTCCTTTAGGCACCTCCAGTCGCCCCGGAAGGCCTACTTAGCCCTACAGAAGGTAGGCCAACGCACACAAAATGTTGCACAGTGAAGATTCTCCATATTATGGTGAAAATGTTCCATATGGTGGTGCAGCTGACTTCACAACAAACCATATTGAGAAATTCACTGTACCTTAAAGATATTTTGACGAATTTCGTTGGTATTATGGAGAAAATCTCCACCATAATAAGTTGGTGCAGCCTTCCACCGTAAGACATTTACACTGCGCTCTGCTTGTCACGTGAGTGCAACAGTCAGTTAGTTCGTGCCAAATCCGTCAAGTTCCAGGTCGGAAATCGTCCAAATTAACACTGAGAAACCAGTGCAAGTGATGGCAATGCCTGCAGCTCTGTACACATTTTAGGGAGATAAAATTCGCCAAACACCAAATTGATGGGCTTTTTGTTCATAACTATGGCCATATTTGTAGTAAACGAAAGTTATGTACAAATTTGTACATAAATAAATTACAATTTTACAAATACTTAAGCACAATAGCCTCTAATAAACGTATAATATTGTACGTAGCTTGCGGACGTACGTATATGGCCAAAGTTATGGACAATACTTTTAGTTTGCATCCTAGAAAGCCTAGGTCAACCTTTCTCAAAGAAGAGGGAGGAGGAGATGGATAGGAAAATATCCAAAAGCGGTGTTCCAGCTTAAAATATTTTACAGTGTCTGACAGTGCGCTGCCAGTCGAGGTGGCGGACAGACAATCAGAAGAGAAAATGGCGCACTAGACGTGAGCAGGCAGACAGACTGACTGAAACATATTGGCGGGCGGCTCGAGTTGCGTATACACTACACTGGTGACCTCCCCCCTCCCCCTCCCTCTTTTTTCAAACTGACAGTGTCGAGACGGGCGGTGCGCGAAGTAATTGTGCCTTTCTTTCGAGGCAACACCCGCATAGCCCCCCCCCAGCGGCAGCTGAAGACACAGCCAAGACGATGACTCCGTGCTGCGTTTTGAGCTCCAGAGTCGCTAAACAGAACTCGAACCGAACGTGTGACCCCACCAATGGATTCCTCGTTCGGAGAGCAATCCATTGGTGGGGTCACGCGTTCGGTTCGAGTCCCATTCAGCGACTCTGGGGCTCAAAACGCGTCCGGGATTTCGGCCACCGGTCTTCTGGCCCACTGTGCGCGCCGGCGACCCGAGACGACACGGCGTTACACATTTCGCATTTCGCCTGAGAAGCGCGTAATGCCCGAGACAAAGTGCGCGCCGTCTCGCTGTCTCTCTCATCGCCGCACAGCGCCGCACAGTGCAAAGGCAGTGAATCACCGGAAATGACACTGGGAAGCGTGGCGTGGCGTGGCGTGGCGCGGCGTGGCGCGGCGTGGCGCGGCGTGGCGTGGCGTGGCGTGGCGCGGCGTGGCGTGGCGCGGCGTGGCGTGGCGCGGCGTGGCGTGGCGTGGCGTGGCGCGGCGTGGCGTGGCGTGGCGTGGCGTGGCGTGGCGTGGCGTGGCGCGGCGTGGCGTGGCGTGGCGTGGCGTGGCGTGGCGTGGCGTGGCGTGGCGTGGCGTGGCGCCGCGGGGTCTCAGTCTCGGCGCGATGCAAAGGAGTTGCAAAACATGGACGCACATACGCTATGAAGAAATTATGTCTGTCTGCATCGCGGACGCGCACCGCGCTTCTCAGAAGACAACAACGGAATTTCTTTGCCCTTTTCGCGGTTTTTCTCTCTTTTTTCCCTTGAAACGTACCATGTAACTGTGTTTTGCAGTGCACTGAGAAAACCTTTTCGGCGTCAGCATCGAACCTTTGGTCTTCACCATCAAAAATTGTTTCATCCGTCCAACCTTAACGTAGACATCGAAGCATTTCACCACTGGACCCAAAGTGTTTCGTTCTGACCCTCAATCAAGCGTAGTTCCCGTTGTAAATCGCGCTTCTTCCGCCACACCAAACTGCTTTGTCTACACACATGAACATGTTCAACAGTCGCCAGACAACTTTCATCTCCTCGTTCAACTTTTACGCAGCAGGGTTGTCGTATCCGTGAGGTGACCGAGGCGCCATGCGATGTAGACATTCAGCCACTTCCCTCCCACTTTCAGTTGTCACGGTAGCTCAGTTGGATCCGTGCCTGGAGGCTGGATGGTAAACCGGGGCCGGCGTGCGTTCGACTCCCGACCGGTGCGTAACCAGTTTTCCCTTGCACAGTTCATCTGAAACTGTCTTTGGCTGGTGCGAGCAAGGGAATGGATTACTGTTATCAGAGACCGGTAGGAAAGAGAAAGGATCCGAGATCTGTGAAACTTTTTATGGCGAAATATTTGAATGCACGATCCAACTCGACTTTGGTCGCGGAATTGAAACGTTTTGGCGAGGTCTCGAAAAAGTTTCGTAGTACTAGAAAAACCCAGCTTAGCTGCGACGACCAACCGCCTTTTGTCGCCACGACCAAAACTTTCATCCGGCCGTATTTCATTAATGTGTTTGGTTGCTGCGACCAAATGTTTGATGCGGGCGCCGAAGGGATTTTCTCAGTGTGCCGTATGGTAACGGGGAACTCCGCGAAATGATTTACGTCGGAATAAACGGGGAATCTAGATGCAGCGCACAGTGGGCCAGAAGACCGGTGCACGCGGCCAAAACTCCAGACGCGTTGAGCTCAAGAGTCGCTAACCAGGGCTCGTACCGAACGTGTGACCCCACCGATGAATTCCTCGTTCGGAGAGCAATCCATTGGTGGGATCACACGTTCGGTTCAAGTCCCATTTAGCGACTCTGGAGCTCAAAACGCGTCTAGAGTTTTGGCCGCCGCCACCGGTCTTCTGGCCCACTGTGCGACTGGGATGCCCACTCGCCTCGGGCAGATGCCGCCAGCCAGCCATTCCTCTGCTGCGAACACCTCGCACTTCGAGTGCACTCGGTGTCAATGCGTTTCCCACGCGTCGGCACTCATTTCCTGATCCCCTCCTAGGTCACGGACCGCATCCCTCCAAGTCCACTGCTAAAAACTACGTAAGCGAAAGTCACGAAAAATAATAATAATAATTGAAAATTCCACACTGAAAGAGATTTTACTGATAAAAAGATAATTTTGTAAAGTGTAAGGGAATTTAGGGTCAGGGCGGGGAAAAACTGGACAGGGGAAGAACTGGACACCCCACATTTTACTTCAAATGCCGCATGTACTGGCCTGACAACTGTCGTGAAATGAACCGCTGATGGCACGGAACAACTTTTGATAGTTGTTATTCCTGTGCCTACGGTATTTGAAGTAAAATATGGGGTGTCCAGTTCTTCCCCTGTCCAGTTCTTCCCCGCCCTGACCCTATAGAAATCATTATCGGACATTAAAGTAGATATACTAAGCATTTTATCCGGCCTTAACTCGAGAAAATCAGCGAATACAACAACAGCATTGGCCCTATTTGACTTGGCTTCGGTCCGCCGCCTTTTAACAGTGTCCGTCTGCGGCGACAACCGCTGCATTGTACTGTCCGCGCCATACGTGTCCCATCCTCATTGCGATAGAAAGGCGGGGGCGTTCTTAAACCACAAGACAACGTGTGACGGGTTTCCGACCACTTGTGACCCCTCCAACCCTCCCCCGCACAGTGGGCCGGAAGACCGGCGCAGGCGGCCAAAACTCCAGACGCGTTTTGAGCTCCAGAGTCGCTAAATGCGGGACTCGAAACGAACGTGTGACCCCACCAATGGCTTGCTCTCCGAACGAGGAATCCGTTGGTGGGGTCGCACGTAACTCTTAAGCGCAGCTCCAGGGGGGGAGGCTACAGTACAACTCCTGATCCCCCAGACAACCGTTTGAATGGTAGGGCCTTCAGCAGAAGTCCCGGCGGGGACGTTAAGAACCTCGGAAGCAGGAGGCTGGAACTAACCTGACAGAAGCAGAGCGATGATCCTGGGACGGTATTCCGCTCAACGGTTATCCATACACAGGGCAGAGGAGGCAGTCACGGTCACACACACAAACACACACACACACACACACTAACACACGCGAGCGCGGCAGCGACCGGCGGGTGGCACCGGTAGCCAGTGTAGCAGCTGGTCCTGCGACCGGAAGCGACTCTCCGGCAAACGGATCGAGGTTCCTTCATCCGGTCGTCATGGCAACGACACAACGGTCGCTCGGAGCAACTCACACTCACACACACACACACACACACACACCACACACAAAGCCGCCGAAGGGGTGCCGGCCGAAACGGTCCCGAAGCCACCTGTCACGAACACACGAAGTCACAACGCGGAGTGGCGCCGTCGCGTTTTGGCGGGAGCGCGCGGGACGGGGCAGCGACCTGTCGGACTGCCGCCCAAACAACAACTAACCGACGGCGGAGCGGCGAGGGCGAGGCGGCCGGCAGGCGACGGAGCGGCGTGGCCGGGTCGGCGGACCTCGCGGCGCTGATGCGTTTCAAGCCCCTCCCCCCCCCCTCTCTCTCTCTCTCTCTCTCTCTCTCTCATTCCCTTCCCGCGGCCATCCTCGCTCTCTCCCCCTCCCCCCGCTGCCCGGTTGACTCACCTGTGCCGGCGAGTGGCTCGTCTCGTCCTCCTCCCCCCCCCCCCCCCCTGCGCTCCGTCACGCTCGGGCGCACGGCGGTGCGCGGCAGGGCGTTATCCGAAGCTACCCGAACCCTTCCGAAGGGCCGAAGGCTGGCCGGAGGAGCAACACTGCGCGCAGACTCCGGGAGATTCGTTTTCGTCGCTCTGTCTCTCTCGCACCTGCAAGGGACGCCTCATGAGTGCGAGAGAGACAGCCGCGAGACCGACCCTCGGAATCTCAATGCACTGTAAATGTCTGGGCTGCACCAACGTATTATGCTGGATGGAGATTTTCTCCATAATACCAATAAAATTCGTAATAAAGCAATAAGTTACAGTGAATTCTAAATAGTGTGCTATAAAGTCAGCTGCTCCACCATAATATGGAACATTTTCGCCATAATATCTAGAATCTTCACTGTACAACATTTGAGAGTGTGATGCACACTGCGCTATGAAGCTGCTCGCCGCCGCCTCGACCCGCACTGCCAAAACCGGCGCACAGTGGGCCAGAAGATCGGTAGAGGTGGACAAAATTCTAGACGCGTTTTGACGGTTTTGACCTCCAGAGTCGCTAAAGGTGATCCCACAATGAGTCGGTCGGTCGCTCACGGTCGGTCGGACAGTCGATCAGTAACATCACCAACCGGTGGCTTCGGCAAGAGCGTCGCCCACCAAGAGAGGAAGGACCGGGGTTCGATACCCAGCCCCTTCATTCTTTTCCTTCGCTACCGCTTCCCCTACGATCATTCTGAGTTTAGGCACCTATCGCAAGTATAACGGTGGTTCAGAGGGCGAGAGGTTCGGATGCTACGACTAGGGTGTAGGTTCGAATCCTAGACATAGATGTATCTTTTCATCAGTTTAGCACTTGAATTTGGTTTGATGAGTGCAACTTTCGGGGCGACCACTTGTATGCCGGTTGGTGGCCGAGGATGCTTAGGTGTCGGACGCCACGTGAAGGGTCTGGGTTCAAATCCTCGACGCGTTTCTGTTTTCCAAGTTAGCGGCTCCTCTCTGGTGCCAGCAGTACGAGTTTCGGACTGCACATGAGAAGGGTGGTAGTGGCCGATGGTGCTGAGGCGTCATCCTCCGAGAGCAAGGTCTGGGTTCGATTCCCGGGCGCTTGACTCTTTTCCAAGTTTGTGGCTCTACACTGGTGCCATCAGTACGAGTTACGATTTAGGAAGATATAAGGTAGTCGGTGGCCGAGGGTGTCAATGGGTAGCGCTTACAGCTAGAGAGGTCTGGGTTCAACTCCCAGACAAGGCCGAACATAGGAAGGAGCCGGCATGAGAATGACTTGGGTCGAGGCAAAATAATCGGCCTTGTCTGGGAATTGAACCCAGACCTCTCTAGCTGTAAGCGCTACCCATTGACACCCTCGGCCACCGACTACCTTTTATCTTCCTAAATCGTAACTCGTACTGATGGCACCAGTGTAGAGCCACAAACTTGGAAAAGAGTCAGGCGCCCGGGAATCGAACCCAGACCTTGCTCTCGGAGAACGACGCCTCAGCACCATCGGCCACTACCACCCTTCTCATGTGCAGTCCGAAACTCGTACTGCTGGCACCAGAGAGGAGCCGCTAACTTGGAAAACAGAAACGCGTCGAGGATTTGAACCCAGACCCTTCACGTGGCGTCCGACACCTAAGCATCCTCGGCCACCAACCGGCATACAAGTGGTCGCCCCGAAAGTTGCACTCATCAAACCAAATTCAAGTGCTAAACTGATGAAAAGATACATCTATGTCTAGGATTCGAACCTACACCCTAGTCGTAGCATCCGAACCTCTCGCCCTCTGAACCACCGTTATACTTGCGATAGGTGCCTAAACTCAGAATGATCGTAGGGGAAGCGGTAGCGAAGGAAAAGAATGAAGGGGCTGGGTATCGAACCCCGGTCCTTCCTCTCTTGGTGGGCGACGCTCTTGCCGTAGCCACCGGTTTTTTTTGTAAAATTTGTTTATTGTCAAAATTAAAATAGGTATACAACATTTTGCTGAGAGGGTACATTACATTTAGTTGATTTTATACATCGGAATAAATTAGTTGTTTTGTATAGTTGTTTGTTGGGGTTGTGCATAAAGTTTTTATTTTATTTATTGTTTTTGTAGTGTTACCGTACAGCTTTGAATTGTTGAGGTGCATTTATTTAACGCATGTAGTTTGTTGTTACCTATTTTAGCCTAATACACTTGCGTTTAGATTGGACAAGCTTATACAAATTTTACACTTTTGGACGGGATAGAAATTTTGAAAGCCTAAATTATTTTAAACATTTTACAATATTTTTTGTGTACCGGAGCAGAAGATTTTTACAGGGCTTTTGAATTTGCAATTTTTTGCGGTACAGTAGTTTTTGAGTACTTGATGACTACGGTAGCAAGGATTTGTACATATTATCTGCCGAAGCAGGAGCTTTACCTGGTGACTACTAGTTAACGGAGAACGTAGTTGCTTATTAGTACCTTACTATGCTAAGAGTGTAAACACAGTTAGTACACTATCACAGTACACAGTACACTATCACAGAATTTAAATGACTAGATTTATTTAAGAGGGAGCCTGTTAATAAAGTCCCCAAAAATCTTTGTACTGGTGGTGCCCAGGGCTTGCCGGGCCTCCTCCAAAAAGGCTTTGAAGTTGCCCTCGGTGTGCTCCGCCAGGGGCGCTTCTATGATGAAGCGCACGGCCTTGCCCATCACCCAGTGGATGGTATTATCCAGCTGCTTTGGCGTCCACTCCCGATCCGGGCGCATGAGTTGGTCGGCGCTCGTCCTGGCCACCTTCTTGTCCATCCACTGCCTGATCGTCCTGGCTCCGGTGCACTCGGCCAGGCGGTGCCGCAGCGTGTCCTGCGCCCCGCAGGTAGTGCACGCCGCCGTCGTGGCGAGCCCGTGCCGCTGCAGCTTGTCGCCCGTGGGGTGGATGTTGTGCACCACGATGAACCACGCCGACCTGGTGGCGGTTGGTGATGTTACTGATCGACTGTCCGACCGACCGTGAGCGACCGACCGACTCATTGTGGGATCACCTTAACTGGGACTCGAACCAAACATGCGACCCCACCAATGGATTCCTCATTCGGAGAGCAATCCATTGGTGGGGTCACACGTTCGGTTCGAGAGCAATCCATTGGTGGGGTCACACGTTCGGTTCGAGTCCCATTCAGCGACTCTAGAGCTCACGCGTCTAAAGTTTTGTCCTCATCCGCCAAATGTGCGGTGGAGGTCGTATGCAGCCTTACTTAATCTGTTCGGAAGCTCAGGGCGCGAGTGCATAAAGGTTTACAGGATGCAAACGAACGTGACAAAATTCACACTCTGACGAGTGTCACGTCACACTGTCGAGTAACAGTGTAACACCCCGTACGGCAGGCCTTGGCACTCGCGAAAAAAAATGGCTCTAACGAGACGCCCACTCACCCCACAAGACACTCTCGTTTTTTTTGTTTTTTTTTTTTCTTTTTCTGCCGAGACGATCGAGAGACGCCGGCCGTTCCTCGGTCCGCCTGCCAATCAGAATCCGGCCTTCGATGTTCCTCCAATGATGACGCCCCTCGTCCCTTGTCAGTCAAAGTGCTGGTTAGTACACTGATTCCGCACACTGCGGTCATCAGTCGGTCTCTCTCGCACCGGAAAGGCGCGGCCCATGAGTGCGAGAGAGAGAGAGAGAGAGAGAGAGAGAGAGAGAGAGAGAGAGAGAGAGAGAGAGAGAGAGAAAGAGAGAGAGAGAGAGAGACAGACAGACAGACAGAGAGCTCCCACTCAGTCTACAGAGCACTGCAAGGCCGTGCTGCGTTCGCGTGCCGAACGTCAAGTACGCAAATACTCACTGCGTGAACGACAAAGAACGGATCTATGGCCGCGCACAGTAGGCCAGAAGACCGGTGGAGGCGGCTCAAACTCCGGACGCGTTTTGAGCTCCAGAGTCGCTAATGGGACTCGAACCGAACGTGTGACCCCACCAATGGACTGCTCTACGAACGAGGAATCCATTGGTGGGGTCACGGGTTCGGTTCTAGTCCTGTTTAGCCACTCTGGAGCTCTAAACGCGTCTAGAATTTTGGCCACCTGCGTCCGTCTTCTGGCCCACTGTGGGGAGGGAGAAGGGGGAGGCTGGAGAGAGAGGGGAGGGGGGGGGGGAGAGAGACCGATTGAAAATCGGAGCCGAAAACTGCGCCGCCAAGTAGTGGCACTGGTTCCGTTGCTCGGCCAGCACTGCCGTTGCCGGTCTTGTTGGTTGAGCACTGTGGAGGCCTGATTCCGAGAGTCGTTTTCGTCGCTCTGTCTCTCTCGAACCTGTACGGGACGCCCCATGAGTGCGAGAGAGACAGTGCGACGAAAACGACTCTCGGAATCAGTGTGCTGGAAGCACTGGAAGAGCCGCCGCGGAATCGGTCGGTCAAATCAGTGATTAGCACTGCGGGACTGTTCTGACTGTGCAGGGACCACGGAACGAAGGACTAATGGCTACGCAAACTAGCGACAAAGTGAATGAATGAACGAACGAACGAATGAATGAATGAATGAATGAATGAATGAATGAATGAATGAATGAATGAATGAATGAATGAATGAATGAATGAATGAATGAATGAATGAATGAATGGATGAATTAGGCCGATACTCAGTGGGCGTTTTTGGGTTTTCCAGTGGGCCGGACGAACGACGCGGGCCTGTCCCTTCACTGGAAGAGAGCACTGAGAAACTTATCGTAAACAGACACTCCAGTCCCCGAACCCCGAACTTATCTGGTCTCGGAACACGGCCGCTGCAATCTGGCTCCCGCTATCCTGGCATTTCGACACTGCAATTTCACTTCAGCCATACCGACGAGGCCGACAGGCCTCAGTGGGCCAGAAGACCGGTGGAGGCGGTCAAAATCCCGGACGCGTGTTGAGCCCCAAAGTCACTAATGGGCCTCGAACCGAACGTGTGACCCCACCAATGGATTGCTCTCCGAACGAGGAATCCATTGGTGGGGTCACACGCTTGATTCGAGTCCTGTTTAACGACTCTGGAGCTCAAATACGCGTCTAGAGTTTTGGCCGCCTCCACTGGTCTTCCGGCCCACTGTGCAGGCCAACGACCGACGACTGTGCCGCATTGCTCCACCAATAACAGTGGAACAGCGGAAACAAGAACACAGAGCACGCGTTAAGATCGGCCGCCGATCGACACCTTCATTTTATCGCCCTCTCCTTGTTCCGCACCTGTTGAACCACTTCTATCGCGGCGATCAAACGGAGAGGTGCCCTGTGATCCACGCCACTGTAGCTGTAACAACAATCGATGCAGGGGACTAATTGTTGTCCTTCGGAAAAGCATTCTACGCGATAAGCGCCACAAAACAAAACACAACAGGTTCCATCACAAATCGCTTTGAGTGCATCGGCACCGTTTCCTCACACTAAATGTTACGTACAATTTTGTACGAGACATCACAGTTTTTAGTGCTCATGAAATTTTCGTGCAATTTTCGTACGAAAACCTGCACATTTTTCCCAATTTTTGTACAAAATTGTGCAAAATTTTGTACAAATTTGTACAAAAAGTTCGTGTGCGGAAAAAAAACTGTGATATCTCGTAAAAAATTTGTACAAAAACATTAAGTGTGCTCCAACTCTAGCAGACACACAGCTGTGTGCAGGCAAACGCGGGAGGAGGGAAGATGGGGAGAGAGGCGCACTGGCTCTGAAATCCGAGGAAACGGGGAAGGGGGCACTGGCTTCGAAATCCGACATGCAAAATCCGACACGCGGTCTCGAAACAGGGGCCTGACCAGCCTGTCGCAGCGAGGCGCTCTCGGAGGCACTGCACAGTGGGCCACAAGACCGGTGGAGGCGGCCAAAATCCCGCACGCGTTTTGAGCTCCAGAGTCGCTAAATGGGACTCGAACCGAACGTGTGACCCCACCAATGGATTGCTCTCCGAACGAGGAATCCATTGGTGGGGTCACACGCTCGCTTCGAGTCCTGTTTAGCGACTCTGGAGCTCAAAACGCGTCTAGAGTTTTGGCCGCCTCCACTGGTCTTCTGGCCCACTGTGCGCTGCTGTCCGATTGGGACACTCCGCCAAGGGGAGCACGGCGTGAGCACGCCGTCGTCATCATCCCCGGTAGACAGGTCGGTGGACAGCCGGCACTTTTTGAGGCGACCGTTAAAAATACGCAACGACAAAAACAAAACGCAAGGACTTTTAGCAGGCGCTCAATGAGCACACCACCACCACCATCACCACGACCACCACGACCATCACCACCATCACCACCACCACCTTCACCACCACCACCACCACCACCAGCAACGCCCACCACCACCACGACCAACAACAACGCCAGCAACATCATCATCATCATCATCATCAACAACAACAGCCCTGTGACGCAACGCCGTCGTGCCCTCGGCGGTGCCGATCGCCCTGGACGTCCTGGAGTCCCGGCGGCGCCGAGGCCTTGCTCCGTTTTTATCTCTTTCCTTCCGGCGTAGAATTTGATACAAGGCGAGGCGACGATAGTTCGAGGCGGCGGTGCGTGTCGCGTCGGCCGATCAGTGGGGGCGATTCCGAAACCGCCACCCTGTCTCTCTCGCACTCCCAGAGCGGCTCGTGGCACAGTGGGCCAGAAGACCGGTGGAGGCGGTCAAAACCCTGGACGCGTTTTGAGCTAGTCGCTAAACAGGACTCGAACCGAACATGTGACCCCACCAATGGATTGCTCTCCGAACGAGGAATCCATTGGTGGGGGTCACACGTTCGATTCGAGTCCTGCACAGCGACTCTGGAGCTCAAAACGCGTCTAGAGTTTCGGCCGCCTCCACCGGTCTTCTGGCCCACTGTGCGAAGGGGTGCGAGAGAGATAGACGCTGCGCGCTGGCCGCGCCGGGAAGACGGCGGGGCGTTAAACACTGTGTAACGACCGGCGTCGAGACGTCCACTGATACGCGCGTTTCGCAATGAAATTCGAGTCGTAAGCTGAGCTCTGTACACCGCCGAAAAAGTCTGTGCACTGTAAAAAATTCCCTGCTTCTGTACTGAAATGGTCCGGAAAAATATAGTACGGAGGTACGAAGAGAAGTACGGAACGTCCGTACTTGCTCCATATGAACCATATGAGAGTCCCATAAGTGCGACAGAGATATGGCGGCGCAACGACCTCTTCTGACTCGCTCGGCTGTCTTGCGTTTGGCAGTGCATGCCGTCGGCATGCAGGCAGGACGGTCCATTCAGCAGGTTCCTCGAGACTCGGGCAAGACTCCGGTACTCCAGTGCAGTGGCGCGAGACGAATCCTGCTGAGATTCTGGGCGGAGGCAGCGACCGCGCTTCACAGTGGGCCAGAAGACCGGTGGAGGCGGACAAAATTCAAGACGCGTTTTGAGTTCCATAGTCGCTAAATGGGACTCGAACCGAACGTGTGACTCCACCAATGAATTGCTCTCCGAACGAGCAATCCATTGGTGGGGTCACACGTTCGGTTCAAGTCCCATTTAGCGACTCGGGCTCAAAACGCGTCGTAAGTTTTGGCCACCTCCACTGGTTCTTCTGGCCCACAGTGTGTGTGCCCGCCGTGGCCGAGCGCTCAGCGAGTGAGCGACCGGCGCGGGGAATCCGGGTTCAACTCCCGGCGAGGTCGGACGGTGCCTCACCGAGAGAAAGCGGGCGCCGCGACGCTGCCGTGCCTACAGTGCCGTGTCACGGCGGTGGTCCTGCCGAAATGTTTACAGTGAGAAACACGACGCCGCTGTCATCAGCGGGGGGCGTCCTGAAGCCACGTGACGTCGGACGCGGCACAGTGGGCCAGAAGACAGGTGGACGCGGTCAAAACCCCGGACGCGTTTTGAGCTCCAGAGTCGCTGATTGGGACTCGAACCGAACGTGTGACCCCACCAATGGATTGCTCGTTCGGAGAGCGATCCATTGGTGGGGTCACACGTCCGGTTCGAGTCCCATTCAGCGACTCTGGAGCTAAAAACGCGTCTAGAGTTTTGGCCGCCTCCGCCGGTCTTCTGGCCCACTGCGTGACGCCTGCGGATCGCAGGGTAGGCAGTGCCGCCTAGCAGCGGAGACCGGCGTGGCGGCCCAGCCCGCGGTCCGCAGGCGCCGTGCCTTCTGCGCTCAGCAGACTGATTCCGAGAGTCGGCTTCGTCGCTCTGCCTCTCTCGCACCTATACGGGACGCCGTATGAGTGCGAGAGACAGAGCGACGAAAACGACCCTCGGAATCAAGTCTGCGGCGCCGCCGGCACGCCACCGCGGACGACAAGGAGGGGAAAGGGAAGTCGTCGACGGGCTGCCGACTATGGGAGTAAACGACTCAAATTGGCCGTACCGCGGAGCGCCCCGCCCCGCCCCGCCCCGCCCGCGCACGCACCGCACTGTAGTTGCGGACCCCGGAAACCGGCAGGCCGGTGGTGGATGGCGGCGCGCGGCACTCGTATGAATTGTGCCAGCCACGCAGCCGCCGCACAGTGGGCCAGAAGGCCGGTGGAGGCGGTCAAAACACCGGACGCGTTTCGAGCCGCAGAGTCGCTAAATGGGACTCGAACCAAACGTGTAACCCCACCAATGGATTGCTCTCCGAACGGGGAATCCATCGGTGGGGTCACAAGTTTGATTCGAGTCCCATTTAGCGACTCTGGAGCTGAAACGCGTCCGGGGTTTTGGCCGCCTCCGCCCACTGTGCGACACGCCCCACAACCACCATGAGTGCGACAGAGACAGAGCGACGAAACGATCCTTTGGAGTCGCTCGTCTGTCTGCACCCACCCTTGAGGTTTTCGCTGACAATGAAACGACTCCAACCAGCTAACAGCGTCCAGTGTAGCTGCACTGTAACAGCGGTAAGACAGGTCACAGCCACAGCGTGCACACTGGCGGGGAGCGGCGACGTGAGACCGTTCCGGACAGCTTTCGATTTCCTTGGAAGGGGCTTACCTTGTCAGGTGCGGATCTAGTGGAGCTGCCGTACAGTGGGCCAGAAGGCCGACGCCGGCGGCCAAAACTCTAGACGCGTTTTGAGCTCAAGAGTCGCCCAGCAGGACCCGTGCCACCCCACGAATGGATTTCCTGTTCCAAAAGCAGTCCATTGGCGGGGTCACACGTTCGGTTCGAGTCCCATTTGACTACTTTGGCGCTCAAAACGCGTCCGGGAGTTTGACCGCCTCCGGACTTCTTCGGACTATCGCTCTTTCAGAATTTTGAATTTCCTGGCACTGCCTCACTGTGTCGAGGCTTTACTCTTATTTGAAGCAAAAAAGACAGAGAGCGTTACGGCAGACCAGGGCAGACGCCTGCAGACGCTGTGGTGGTTGTCATATCACCTCGCTTCCTGCTCTAGGACCTCCAGGACTTCCCCGACGACTTTCATCGGAGATTGTTTCAGCGACAGTCCGTCGTGCTTTGGTGTCTTTTCACGGCGAGGCCCGGCTAGGCACAGTGGGCCAGAAGACCGGTGGAGGCGGCCGAAACTCCAGACGCGTTTTGAGCTCCAGAGTCGCTAAGCAGGACACCGAACGTGTGACCCCACCCATGGATTCCTCGCTCGGAGAGCAATCCATTGGTGGGTTCACAAGTTCGGTTCGAGTCCTGTTTAGCGACTCTGGAGCTCAAAACGCGTCTAGAGTTTCGGCTGCCTCGACCGGTCTTCTGGCCCACTGTGCAACGGGTATCAAGCGGGAGCACTTCTCTTTGTGCGGAGTCTGCAGAGTCGCACTGCCTGCTCGCCGCGACAAGACAGCCATCATTCAAGGAGACCGACTCGGCTCGAGACTTTCCCTTCGAGTCACGGATGGAGAGCGCGCGCTGCGCAGCCACCGATACCAGTGTAGCAGCCGCCGGTTTAACTTACAATTACAGCGACCGCTTTGCAATTAGGATGATGAATTAATCCGACATGAGACGAGAGACGCGTGCGACGTCGGTGTTCCTCAAGAACGACAAATCGCTAAATAATTTGGGTTTTTTTGTTTGTGCAGCTTTGGGGGTCCAGCTAGGAGGAACAGAGGACGATTATGAGGGGACTTTTCTGCAAAGGTCTTCCCCCAACCACTGAAAAGTTTCTGCTTTTTCGGGGGGAGGGGGGGGGAGTTATGTTGAAATGAAATAAGAACTGATGATCTAAGATTGATACTTTATTCTGTATTGGAAATCTTTGAAACATCACTTTAATCTTATGCTAGATTATTAACAAAATTTATACTCCTACCTACTATCACAAGACTCTATGAGAGGCAATTTAGAAAACAATTTGTTGCGTTTTCAATAAAATGTCAGAATATTTACTTATCTTCATAATTTTCTAGCACATCAGCCAGATGTTCATTATCTCTTGGTTTCTTGTGAGTCTTCTTTCTATTGTTGGCCTTCTTTCTCTTGGGAGCCATAGGTTTCTTAGGACCATGGTCTTGCATGGAGCGAATACCCTGCAAAAATTTTTAATTGCGTTGGTGAATAAATATTGTGCAAGAAAATTAATTATTAACAACTGTAGATAATGAAAATATGAGCATGAATTTCTAGGCCTACCTGTTTCTCTAAGTATTCTTCAATCTTATCATCATCAACACTTTCAACAGCTATACCACGCCAAAGCTTTTGGAATTCATCATCAACAACTAATTGAGCTGTGCGATCATTGTAAAATAAGATTTTCTTTTTGTCAAGTGGCCTTGTAACATAGATAATTTCATTTTGAAGATGCTGCATTAAAAAAAATACACAAAATGGTTGAGTAAAATGTGGAGAATTCATGTTCACAAAGATGGAAGGGGACTGTTGAAATCAGACCAAGACACCCAAGATGCGGATTGTATTGGAATTGTTAAAAGAAATGACTTACCTTTAAGGCCTTTTCACAGTTCGGAAGAGATTCTTGCACATCATCTAAGAGGATGCCACCAAGTCCTTTCAGGTCATGTTGCTTTAGAATACGTAGTAGTGCTTTCTTGTCACGGATTTTGTACGGTGGTTTGAAGAGAAAACCCCCCTCAGGAGTTTGTTCTAGTTTAGGGTTTTGAATTAAAGCTTCTGTCAGGAGCCACTGGGATTTTTGAGAAGAGAGAAGAACATCACTTTATTCAAAGGTTCAGTGAATTAAAATTAAAAAGTAAAGAAAAAAATAAGACAACAATCTTATTACCTGTTTCACTTTAGATCCTACATCAAGTTGATTGGTTTCATCTAGTATTTCTTCTAAGGTAAGAGGATGATCATCACCCAGCTGGTGTCTTTGTTTCATATGCTTGACAATTTTTGCTAATACTCCAAACTTGTACTGAGTACTCCCCGACATGCTCTTGTAACTGCAGAAAGATACAAAACATTGAAAGAAAAAACATGGATCGCTTGGTCAGTTACTCACAACTCAACGAATCTAGCGACTCACTTAACATCTCTAGGAGGAGCAGGCGACGGTGCTGGAGGAGGTGCCGTCTTCGGTTTCTTCTTGTCATCTTTGACTGGACCCTCTGGATCTTTACGTTTCTTCTCAACACTGCAGTGAACCAAAATAAAACAAAAATAAACATTTTGGAGGCCATAAAAGGAAATTTGTCACATACGTCGAGAAATTTGGCACATATGGAACAGGTGCAGAGATGTAACCTCACAGAACAATACTGAACATGACAATAAAGATACGTAGGAAATAAGAGTCAATTTCATGAGACCAGACTTGAAAATTAGGGGCAGGTTACAAATAAAATGAAAAATATGCTAAAATCACTCACGTTGGAGTAGAGTAAGCTCTTTTCATAAAGAGCTCACGCTCACGAAGCAGTGCTGGATCCATTTTCGAAATGGAATGAACCTCTGTCAGACGTGAGTGAGGAAACGACACTCCCTCAACAAGGGGCCCCTCAGAAACCACTCCAAAAACAGAAACGAGTTTGACAGTTGTTCAGTTGTTCCAACAAGGTATCCACCCCAACCTCAAAATAACAACAAATGCTTTCTTCTTCTCCTTCTTCTTCTCGTGAGGCGATTGTCCTTTGTTGATGTCGTCTGTGTTCGTCTGCAAACTGTCGGCTTGTCATCGGGACGCGGAAAGCACAAGGACCAGTCTATTTAGTTCGTGAACAGAAGGGCAGCAATCGTTTATTTATTCCTTGCGTTAAGAGTCGCATCTACCTTCACTGTCGTTCAAAGCGAATAGCGCTTTTCTCAGAAAAAGACTTGCCGCCTGGCGCGAAAAGTCCGTCCTCAGCTCATCTCAGGTTATCCTAATAGGCCTTATTTTGAAATTTAAAAAGAAGGTCACCGTAAATTAATATGAGGTAACGTGGTCCCTATCTTCTGATTTTAACCTTTTCTTTTCTTGTCTTGGGTGTCTGATTCGCTCTTATTCAGAGTCAATTTGTGTCATCGTATCGTAATCCAAATCCTTATTAACCACTCTTTCAGCACTGCAAATGGGGCTGAAACTGAGACAGATCATGCGTCCAAGCCCTCTGGTTTGAAAGAGTTAAAGATATGTGGCTGGGACATCAGCAGTTGCGAAAGCCATATCCTAGAGTCTCAATGTTCTCAAAGAGTAGAATGCACTGAAGATGACAAGCTGTGTTCATTTTGCTTGTAAGTCAATGGCGTGTTGAAAATAAAGTGACATCTCGACAGTCCTGAACTTATCTTTTGTCTTGTTTTTCATTCTGAGATTTTTCTTTTTGTTTTCAGATACAACCGGAAGCTGGATCTTCCTCACATTCCAGAAATGGTTTTCCCCGAAAACCTCCTGAGATTGGAACATGAATCTGGTCTCGGCATTGAATTCAATGCCCTGGATGCTCTGCGAAGAGTTGATAGTGGAAAAATGACTGTGGAAATCGCTTGCGCAGAAGAATGGAAGGCATCAAGGTACTTTCAGCATGAAGTGTTTTATTACAAATTTTCTTGTAATGGTCATAACTCTTTCATTATTATTTTTTCAATTTACAGATCAGATCAACCACACATTGAGCAGAAAGCCAAACCATTTGACTGGACTTTTACAACAGATTACAAAGGAACACTACTTGGAGAACTCAATGCTGTTCCTTCTAATATCAACATTGATATGGAAGTGTTGAAAAAGCGAGAGCAAATTTTGTTTTATTCAGATGTGACTCTGTTTGAAGATGAGTTGCATGATAATGGAACTGCTGTCCTCTCTGTTAAGATTGTAAGATTAAGTTTAAACAGTGCTGTATTTAATTTCAATTTCTTTCCCTGCAACTTTCAAGTTTTATTATTTTGTTTCAGAGAGTGATGCCTACTGGTTTGTTTGTGCTTATGAGATTCTTCCTCCGAGTTGATGGGGTATTAGTCCGAATAAATGATACTCGTTTGTATCATGAGTTTGGTACCTCACACTTGATTAGAGAATTTACAAGCAGAGAGGGTGACATTAAAGAGATGAAGGTAATAATTTCTTTCTCAAATTTTGAACTGATATTCCCCCTTGTTTACTATTTTATAATGTTGTGATATCATTTCAGATCCCAACAGCACTAATGGTGGACCCAAATCAATTTTATGAGAGTGTGCCGATAAAGGCAACATCATGTGAAATGCTGAAACTTCCATCAGCATCCGCAAAACCAGAACTGATTATTGATACTGTGGCCTCTAGCATCCAGACCACAGCTACTATGAAGTGAAATTGTATTGTTCATTGAATTTAACATGAAATTTATTTTGATAATGTGTTACTTTTTATTTATACATCTGTTACATTTCTTTAAAAAGAGAACCAAACAGAAGGGGAAAAACCCATTTAGTGTCAAATATTGGCTAACAGTCAAAACCTCATAGAGGCACAGTACTAAATAAATAGTCATGTAATAAAAAACAAAACAAAACATGAATCCATAAATTAACATCACTCAGCAATATTAAAAATAAAATGAAGTTGTAAAAAGGAAGGTAACTGATTGCATTCGTTCAACTATACTATCCTCAAGAAGACTGGTACTATCCCTGACTTGTTGCTCCCTCAAACTGGGAAGTTGGTGAAAAAAAAATTGTTATTTTTGATAATGACCATGATGAGTATGACATGAACTGCCTGGTTCTACTCACTTGTTGCTTCAGTCACTGTTGAGAACTACGCAAACGCCTTGCAGGATCCAATGACTGTTGTGTTCTTCTGTACTCAAATCTGCCACAAACACCAAGCCCACTCCCATGGCATTGCGTCTGAGTGATGTGGTGTACACCGGTGTTTTGATGGTGTTCTGAAACATTGTGAAATGGAGGTTTCTTAATGGTAGAAAAACACACAACCCAGCACAGCTGTTTTGAGGTAATTGACCTACCTGCAGCTTGAGACGGTGTGCTTCAACTGGGATAACCATGACAATCGGTAGTTCTTCCTGTAGAACCTTTGGAAACGACCGGGCCAGGCACTCGTTTTCCATGTCCCACCGCGCACCTTCCAGGTAAAGGCCGATCACGTAACAACCTTGATCAGGGCGCTCTTCTACCTCGTCCAAGGATTGATACTTAGTGACAGTTGTGTACATGACAGAGCGATCAAGTGGCCACCCATTTTTCCTGCATGCCATTTGAACTAATGCAGCGAGGTATGACTCAGGGATGTGTAACCCTGACAGCCAGATCACCATAGGATCTCCACCTATGGCCTGCAACATTCAAAGAAGAATGAGAGAAACAGGTTCCACACAAAAATTGAACTTTAAATGTTAATAAGTTCATCCCTAGCCTACCCAATTATGGTACTGTTCATTTCGCTTGATGAAGTGTTGCATCCAGTTTCCTAAAGTCTTGCAAGTAGCTGGTGCACGCTTACGCCACTCATTTGGAAGTTGTCCATTGTACAAGGATGATGCCACATTATCTAAAATCGAATTCATTCCAATTTCTCCTGCAAGGGCCTGAGAGGAAAACATGGAAACAGGCAGTTCTGTAAAAGTGGTCAAAACAGCAGTTAATCCATAATTAATACTAGTGAGCAAACCTTGCGAAGTGATGTCAAAGTAGACTGCATACACTGAATTAGGTTGTTGAAGCGAGCAAGCTCTTGCAGAAGTACTACTATACTTGGAGTGATATTCATTTCTAAACCCTTGCGGACTCTGGCCACTTCATACTGAGGCGGTAACCTTTCTAGAATGTCTTTGGCAACATTGTCAATATATTCCTCCCGGCTCACTCCAGCAGATACTTCTCCTGTAATGTCAAAATGAAGAATCAAGATTTACCTCAATTTACAGATCAGACTGCAACCCATCAAAACGTCTAATAAAAAAAATCAAACTACAAAAATTGAAAAGCACAAAAAATGAAGTGCCTCGGGCACCTTCCGACCTGAGTCCAATTCCATCCTATTGGCTGCAGTAAAATGAAGTATGAGATAAGTTAAAAACAAAAGGCTACCAAGTCAAAAATCCAGTAAAAATATTTTTTGGGTATTATTATTATCATTATGTAAAAGTCCATAGTGTAAAAATATAAAAATATAGTTAAGTTGATTTAAAAAACACATTTATGTATGAAATAATTTACATAGATGAGTACTTGTAAAATGTGTTTTACCAGTCTGAGGTTGTAGTTGGATCAGGTGGTTCCACATTTCTTTCACTGCTTGGGAGAAGTATCCTATTTCAGCATTAGCATGCAAACCAAATACATTAGGACTGTTGATCAATGGCAGCTCATCAATAAAATCTGAAAAATTGAAAACATTGTTTGATAAGACGTATGTAAAAAATATGTTCACTCCAATGAACAAAATTACTCACTAATGTATTCATCTTTGCCAGAGTCTTGTGGAATGTGGTAGTCTACATTTTCATCTTTATAAAAATGGAACGGTTGGAATGTATCAAACAGGAAATCTCCCATATATTCGTCCATGTATGTAGAAACAATGCGGCGATCAAAATTATCTATCACACGACCTCCATACATGACTTCCCCAATCAAGTACTTCAAGCTTCCCCAAGGTATTCGAGTATCCTTGGTATTGTGTGCTTTTGTCAGGTAGGTGTCCAATATTTGTAAACACACATTGAAGTCAGACTCATTGAAGTCGTAACAGATGTTCCAGCCTATTTTGTCATATTTTCTTCTCTCCTGTAAAGAAAGCATTTAAATAGCAATGTTCTTTTTTTAAAAGGCAAACCAATTAGGAGAACTAGATGCAAAAGCAAAAGATCAATAAAGTCTTGTTTACAAACCTGTACGACAGCATGGAAAAATGCCAAGACATAAACAAGTTTCTTAAATACTGGATGTGAGCAATGCTCCAAAGAATTTTGAGAGAGTTTAAAGTAAGTACCCCTCAGGTTCAATTTTAAACCGTTTGGAGGCTCTGTGACCACTGTGTGAAAAGGTAACAAAGACACATGTAAATACTAGAATAAGATTACAGGCAGTAAGGAATAAAAGTGCAATTGTGCATGGTGGAACAGAAGGCGTACCTTTGAGTGAACGCTGCAGTATGCTGATAGGGAAGCCTGGTGTAGGGTCGGTGGTCAACCAAAGACGGAAGTCAGGATGGGGCTTGCCTGTGGCTTCTAACTGCTTCTCCAAATCTCGAAGGAACCGCAGCAGCAAGTGACAATTTTGAAGCATCAGCCATTGGCCTCTTGATACAGCTACCTCCAGCAAAGATAGAGCCAGCTGTTCTTGCCCTTGGCCAAGGGAGAGATACTTAAAGCGACCTCCACCACTTCCACAGCGTTCAGCTAGTTTCATGAGCTCCGATGTAGGATCTGAGCCAGGACTCAAAATAAAAACTACTGGCATCTGAGGAGAACTTTGCTCAAATATATTGTCCAGGCTTATGACAGGAGGCATGACAAATTCCTGACCCATAGTCTCTATGATGTATTTTGTTACGGCTCGATAAACTCTATCCACACGGAAACATCGAATAATCATGAGTTTCTGGAATGGCCTTATTCGTTCTGAATAGCCCATTGGAAAGGGAACATCCTCTGGTGCATCAAGGTCATACCATTCTTCCCACACAGATAAATTATTCTCTATGTCATTTGGCAGCTCGCCAAAATCAGAACTGAAATCTTGAGATAACTTTAGAATATCAGTCCATCCAGTAAGCCACTTGTCTGGAGGTGGGCGAGAAGGAGCTTCAAGAGAAACATTTCCTTTGATGAAAAAGTCCAATTCAGTTTGATTGACAGTTCCTTCAGCTTTTTGAAGCTTCATAGCCATTTGGAAGGAGAAAAGCAGCTTGTGTTTCTCAAAAATACCAGTGCAGCCATAATCATACACATTCTTTGTGAGTGTCACTATGATATTGGAAAGGCGACGAGATAGTTGAGTATGTGGAAGTGCCTTTCGAAGAGAATAGGCAAAAACTTCCAGATATGATGATAGAGAGTACTGATACATTGCATTCACAGCTGCCATATCTGACAGTAAAAAGAACAGCATGGCCCCTCTCCCAGCCACAGAGCGGTATCCATCTCTCAGGCCATCGATGTCAACAGCAGTTGCTGCAGCAAGTTCCAGTTTGCTAGTCACCTGTTAAAAAATAAATAAATAGAAAAATTCAAAATAAAGAACGAATCATTTTCACAGAATATAAGACTGCTTCTTTCTTTTACCTCTGTTGCCTTAGTTTTTGTGTTTTCTAAAGTTGCAATGAGTTCCTGATTGTCCAGCATATTTCCAGATGACGTTGTTAGCTCCAGGAGCAGGGCATCCTCCAACTGACTAAGAAGATTTTTATTTTCAAATGTTTCTGCAATCAATTCCTCCCTCCTCTCTTCTAGGTCTGCCCTTTCATTCCGCACAACAACACTCAGAAGCTGGTCTTCGAGGCCCTGAAGAAAAAAAACAGTTCAAAATGTCCTATTGACACCGAAGCAAACATTAAACTTGAAAGAACTGGGATGTTCTTACGGATAGTGTGACAGTGTAGTTGATGACCGTGGCCTTCGCGTAAATGGCCGGATTGAATGGAGGATTGCTCAGCTTGGTTGTGAGATATAGACGGAACTTCAAGTCAACATCAACTTCCAAATCACCCAACATGACATACCGTCTACCAGGAGGAGCTGGAAGTACAAAGTTATTGTGAGAAACGTAAGGCATAGGTATTAAAATTTTAAAAGAATACTTATTATTATTTTTAAGAAAGGTGCATACTTTTAAAGTTTTTGGAAAGAACATTTTCAATGACGGGATCAATGTAGTCATCAACATCTTGAAAGAGGACAGGTTGCCCCAGTTTGATGCCCATTTCCAATTGTTTTAAAAAGTCAGCATCATTGAATGTGAGCACCCTTAAATTGTTTCTTTCTTCCTTCCGCTTGATCCAATTCAAGGCCTGAAAAGAGCCCAGCCAATTAGATTCTTAGATTACTATGCTGTATTTAATAATACTTTTCAAACAACAGTTTGCAAGCCACACCTGCTGTTGAGGGTCAATGCATAATGGGAAACAGTTACTCTGAGTTGTGAGAATACCATTCTGTACAGACAATTCATCTGGAGGCAGCCCTTCAGAGGTCCACTTGCTAATTTCAACATCAGTTGTAAGGTGTTCTTGAGCCTTCCATGGATGGGTCAAGGGAATTCCCTTTTCGAGAAGACTCTGCTCCCAGTCTTCATGAAGCATGGTCTGTCGATATTCAAAGCTGAATGGGCCAGCATATGATAGGAAAGCAGAAGATAGGAGGCAGTTGCCGAGTAACTGCTTCTTGTCTTCATGCAACTTTGCCAGATCAGTGGTCCATCTGGAAACAAGCAAACCAAACTGAGTAAAGCACCTCAAAGAAGGAAATAAAAATAATTTTCTAGCTTAATACAGTACCTTTCATTTTCTGATCTCAGGCCGGAAAATAGTTTATCAGCAGCCACTAGGCGGCGTTGCATGATGTCAGCTTCTTCCTGAAGTTCATGGGCTTCACTCATTGCAGCAACATACTTCTCATTCAAATCTGCCAAAACAGCTTCAACCTTGGTTATTTCACGGTTTAAATTGTCTAAATATTTTGTGGCCTACAGTAAGAAAGTCAAGATTAGCAGAGGAAAGATAACTCAGTTTCTAAAAATAGATAACACTGTACTACACTTGTCATTCACCTGCTTAAATTCAGTCTCAAGAGCAGCAACCTTTTCCTTTTTAGGCCTCACTTCTTTGTACACAGCACAGTAGCCCA
This sequence comes from Thrips palmi, assembly GCF_012932325.1. Lineage (NCBI taxonomy): Eukaryota > Metazoa > Arthropoda > Insecta > Thysanoptera > Thripidae > Thrips > Thrips palmi. The sequence goes on along the minus strand of NW_023144630.1, from coordinate 55,491 downwards.
AGACAGCTTCCACGAATCGAAGAAGGCCATATCCTGCTTTGCTGATTTTTTCCATTCCTTCCAAATTGCATTTCTACCGAATAAAACACAAATAAAAGTTACCGGTAAATAGATTGCATCATCGCACCACCTGAGAGGGAAAATAAATAAACCAGACAAATAATATTCTCCTCTTACTTTCATGTGAGCTTTCACTGCTTGAACTTGTTTCTGAGTGATGAGATCACAGTTTAATTGCTGAAGATTCCTTAAGAAGTTTGGGTCACTCAGCATTCCCTTTGCGGATTTCCAGTTAACTTCTTTAATGCCCTTGATGATTACAACACATTCACACACCACCTGTACAGCCTCTGGAGGTGTTGCAAAAGATCTGAAAGGGAGACATCACAGTACTGCTAGTATACAATAGAGACAAAAATGGAGAAAAACTATTTTTTCTTGTCCTTCTTTTAAGAAAATAAGATTAATAAAAGAAATAGGATAATGATGAAAGCCTTGATGAAAGCACACTCAAAGCATAACATACCGCTCCTCCCAGTACGCATCATCACTAAGCAGCATTAAAACATGAGAAAAGGGTTGTGAATCTCTAAATGTAAAAATTTCACCTGAAAAACGTTGCAGTCAGCTCTTACCTTATTTCTGTAATGTCAGACTTTTCAAGTTCTGCAAGTGCATTTCGGGCAGCTTCAAGAGCAGGCATAGCTTCAGCTAGTACTTCTTCAGCTTCGCCCTTCTCGGATGCAATAACCTTGGCCTGTTGCTCGATTTCAACACTTTTCTCAGTGGCTTTATCCTTCTTTTGATTAGCAGATTCCGTTGCTGTAAACAGAACATATCAATAAAATTCAGGCACAGTGTGGCAGTGAGACATATTTTAAATTATCAACTCACCTTCCTTCACTTGAGCTAAAAGGACATTGCTAGCAGCTTGCTTTTCAGCCACAACTTTCTTCTGAACTTCTAGCTTCTTGTTCAAAATGTCCAGTTCAGCGCTGGCTTCTTGCATTTTCACCATTCCTCCTTTCAGTCGCTCACACTGAAAAAATAAAAGTAAACACAGCATGATAGAAAGACTACCGCCTTCATAAAATACATCTCAAAGTTATACATTGACAATACCTGATGGTCAATATCAGCTGCTCGGACATCCAGTTGATGTAAATAAATATTGATGAAATCCAGATAGTGCTTTGGGGTGACATAATTTTTCCTCCTCAATTTAATCAGATAATCTTGGCAGTATTCACGAACTGATTCGTGGGTGTGAACCACGTGTTCCACAATGCTATCTCTATGTTCTTGAGGCACTTTAGGGTTCTGCATCGGCAAGAGAAACAGGCACAATTTAAAATTTCATAAATTTGGGTTCCTAATTTTTTTTTGACGCAACAGTCAAGTACTTACATCTGTGAGGAAGACATGAGCCACTGCCAAAAGAGCTTGTGATGGCCATGGAAACAGCCAATCAATGTAAGTATTATTCACAAGACCAGGAAAACTGCGGCACCAATTGCGAAGATTTTCTCCAGATGGAGACATGGCTAGAACTATGTGGAGATTGTTGGCACAAAGATCCACAAAATAGTTCCAAACTCCATCCCTTGGAAAAAAAAATTATATATGTACAGACTTTTATCTTATTTTTTTTAATGCAGCAAAATATGTAGGACATACTTGGTTACTCCATAGCCAGCATCCATTGCAAAGGATCTTACAGAGACCATAATATTTTCTTTTTCATCATCAGAGAACAGAGCAGGGATCATGCCAATAGTCAGGATGTTGTTAATAAACTCAAGGAATGCTGGAGACAAATATGATTACTTGTTTCTCATGAGTTAAAGAAAAAATTAGTAATTGGAAAAATACCATTACCTTCCTCAACAACTTGGGCTGCAGTGAAGAGAAATACCACATTTTTTCTATCCACACCCAACAAATAGAACAATTTCTTCATGTCTTCCTTGAACATGTATTCATTGTAACCTCGACTTAAGGATATTTCAAAAACCTCACATCCTGTCAAACAGTATTGATCAGTTCAAAAAAAAAAGAAAAAATTAAACCCTCATTTTTACAAACTATGTCTTTTGGTCTTTTACCTGCAGCAAAGGCAGCAAGTTTTGTGATACTTTGCTTCCCACTTCCACCAACACCAACAACTAAGGCATGACCACGATTAATGCGGAGAGCTCTATGGACTCGTGTTATGTGTTCCAAAGCATCATCAAACAAAACTAGATCCATCTTTGAGTAGGATTCATTGTAAGCGACAAGTAACTGTAGAGGAAAGATACGGTGTTAAAAATATAGCAAGAGCTTGAGCAAAGAGAGGAGGAGAGGCACCATAAACTTGAAGCTGAATATTTATCCAATATTCTGGAAGAAAATTTGTCTACCTCTTGAAGTAGGTGGTACACTGCTTCATAATCTATCAGGTCTTCATAACAGCGAGGGTCGTCATCATTGATTGCATTACGGTAATCACCGAATAACAGAGGATCTCTTAAAACATATTCCTGGAAAGTCATCTTTTCCCTGGTAACATGCTCAGCTTCCTCTTCTTTCAGACTGGCGCCCTCTTCAGAGCCTTCCTCTGCTTCAGCATCAATATCCGTAGTTGCAATCTGGTCCGCACTTCTTGGCTCTGTTGTCTAAATATTAAAATTCAATTGTCTCAGGCACTTAAATTATGAAATCTAAATATACTAGTTCAGCAATTAAATGGTTCATTACTTACATCAACGAGTGACATTTCCCCTTGGCTTGGTAAGGTTGCTTTTTTGTCTTCAGGAAAATATTCCTCTATCATCTTTTGCATCTCTTCTTGCATCAAACTTTGATCCTTCCATGCAAAACCACAATAAATTTATTACACAACAACATATTTACAACTTTCAGGAAAGTAGGGAAAGAAATCACTTACCTCTGTTGTAATTAAGCGATCACAAATTACCCTGGTGAATTCATTTCGCCAAACTCTGACAAATTGTCTCGTTTGCTCAAACAGCTCAGGTTGCGTCAAAACCATACCACTACATATGCGTGACAAATCTCTCAGATTGAATATGTAATGGAAGCGAGAGGGAGTAGGAGGCAATTGTAATAATGCAACCTGTAAGGAAACAGAAGACCGATCCAGTTAAATGAGAGAAGCGCTTGACAAATATTTCAATAAAATTTCTCATTGCATCCTCTACCTTATACAACCCAAGATTGATATTGACTACAACAGGGACAACCCTTTGAATTTCTTCTGTGAATGGCTTGGTGTGGCCAGCAAGAATAGAATTGTAAATGTACTTCAAGGTTTCATCTGATGGGAAAACCAAACTCATGACTGAAAACAAAGACAAAAAGCGCGGATCCACAGCGTTCCTGCCACCCCCTGCAGTTCCCATTGCAGTAAAAAAGCCTGGAAGGAAAAAAATAAGTATTTGTAAGAACAGAAGCTGAACACGGAACAAAAATGGTTTCGCACTGTAAATCTGGTCCTAAATACACACATATATCTTTGAGCTGCTTCCAATTAAGATCTTTCCCCCGATTATACATGCCACCCCTGTCTAGCAGAAGTTTTAGCAATGCTATGGGCTGCTGAGTCCCATAAGTATCAACCTGAAATTATGATAAAAAAAGGCATTTTCAAAGTGATACAGAAGACTTGAGGAAGATACAACCAGCAATATCCAAAGAGCACTTTACCTGAGGCATGTTCAGGTCATCGATGAAGATCACAAGCTTTTTCCCAACTGGTGGGCCATAAATCTCTTTTGTGCGTTTTTCCACAGCAGATTCAAGGGTGCGTTGAACATCCATTGAAGTAGTTCGCGATGAGAAGTTAACATTCAGTCTGGCCTGGAAACTCAACAAAATGAGATTAAATACAGCTTGCATAATTACTTAAGATAAACAAGGATAAGGTTCGATGAAACTTACAAATACTTCCTGATTAAGCTGGCGAAGAAAATCCAACATAATAGCTGACTTTGAGGTTCCTGTATCACCAACTAAGACAACCGGCCTTTTTACCTATTGTCAATGAGAAGTGGAAAGTCAGTCCAAGCTTACTAAAGGTCTCTAAAATGTCTACCATTTGCACAAGAAAAATTGATGGATTAACAAAATGAGAAGAGCATACAGTACCTTGCGAAATATCCGATCCTTAAAGTAATGCTAATGCAGCAAGCACAGAGTAATATTCTGGGTAAAATAATTGTTCAAACAAATACAATAAATCTACCCTTTAAAAAAATGCAAGCTTGCTCAAAAAGACTACTGGTAAGAATTAGACTCACCTTCAACATTAACCGAAGGAACCAAGTGGTGCGTTCTGTATCTATAGTAGGTACAAGAATTTCATTGAATCTTTTAGTAGAATCATGGACATATTCTGGAACCAACCATTTCCATGCAAACCACTGCCTTTTTTCTATGTCAAAGAAGTAATCAAAAAGTGTTGGCTCGGACGCTGGAAGATGTTCTGATGAAAACAAAAAGAGACAATGATATTAATTGAATAGGAACGTGCATGGACATGAGGATTGTGTCTAAGAAGCTTACTTGTAGAAGCAGGGTTCTCTGGAGTGTCTTCAAATGACATGATTCCAGCTGTCTGTTTGACAAATTCATCAAATGGTTTCCTGCTGGCAGCAACTAGGGGGGCTCCGAGTGAGCAGTACAGAGCTTGAAGGAAGATGCACTCCAGGAGCTCGGCCTGAGCCATCCGCTCCAGCGCCACCATGGGATCCTCCCCTTCGTCCTCAGGAGGTGCCTCCGGGGCCTCCTCCTCGGGGACGTGTCCCGGTGGCAGCCGCGGGTCTGGCGGTGGTGGTGGAGGCCCCGGCACTGGGGCCTGCTCCACCTCCTCTTCATCATCTCCCGTCCCCAAGTCGACAAGCTGGATTCGAGGAATGTCCTCCTCATCGTCTGGGTGAGGCACTGGGACTAAAGCATCCAGCATGAAGCACAGCTGGGTCACCTATAAATACCCAATAAGGAATGTAGCACGCAGAAAATTTTAATTCAGCGGGTGAGAAATCAACAACACATCAACAGGATCGCACCAAATTTAGAGATGTCTGGGGAACTGCCATCACCAAAGGATCGCCCTCAGTCGAGCCCTTCATTCCTTCCAAGATGTAGCGGAGAGTATTAGGCACATAGCGATTAAAAAGTGCAGCAAATGAATCCCTTTCATTGGGGTTGGGCCGACTGGCAAGCCACCTGTGCCAGTATGGCATGTAGCCAAGATTTTTAGGGTCGACATACACCATACCCGCTCGAGAAACCGTGGCCGGGGAAGCATACTGAAGGTCTCCAACCTGTGAGGTATTTATTTTGCATGAGTGTCTCATGGTATAGACTAAGGAGACAATGCATTGAATTTTAAATTATGTTGACTTACCTCAAATAAAAGTGCACAATGAGGCTGAAGGCGGATACGTTCTCCATTTGCCAAAGTGAGTAGTTTATTATCGTCCATAACCGAGTTCATATTCTCAATCCACAAGGCATCTACATCTCCATCGAAGAGAATGTAGCGCCGCTCTTCTTTTTCTGGCTGCTCTAAAGGTTTGTTTATTTCTCTGAAGATATTCGACAGGAGGCCGTCAGTCCAGTCTCGAGATGCTGGGTCCAGAATACCATACAACTCCACGACAGAGCATGCCTAACAGAGAAATAATACTTTATTATTTTTAGTTGCATCTTTTAGACTACCAATTTATCATCTGAAAGAGTGAACTATTTTGAGAAAACCTTGGGATTCAATATGAAGAGCCTAGTTGGGAGGCCCAAAGCATTTTGTGCTTTCACCAGTGTTTCAATAACAACAGTTTTTCCGCCACCAGTGGGCCCAACAATCATGGTTGAATGGCGAGTCATCATTGTTTCATACATCTGAACAACTTTATCAACCTGCAAGGCAGAGTACGAATGCAACAGTAGTCATTAAAACACACTGAACGAATGAACTTTTGATAAAAGAATTGGCATTAAATTTACCTGGTCTGGTAACAAGATGTAACCATCACTTTGTAATGCCTCTTCAACAGCTGCATTAAAGTCGGGGTATGCCACTCTGGGACATTCTAATCCAGGAAACAAGTCTTTTATCAAACCTAAGAAAAGTGGTACGTCCTCAAAAACAAATTTAGGTAAATTCATATCCCTGTAAAAGGAAGAAGGATTACAATTTTGAGAGAGAAGGAAATTTGAAAGAGAAGCAAGATATGTAATTGTTGCATCTGTTTCATCAGAACACCTTTGATAAGACTTTAAGGCAGTGATGCACTGACATACCTGAGAGCCCTCATGAGCACCACATTTTCTGGGAGATCAGGAGAGCCTCTCTTCAGCTCTCCAGCCATGACCAAAACTGACTTTAACGCACGTAGGCCAAAGTCATAATGGTTTTGTTTTGACAACTGGCCTTGAGCAAGGTGATATAGAACTGTCATTTTTTTGGCAAGCACCTGGTGAAAAAAGAAGAAACATAAAACAATTACACACAGGAAAACATCAATAGTGATACAAAACCATTAGAGTCAGCAATGACCTTAGCTTGCAGGAATCCCTCAGAAAACAGCATAATGAGGCAGATTTGTTCCAAGTCCGGTACTATGCAAACAACTGGACGAAACAGAGCCTTGACAGATTCCGGTAACTCTGTTCGACCAGCATAACCAGGATTCATTGTAATAAAAACACCAACTTTCAAATCCATGGCTATTTCTTGGCCCTCAAACTGCAGAAGAACAAAAATATACACAACATAATATAAAATATATTTTATGTAAAGAAATATATTATAGGTTTTTTCTGTTACATATCTTACATTGAATCGAGACATTTTCATGATGAGGGCACTGCGAATTGTTTGCAATTGTGTGGAAATAACGGACAGAACAGAGATGTCAATCCGGTTGAACTCATCAAAGCATCCCCAAGCGCCACACTGACAAAGGCCGGACAAGATTTTACCGACAGCTTTGTAGTCCATACCTTCACCACAATTTGTGACCATACACAGCAAACCCAAAGCTTTAGCCAAATCTTTTGTTGTTTCAGTTTTGCCGGTTCCAGCTGGGCCTGCAAGTTTAAAATAGATAAAAATATGTTTTGGCTGTTCATGGCCTTTTTTGATGATTTAATGAGTGCTTCTCAGATGAATGTAGCATCAATACCTGCTGGGGCTCCACCAAGTTGCATTGACAAAGCTTGAGTTATTGTAAGATAAATGCGATCAGTCAGTGGTGTTATTACCAAGCGGCCGTTCAAGCCCATGTACTCATATCCATAGTCAAAATTTCCTGGATAGCAGGTGAGGTACAACATTAGAAGTCTCAGTAGGTATACAGAAGTACGAGATTCTAAGAACTCAGGGTACCAACCTGTGCACTGCACAACTGCAAGGTTGTCTACTTCTTTTACCCAATAGAATCGTAGTTGACTCTCCCAGTTAAACTCATGAGCATCCATAACACTATCTCTGACAAAGTTCTCAATGATGTCCCTCGTGTGGACATCAATAATTAAAACAGTGTTAAACTTTTTGCGCTCATTATTAGTAAGATTTTGACGAACCATCACCACCAGTTCATCAAGCTGGTTATTCATCTGCTCAAGGTATTCTCTCATAGCTTTTTTGTTTCCTTTCTTTATCTTATCAAAAACATTTTCAACTTCAGCAGTCCACCAAACTTGGTTACTGGCCAAAACAACCATGCCTTGATAATCCAGCATCCACTCGCACCTTAAGAGTATTTGAATATTAATGTAAGAGAGAAGTGGCAAAATATTAGCGGAAAAAATTAGAGACTAGCAAAAATCTGCACCTTGGTCTTCTCACTTTTCCATAGTTATAAATTGCTTTCTTTGTTATGTACTGGTTACTTCTCCGCATTTCAGCAAGAACATTGTTCATCCATTCTTCAACACGACCTTCAGCAAAAACAGGGTTTCGGAACTCCATTACTTCTCCTTCACAAGAGATCATTGCAGACGCAATATCTCTCTCTGAGTTATCTTTTCCAAGGAGCAAACTTGCAATATTATCGAACATCTGAAAATGAACAGCAACAGATATTGCAGGTGCAACCTAAGCAATAAAATACAAAAAAATAAAATTAAAAGACTGCTCACCTTCACCATGTGCTCCTGACAACAAGTAATTTGACTGCTGCCTAAAACTGACAGCAGCTCATCATCAGAAAGGAAGAAAAATCGTGGGAATGCATTTCTCTTGGATTCTAAATATTCATTCAACATTTTTTGACAACGTTCCAATCCATAAGTCAATGCTTGAAGATCTGTCAATCTGCCACTTGGAACAACACAACAGTCAAGAACTTTTGGGTTCCGTGCTGTATCAATCATTATCTGCAAGTGTTAAGTATTGGTTACTATTATTCAAACTATGGGTTTTTCTGTATTTGATATTTAAAATAAACAAAACTTACTTTTCGGTAACTTGCATCAATGGAGTCGAATTTTTTTGCTTCCTCAGGAAGCTGATGTCTAATGTCACCACCAACAAAGATTCCCTCTAAATAAAGCCACTTCCTCTGGACACTCAACCATTCTTCCAGAACTTCTCCTATTATTGCAAGATTTTTCTCCCACTTTTGCACAATTGTCAAAAATGGTCCAACAAACCTGATCAGAAGGATATCACATCATTCAGATCAAAATTTTATTTTACTTCATTAAATATCAAGAAGAAGAAGAGATACTTACTGAGAAGCTGACATGCTCTGTAAGCTCATTGTGTGCTCATCAAGGGTTTGTAAAATTTCATCAACAGCTGAAAGTACATAGCCTCTGTCTTCTGATCCTTTCTGATGCCTGGCTAAACTCAAAGTTAATTTAGTCCAAGTTTCAGATATATCTTTGACGCCTTTCTCTATACTAAGTTCTTTCACTGCATAGCCAATAATCTCTAGAGCTACATCAGTGTAACGAGCCAAGTCCATGGCAAACATGTTTTCCAAAGTGAAGCGATCTGCAGCCATATCAAAATGCTCTCCAGTTTTATCCATAAGAGACTTCCAGTGTCGTTCACGCATGGCTTCATTTTTCAGCTCAACATACAGAGGCACACAACCTTTGAATTCTTTCATTCGCTTTTCAAGAGTTTTTGCAACTTCTAACTGTTTAGCACCTTTTGGGAGCTTCCTCCATTCCTTCAGGAAACCATCCATTCCATCAACCAGCTCCACAGGATTGAGATTAACCCAAAGAGTTTTAGACCAACCATCTCTAGCCGCCTTTTGAACTTTGTATAGTTGAAATATCAGCTCCATGTGGTTGAAGTCCTCTACAGTTGAGAGGAAATTTGAATAATCGGTCAAAGGGAGGTCAAAGAGTCTCTCTGCTGTTTGCATGTTTGCTTTTTTCTTCAGAAGTTCATCAATCTCTATTTTGTACACATCCATGAGCTTGAACCCTTTTTCAAGATCATCACCTACAGAGCCTGGTCCTTCCGCAATGAATTTCTCCACAAATTCATTACATTCGGCTAAAAAGTCATAAATTTCATCTTGAGTTGTAATAGCAAATTTAGCCTTAGTTTTCTGAAGATTACGAGACCGCAACATTGCTGCTACGTACAGTTCTTTCCAGGCTTCTGGCAGAGTCGCAGCAAGAGCTTCATCATCTTTATTCACTTCAATGTTGTGCGCACGTAGAGTTTTGTATCGCTCCATCACCTCATTGTACAGCAGCTCAGCACTAACATTCATGCTCAGCACTGTGCAGATGGTCTGGAGAACCAGTTTGAAGGACTCCAAGTCTTGTATTTGGCTCTGCAAGTCCTTCTTCATGACATTCAACTGACTAAAAAAGTCATGAACCATGTTGTGAGTGTTTTCTGAGAGGTGTTGTCCAAGGCATGCTTTCCATTCATTGGCATGGAATTTGACTTCATTCATCAATGGAACAAGATTGATTCGAATGCAATGAATATCTTGGTATGTTCCGATATCATCTATTTCATTTATAAGCTGCGAATAGTAGCTGAACTTTTCATCATACTGCAGCAGAGTTGGATTCTTTTGAGCAAATCTGTCACAAGTTACTACTTTGTCAAAAGTCCACAGGTTCCTGTATGTTTTCCACCTGAGAAGGTACTTATGAACTTCTTCAGTTAGCCTACGAGCAGTCTCCAGTAGTTTTACAACCATATCAGTTATCTGCGGAACTTGACCAAGATCATCAAACATGGTAAATTGATGAGTCTTGTCAGAGTCTGGTCTTCGCTGTTGAGGACATTCCAAACATGTACCATGCATCCATCTGGGAAAGGACTTGAGCCTTTCTAGAAAGTCTTTGATGCTATGAATAATTATTTTATTTACTTCATCTGTTGTGGGTATCATTGACACGTCGGGCACAGCTAGGCGAGTTTCAACTTGGAAACAAGCCGTGTTTCCCACAAGAAAATGCTCAAAATCCATGAGGTTGCGTAGGACAAACTTCACAAATGTAGAGAAGGTGCGACTCTCCCAGTACTGATAAGAATGAGCCATAACAGGTGCACGGCCAGTGCTTGTTTGCAACACCAGACCTTCCAGTTTCATGAGCACTGGCCCCAGATCACCATATAATTTCATCATTTGCCGAACACTTTCAGCACGTTTCAGGTCCATCTCAGAGAAAAAATCTTTGCAGCCCAGGCAGTCTGTGCTTTCTTCATGGGATTCCACAAAGAAAAGGTTGTACTGCTCTAATTGCGTGAGTCTTTGGGCCACCTCCACAGACACAGCTTCCATTTGACTCACAAGCGACACAAGGTTTCTTAGGACTTGTTGGCAGCCTAGGGCAAAGTCACAAACTCCTTGAGAAGTCCAGTTGATTCTTGAAAGGCCAGGCTGCATTTGCTTCTCAACTTCTCTTAAATGCGATTTCACAAATAGGAGTTGAGGTATATCTAGTCGATCTACTAGATTGTTATAATCAGACACAAGTTTGCAGATTGCTTGATAATCTGCATGGAATCGATCCTTTTGATAAGCTACCATTTTTATGGGAACCGGCAAATCATATCCCAGAATTTCTAAAAGTTCAGCTTCAGCAATGACACTTAGTAGATCAGGATCAAAATTTACTTCCAGTCTTAAATTGTTTTCCACCAAAACTGAGTCTCCTATGAAGTCTTCCCAAGTGAAAGAATATGATGGTCCAGGGAAAGTCATTTTTTGATTGCTTCCAGTTTTCGATCGTCCTCTTGCTGCCCACTTTAAGCCAATGGCTACAGAGCCCAAGCCCATTCCTTGAGAAGCTCCCTGGCTGACAGACATCATGCTTTGTCTGGTGGTCATGGCATTGGAGTGACCAAAACGTGTCATGGATGATTGACTTGAAGTAAAAGTTTGTTGTGATCCCATTCGTGTCATGCGAAAAGATGATCTTTGCAGCCCCATATTATGTCTTCTTCCACTACGGGCAGAAAATTTGTTGTTTTTCCGAAAACATGCGTCTGTTTACAAAAATAAACACTTTTTTAAAATCCACAAAATTAATTTTTTTTCAAATTCCAAAGGGCAAAGAGATGATTTATACTCACGCACGCTCTCTTCCAATCTCATAACATTTCTTGTCATGGCTTGTTTTATATCTTCTTGGGCTTTGGTGACCCACGAATCTAGACGACTCAACTCAAATTGCTGCATTTGTTTACCAACTTGCAAATAGTCAGCAAAGGCCTGGAAGAAAAGATAAAGAATGGAAAATAATGTCACATTAGTTCTGGACCATCCTCCAAAAATAAAAGGAAAATAAAATAAAACAGTCGGTATTAATTACCTCTTTCATTAATTCACACTTTTTCAAGTCCTCCACAGTTTGAAAAACAAGGACAGGTCTCTTTAATGTTTGAAACAGAAGCCTCTCCCAGAAAATGGCCCCAGCCACAGGTGGTTGATTGCGTAGGAGAGGAGGGTGTCGTTTACCTTTCTAAAGCCAAAGATTACAAATCTGTCAAATAGGCTGGCAAAGATGGAATAAACCAATTTAAAAACTTTTATTTGATGTACAAAAACTATGGTTATTACTTACAGTGAATATGTGTTCAATGTTAGACACCTCCTTACTAAATTGCTGCATAATCAAGTCAAACTTGGTCATAAGCTGTTCTTGAATAGCCTTTCTGGTTTCCATATGTTTGAATTTTAGAAGCATCTCAAGAGCCTCTGTGGACGACCTAAACAACGAGTTTAATATTAGGATAAATCATAAAAGTGTTCCTTCTTATGAAAAAAATAATCTAAGATCAGATAAGATAATATTCCTGCATACCTCAGAGCTTTAAAGGATTCATCAATAAAAAATTTAGCTTCCTCTTCCAGTCTTTCAACGTGGTGCCTAAAGGAGCTCATAAGAGCATCCCAATTTTCAGCATAGCCTCTAGAGAAGATATCAAAATCCGCACTTTCAATAGGCACTACTAGAGCCTCGACCCTCTTAACAACAGCATCAATTTGAGCTGGATCGCTAATGATTGATTTAAGCTCTTGGCCAAAAATATTTCTAAACTCTTGAATATTCTAAAAAAAAAAAGAATAAAGTATGTAAAAATAATATATACTGACACACTAGTTTTAGAGTCAATAAAGAGAACTGTTTATCTTTACCTTTGATACCTCATGAAGATTCCCACATACTTTGGCAATATAATCACTGTTGGAGAACAATTTATTCTTATCAAACTCCCAGCGTTGTCCTTTACCAGAAGCTTCAATACGAGCTCGCGTATCCATGTAACAGCTGCGCCACTTCTGAAGCATCTCTTCAGCCTCTTTGGTTTGTTGCAAAATCTGCACCAGAGGAAGCCTGGAATTCAAAATTTAAAATATCAAGAATTGGCCCACTTAGTACATTGAAATTAATTTGTGTAGTATCCTTTCATACTTAAAGAGTGTCTTGACTTGAAGAGCTGTTGATGCTTTAGTACATAGAGTGTTTGAAATGCGAAGCATTAGCGGCACCATTTGGTCTTCATTACAATAGAACCTTGACACAACCCATAGCATGTGAAGACCATCTATGAGAGCAGGCAATGAATCTCTCACAGCTCCAAGATCTTGATTATGTTCAACTGTCTGCAAATAAAAACTTTAACTAAGCAAACAAATCAGGACATAAAAATAAAACAAAGAGAAAAAACTGACCAGAGAACTTTACCTTGAAATGGCGTACAACTGTTGATAGAAATTTCACATTATATCTTGCCTGCTCATAAGTGACCATGAACTCAGATTTAAAGGTTTCAAAATATTCTCCAATCTTAGATGATGCAGCAGCAAGAACATCTAGAATCAATACTACCGATGGTGCCTTGAACTGCTCAACCAATAAGCTCAGTCCAGCATCACGTTCTTGCCAATACTCAAATTCTGCAAGTGGACCTTCACCAACAGGTTTCTGAAAATTAATTAAAACTCAATTAAAAACTGATGGCATGAAAACACAGAGATGTATAAAACAAACTAATAGTTTGATTTTTACCTTTGCCATGTACCCATCAATAACAGATACTATATGCCTTTCCCACTGTGTTACAATGCTTTCAAGATCTGCAACTAGAGCAGGATCTTCCGCCAAGGTTTCAGGGGTTGCCCCTTGAACCCATAGAGCTGGAACAACTGGAACATGCAACGTGTTGTCTCCTTCCAAATGCTGAATAGTCCTAGAGGACAGAAAAACATCCCACATTAAATATGAAGTAGTTTTAAATCTTAAGTATGGGGAATACTTGATTTATGTACCAATCCACAGAGGATATGAAGGACTTGATATCACTGAGCAGCTCTTGTTTGGTGGGCATGTTGCCTGTACTGGCTGTGTCCTCTGATATGCTCTCTGATTTCACATCATCCGAGTGTTTGCCTGGGCCATCCCCACTGGCTCCAGCGCCAGCACCAAATGATGCTACGGACGCTGATGCCGTTGCAGCCATTGCATTCAATGCCGACGAGGTCGCAGATATCTGTTGCTCCTCGGCAATTTGAGCTGCTTCCAGCACTTCTTGAGCAGATTGAATGGTCGCATCTAAGACAGAGCCAGTTTCCTGCTTGGCAGTTGGCTTTGGCTTTTTGGACGCCTTCTCAACCTGAAAATATTAGATGTAGAATTGAAACTATGACCAAAACAATGTAAACAATAACAATAGATGTTGCATTCCAACTACCTTCAGTATGTTTAAGCACATTCGGCGATAATCTGATGGCCGTTTGAAAATAGCACTGCTGACAACTGAATTCGTGTCATGTTCACCTTCCCCTGAAGAGGTTGGTTCCCGAAATTGCCTCTGGACCAGAGGAATGTATGCCTTGGAAAAGCAAGATGTAAGTAAAGTATCAAAGAACCCCAAACACTTCACCCTCGGAAAGATAAAGCCCAGTGCCCAAAACAGAACCAAAATTAATATTTTTCTACCTTTTTCAAAAGTTTTGACACTGAACCAATAAAATTGGAAGTGGTGCACCCCACAATAAAATGCTTGGGCATATCTGCAATTGCATCTCCTGGCCCTTCAGGCAGGGGAATGCCCTCTTCAGATATACGGAGAAAGTAAACATATTGGCGCCCAGGAGCTGCTCGTTCATTTTCATCCAGCATACCCAAATGCCCGTGAAGTTGAGGGGCATGAATTACCCGCTCAATTGTTTTCTAGAAAAAGCAATACTTGTTAGCTCAAAACATGAGGAAAGCATATTTTCAAAACAGTCAGGAAGAACTCACAGAGACATAAATGAATTGTGGCTCAGGAATTTCTTCAATGGCAGGAACCATCTCCACAGCTAAGGTGAACCAAGAAACAAAAATATAAATGATGAAAACATGTCAAATTTTTTCTACAGAATGCAAAAAGGGGGCAAGGGTTACTAACCAGTGGGAGGGCTTTTCCGGCCTTTTTTTGTTTTCTTCTCTTTTTTCCCTTTTTTTCCTTTCTTGCCCTTCTTTTTTGTAGGTGTTTCTGGAGCTTCAGCATCTTCTCCGACATTTTCTCCTTCACCCCCACCTCCTGGATCTTCTAATTCTGGGGACGGGCCTTGATCTTCTGAAGACATGTAGCCAACATCCTCCTCAGCTTCATCTGGCTGAATGTCATCTTCAGGTAAAGCGTCCTCCTCCTCAGCTCCTGAAAAATATGGCCAAAGGTAAACCAGATTTAAAGTCTGCCAAATGGGACTTGATAAATTTGAAAACAAAAGCAGAAAAAGATCTGACCTTCTTCAAGCGTAGGAGAAGAGTGAGCAGTGCCACCCTCTGATCCTGTTGGAACCTCTGGAGATTCAGAGGTGTCCCCTTCTGGGGAGTCCTTTTCCTCTGAAGATGGCTCAGCTGGGGACGGCTCTTCTGCTGCCTCCTCTTCCTGAACCCCTTCTTCCTCCACATCCTCCTCGGGGCCCACTTCGGTTGGTGATTCAGCGGCTGGATCAGCTTCACTTATTTCGATCTGAAGCTCTGTCTCTGGTTCGGTTGGTGCGGGGGGAGGAGATTCGTCTCTGCCTTTCTTCCCCTTCTTCCCTTTCTTCGCTGCTTTCCCACCTTTCGCAGCCTTGGCAGCCTTCCCACCTTTGCCACCTTTGCCCTTGCCTTTCCTGATGATTGTCTCGGGCTCCGGTTCTGGGGGTGGTGGAGTTGGAGGCGCGACTGGAAACAAAGTCTCTCTATGAGGCGAAAAACAAACATCAAATCACAACCACCTATTAATGAAAAATACCTTCTTCTGCAACGACAATTTCCTCTTTAACTATTTTCTCATAGTATGTCTTGTAAACGAAAAACAATTTCCTTCCAATATCATGAGCCCCCATGATGTCATCATCAAGATAGGAAAGTAAACGGTCCTCCAGTTCACCATCATTTCTGGCCAGCATTTCATCAAACAAATCTTCGTCATCCTCATCAAGGAAGGCCAAAGCCCTGTCTTTAACCCAGTCCAAGCGATAATCAGCCATCCTGACAACCCACTACACCTGAAACAATAAATGCGAAATACGAATTGACACTTGGCCCTATGAATCTGCTCAAGATGCGTGCAAAGAATGGCACACCAGACTCTCAACCAGCGACATGTTAATCATGAATTCGTAGAAAATGGTGCCACTGGTTGAGGTTAGGCAATCACACCGGTTCTGGAAACAGACCAACCTTTCGTCAAGGGTAAGGTGGCATTGCACAGACCCTGAGAACTTTTCATCCGCACTCAAATTCTTCGTGAAACATGTCCAAAAGAACACGACCACTGACGGTCCAAACTGAGCCGACGGTTTCGCTGCCAGAGTCCGCCTCGTCTCTCGGATTGTTTACAAACACGGCCATCGTTGCCGGTCGGGTTGCTATGGAGGAGGGGGAGGGGGGAAGCAGTGGGAGCGGGGGAGGGGGGGGGCGACGCGGGGTATTCCCTCGTCTCGGTCTCGGAGTTAAAAAGTTCCTAAGGGTCGTCGCGTCGGATGGAAGCACATGCGGGTCTCTAATGCGGGTAGGATAAACCGTTCACCTAACGTTTTTCACTTTCAACCGCGTGACTTATGTTTTATATTGATCTGCCGTAACAACCTGTTGATTTTCTTTAGAGCCACTGCAAGCCCCCGGCTATAGGATGGAACGGACTGATGAAGGAGTGAAAACCTTGGATCAATCATGTTCTGAGTATATTCAGATTAAGAAAGGTTAGTCGTTGACCCATTTGTTGTATTTATGAATTTTGCCTAAATATGCTACCTTGTGGGCAAATTATGTGATTAAAGCTGGAAAAGGTCTTTCGAACCTACACTGGGTCATTCCAATAGGATTTTTCTTTGATTCTGTTTCAGAGTTTCAAATGACGTGTTTCACCAAGGAGTTTTCTTTTGCAACTACGCAAATAGACAAGATTATCTATAAAGGAATATCAGAGAAATTTGAAAGAAGAAAACAAGAATGCTTGAATAAATCTGGCCAGGTTTTGATCCAAACGGTTTATTATGGATCAGACACTCATACCATACAATCCATTCTGCTGGGCTTCCATGGTCAAAGCTTTCCTGCATTCGAACGTTTTTGGAGACAAGCAACATTTTACAAGCATGCCCATCAGGCTAGCCTCAAGTGTGATAGGTCTAACAGTCAAATGCTTCTATGTAAGAGGATATTAGAGAAAGGTCCAATGGAGTGCTGTCCAGCTTATGTCATACACTTTGTAAAAACTGTAAAGGGACTCTCCAACAAGATGTCTAAAATGGCTCATGATGATACTCAACCTCAGCTCTATGGAGGCTCCAGCACCGAAGGCATCACCTCCACTGCATCCGAAAAGAGCTCTAAAATGGCCTGTGATGATCCAATACAATCAGGGCTCAATGATTCATCTGTGAGCTACAGTGACGGACCGAGGGAGGAGGTCACACATGTGAACTTCTCACTTCTCTCACTAGCCCTGACTATCATATTTACTTTAGAAGTTGCCATTACCAAGTATGTTATACCTCTTGTTAGAGACTTTGTTTTGAGTTCAATTCTTATTTTCATCAGATTGGCTGGTGATGTTCAACAGTTTTATACCAGAGCCAATTTAATGATTTTGGACTTTTGGCATACCATTTGCACCACTGTTGAGTTGATAGTTCGCATGGTATACATCTTTGTGTTTTTGCTCAGGTTTATGGCCTTACTTTTTGGTGGATTTTGGACTATTGGTCTGATTTTATTGACAACTGAGGATATTTTGTTTCTTATTTTCCGAAATCACCTTAACATTAACAAGATATTTAATGTGTCTTGTATTATGTATACATTGGCTCTCGTTAAATTCTTCCCATTCTGGACTCTGCCTCCCTCTATTACCGTCAAAATTGTGATTTCTGATATTACTTATACCATATGTGCCACTGTCAAGTTTGTAAATCGCATAGCACACATTATTGTGTGTTTGCTCAAGGGTCTCACACACATTATTGTGTGTTTGCTCAAGGGTCTCATCTTGTTTTCAGCTGGATTATTTGTAACTTTTTTCATAACTCATGCAATTTTCCCTGAGAAATTCAAATCTGGCACTCTTTCTGTGGAAGTTCAGTTGCTTTTTTATTTGTATGCATTCATTTTCTTTAGATTCTACTTTGGGGTTCCAGACTTCTCCCATGCCAAGTGTGTAATTTCTGATATTTTTGATGCCACTGCCAAGTTTGTAGATCAGATAGCACACGTCTTTGTGTGTTTGCTCAAGGGTCTCATTTGTTTTTTAATTGGATTATCTGTAATTTCTTTGGTTCTTTTGATAATGCATAAGAATTTCCGGTATGGCGTTCAACTTTGGGATGTTGTTACCTATTTTGTTACGTATGCACTGTTTTTCTTTAAATTCTACGATTTTGGGATCACGGCCTGCTCCTCTGTATCTCCTTATTTGAGCCAATCCCCCTATTATACCTCAAATAATGTCTATTATAATCATTATGTCCGTGACTATTATCATTATTATGACAGTGACAGCGATGACTAACAATTTTGTGTCTTTTCAATATAACATTATGTGATTTTTCCTTGTCTGTTTTTAACTTTGTTTCAACCCTACCGAACCGAGAAAAATTGATTAGATTTCTTTCTAAATCAGAATTATTCAGTGGGTGTGAAAACAGAACACAACGCCTGAACGATTGAACCAGGTACCCGAGGTACGATTGTCGGACTTCCCCGCATAGGAGGAAAACACCTAGCTATGTAGCTTCTGATCAACTTTTAGGACTCTCTCTCCTCGGATCAAGCATAGGAGTGGAGTGAACTGGACGCTGCCATGCCAGCCATCGCAGCCTATCTAAAATCCTGAAAGCCCATCGCAGCCATGCCCGGCCAAGCCGTGGCCGTGGCCCCGAGCGCCTGATGGTTATGCAACCCATCTGGCCCCCACCTGCACAGTGGGCCAGAAGTCCGGTGGAGGCTGTCGAAATCCCGAACGCGTTTTGAACTCCAAGTGAGACTCAAACTGAACGTGTAACCCCACCAATGGATTGCTCTCGGAACGAGGAACCGGTGGTAGGGTCACAAGTTCGGTTCGAGTCATGCTCGGCGACTCTGGAGCGTCTAAAGCTTTGGCCGCCTCCAACGGTCTTCTGGCCCACTGTGACCTAGTGCACCCGTTCACGTCCAAGCCGTTTCAGGTCAAGTCGCTGAGGCAATTTAATTTATTCGAGCAGTCAGGGTTGAAATCATGAGATGTGTCGAATAATCTGGTATGTTATCTGGGGTAAATGTAAATAAATACACAATTGTCTTAGATCAAGTCGAGACCACTTTAGGGACGTCACTTTTAAATCACACAAACTACATTCAACAAGAAAGTTAAAATAATCTCACAAATACTTTGGCATGACACTTTTGCACAATCTTACAAGAGTAACAGTAAATCACAAGTAGAAGAATGCATAAAGGACGGGTCCACTATGATCCCATAAGTCTATCACTATAAGGAAACAAGTACCACCTCATAATCAACAATCAGGTGATCAACCATCAGGTGAATATCAGTCAAAACACGGAGCCGATGTTTCAACTAAACTCCAACATTCTCTGCTGAACACGAAACAACTTAAGTTTCCAAACGAATCAAAGGCAAAACGGGGAAGGGAATGACAGTGATGGATAAAATGACAGTGTAATGTTCTACTCGCACGACGGGTCTGCGGGTCTCAGAAGGGCCGTCGCCGGTCTGTTCCTCTCGCACCCATCCCGGATGCGCCATCAGTGCGACAGAGACAAAGAGAAGAAACTGTGCTTCCGTTTTGCGCTGCGGGACGCAAACGCACAGTGGGCCAAGGGGAAACTACTTTGAATTTTGGTGTACATGGCCGTGAATTTCATGAATTTTTTGAAATTTTTGCATTTTTGTTGAATTTTTATGAATTTTGACAAATTTTAATGAATTTTTGTGAATTTTCAAGATTTCTTTTTGAATTTTGATGAAATTTTTGAACTTGGCTGCAGTTTTTGAATTTCATGAATTTAGATGAATTTCTATGAATTTCTCTGTTTTCTAATGGAATTTTGATGAATTTCAATAAATTTTTGGGCCTTTGATCGCCCACGCCATCTAGGACAGTGGTTCTCAACCTTAGGGTCGCGCCACCAAGCGGGGTCGCGAAATTTTTTTAAGGGGTCGCGGCGATGCTGGGGTCGTGTTTTAGGCCGATTTTAAGCAGCCACTGCGTCTGATCCGAGGCGGGCATTTTGCTCCCTCGACGGGCAATTGGTCTTTGGACCTTCCTTTAGCATGCCTTTGTTACGGAGTGCAATTATCAGTCTTAGTTTGGAAGCAGTATTGTCTCAAAGTTGGCCAAAACGCTCAGAAATGTCTATGAAAAATCGTGTTTTGGGCCGATTTTAAGCAGCCACTGCGTCTGATCCGAGGCGGGCATTTTGCTCCCTCAACGGGCAATTGGTCTTTGGACCTTCCTTTAGCATGCCTTTGTTACGGAGTGCAATTATCAGTCTTAGTTTGGAAGCAGTATTGTCTCAAAGTTGGCAAAAAGGCTCAGAAATGTCTATGAAAAATCGTGTTTTGGGCCGATTTTAAGCAGCCACTGCGTCTGATCCGAGGCGGGCATTTTGCTCCCTCGACGGGCAATTGGTCTTTGGACCTTCCTTTAGCATGCCTTTGTTACGGAGTGCAATTATCAGTCTTAGTTTGGGAGCAGTATTGTCTCAAAGTTGGCCAAAACGCTCAGAAATGTCTATGAAAAATCGTGTTTTGGGCCGATTTTAAGCAGCCACTGCGTCTGATCCGAGGCGGGCATTTTGCTCCCTCGACGGGCAATTGGTCTTTGGACCTTCCTTTAGCATGCCTTTGTTACGGAGTGCGATTGTCAGTCTTGGTTTGGGAGCAGTATTGTCTCAAAGTCGATCAAAACGGTCGCAAGTGTCTTTGAAAAATCGTTGTGACTATTTTGGTCAACTTTGAGACAATACTGCTCCCAAACTAAGACTGATAATCGCACTCCGTAACAAAGGCATGCTAAAGGAAGGTCCAAAGACCAACTGCCCGTTGAGGGAGCAAAATGCCCGCCTCGGATCAAACGCAGTGGCTGCTTAAAATCGGCCCAAAACACGATTTTTCATAGACATTTCTGAGCGTTTCGGCCAACTTTGAGACAATACTGCTCCCAAACTAAGACTGATAATTGCACTCCGTAACAAAGGCATGCTAAAGGAAGGTCCAAAGACCAACTGCCCGGTGAGGGAGCAAAATGCCCGCCTCGGATCAGACGCAGTGGCTGCTTAAAATCGGCCCAAAACACGATTTTTCAAAGACACTGTTGACCGTTTCGGCCAACTTTGAGACAATACTGCTCCCAAACTAAGACTGATAATCGCACTCCGTAACAGAGGCATGCTAAAGGAAGGTCTAAAGACCAACTGCCCGTTGAGGGAGCAAAATGCCCGCCTTGGATCAGACGCAGTGGCTGCTTAAAATCGGCCCAAAACACGATTTTTCATAGACATTTCTGAGCGTTTCGGCCAACTTTGAGACAATACTGCTCCCAAACTAAGACTGATAATTGCACTCCGTAACAAAGGCATGCTAAAGGAAGGTCCAAAGACCAACTGCCCGTTGAGGGAGCAAAATGCCCGCCACGGATCAGACGCAGTGGCTGCTTAAAATCGGCCCAAAACACGATTTTTCAAAGACACTGTTGACCGTTTCGGCCAACTTTGAGACAATACTGCTCCCAAACTAAGACTGATAATCGCACTCCGTAACAGAGGCATGCTAAAGGAAGGTCTAAAGACCAACTGCCCGTTGAGGGAGCAAAATGCCCGCCTTGGATCAGACGCAGTGGCTGCTTAAAATCGGCCCAAAACACGATTTTTCATAGACATTTCTGAGCGTTTCGGCCAACTTTGAGACAATACTGCTCCCAAACTAAGACTGATAATTGCACTCCGTAACAAAGGCATGCTAAAGGAAGGTCCAAAGACCAATTGCCCGTCGAGGGAGCAAATGCAATGAATTTTATGAATTTCAGTGAATTTTTAAAAATTTTGATGAATTTCAAAGAATTTTGGTGAATTTTTTAATTTTATGAATTTCACTGAATTTTTTGAATTTTGTTGAATATTTTTTGAATTTGCATTAGGTGTACACATTTTTTCGAAGTAGTTTCCCCTTGCAGTGGGCCAGAAGACCAGCTCAGGCGGCAAAAACTTCAGACGCGTTTTGAGTTCCAGAATCGCTAAATAGGACTCGAACCGAACGTGTGACCCCACCAATAGATTCCTCGTTCGGAGAGCAATCCATGGGTGGGGTCACACGTTCGGTTTGAGTCCCATTTAGCGACTCTGGAGCTCAAAACGCGTCTAGAGTACTGGCCGCCTCCACCGGTCTTCTGGCCCACTGTGAGACGTTGTTGAAGGGCTACGCGGCGCTACGCCCACGTTCAGTTCCCTGTCACTCTCCTGGAGCTCCTTCAACATGATGGCGTTGCGGCTGAGGATGCTCAGGGCCATCCCCAGCTGGGCAGTGTAGTAGGTGGTCATGATCAGGACCTGAAATTTACAACAACCAATCAGCCGCAACGTTTTTGTTGGCAACTTTAACAGTCGAATGTTGATTACGGAAAAGTCGCAGTGGGCCAGAACACCGGCGCCTGCGGCCAAAACTAGCCGCGTTTTGAGGTCCAGAGTCGCTCAACGGCTCGAACCGAACGTGTGACCCCACCAATGGATTCCTCGTCCGGAGAGCGATCCATTGGTGGGGTAACACGTTCGGTTCGAGTTCCATTTAGCGACTCAGGAGCTCAAAACGCGTCCGGGATTATGACCGCCCCACAGTGGGCCAGAAGACCGGTGGAGGCGGACAAAACTCTAGACGCGTTTTGAGCTCCAGAGTCGCTAAACAGGACTCGAACCGAACGTGTGACCCCACCAATGGATTCCTCGTCCGGAGAGCAATCCATTGGTGGGGTCACACGTTCGGTTCGAGTCCCATTTAGCGACTCTGGAGCTCTGCACGCGTCCGGTCAAGCTGTTTACCTGGGAGTGAGGGATGGGCCTGTGGAACATGTGGAATCCGATGAGGACGCGACGAACAGCATCCCCCCCACGGCCGGGCAGAGCCTGAACCAATGGCCGGGCACGAGCGTCCGGAAGTCCCAATCCTGCAGGACAGGGCGGCAAGTCCGTCAATCACTAGCAGACCATAGACAACCAACCAGACTGCTTCCAAAGGGCGTTTTCGTCGCTCTGGTCTCTCCCGCCCACTCGAGCGGCGTACCGTCGGGGTGCGAGAGAGACAGAGCGACGAAAACGACTCTCGGAATCAGTCTGCTGCAGCGGGCACCGCGACGGGTGGACTAGCCCCGCGACTAGCCCTTACTGGTAATGGCAATGGAACGGCGCTGGCGTAGGCCGCCCGCACAGCACGCAAGAGTGCGGCAAGCCGCGGCTGCCTACCCGTCATTACCATTACCATTAAGGGCTAGATAATACAAGATCGTATGCCATTTCGGGCCCGATACACGCCCGCCGGCAGGGGCGCCGGAAGTGTATTTCCTCAGGGGGGGCAAACAATTTTAAATCCTACGTTCCTAATTACCCCCCTCCCCCACCAAAAAAGGTGCTTAAAAAGACCCTACTCTTTCATGCACCGCCTCGGGAAGGCTTTGACCGCTGATAGTTTAGGAGCAGTGGTCTCGCAAAAATGGTCAAAAAGTGAAAGAATTTCAAAAAATCATCGTTTTTGCTGACTTTGAGCGGTCACTGCATCCAATTTAGTTGCGGTCAAAGGCCTCCCTCGACGCCTTACTATTCTAAAGACCCTACTCTTTCATGCCCCGCCTCGGGAAGGCTTTGACCGCTGATAGTTTGGGAGCAGTGGTCTCGCAAAAATGGCCAAAAAGTGAATGAATTTCAGAAAATCACCGTTTTTGCTGACTTTGAACTGTCACTGCATCCAATTTAGTTGCGGTCAAAGGCCTCCCTCGACGCCTTACTATTCTTAAGACCCTACTCTTTCAGGCCCCGCCTCGGGAAGGCTTTGACCGCTGATAGTTTAGGAGCAGTGGTCTCGCAAAAATGGTCAAAAAGTGAAAGAATTTCAAAAAATCATCGTTTTTGCTGACTTTGAGCGGTCACTGCATCCAATTTAGTTGCGGTCAAAGGCCTCCCTCGACGCCTTACTATTCTAAAGACCCTACTCTTTCATGCCCCGCCTCGGGAAGGCTTTGACCGCTGATAGTTTGGGAGCAGTGGTCTCGCAAAAATGGTCAAAAAGTGAATGAATTTCAGAAAATCACCGTTTTTGCTGACTTTGAACTGTCACTGCATCCAATTTAGTTGCGGTCAAAGGCCTCCCTCGACGCCTTACTATTCTTAAGACCCTACTCTTTCAGGCCCTGCCTCGGGAAGGCTTTGACCGCTGATAGTTTAGGAGCAGTGGTCTCGCAAAAATGGTCAAAAAGTGAAAGAATTTCAAAAAAATCATCGTTTTTGCTGACTTTGAGCGGTCACTGCATCCAATTTAGTTGCGGTCAAAGGCCTCCCTCGACGCCTTACTATTCTAAAGACCCTACTCTTTCATGCCCCGCCTCGGGAAGGCTTTGACCGCTGATAGTTTGGGAGCAGTGGTCTCGCAAAAATTGTCAAAAGTGATTGAATCCCCGCAAGTATGATTGTCATTTCATTGGATGATGTTGATTATTTCACTGGTTACCAACTAGACGCGCAATGATTATCTTGAGTCGGGTACCCCTTGGAATATGCTGTCCCATTTTTACCCCGTGTCCTATAATTGCTCCAACTGACCCTAATACTAATATAAATTATTCAATTCAAGGGGGAGGGGGAAGAGGCCGCCGCGCCGCGTCTCGCCGCTCACTGCGGAGATACTTTGCGCGACCGGTGCCCGCCCGCCTGGCTCGATTTTCGCAGCTTCCCACCAAAGTCCAGGGGGGGCGATGCCCCCCCTGCCAAATTCCAGGGGGGGGGGGCAGCCTGCCCACCCTGCACCCCACTTCCGGCGCCCCTGCCCGCCGGCACTGCAAAAGGTCTGCTGCTCGACCCCGGAGGCAGCCTCTGCCGCACAGTGGGCCAGACCGATGCAGGCGGCCAAAACCCTGGACGTGTTTTGAGCTCCAGAGTCGCTGAACAGGCCTCGAACAGAACGTATGACCCCTCCAATGGATTCCTCGTTCGGAGGGCAATCCATTGGTGGGGTCACAGGTTCGGTTCGAGTTCCATTTGGTGACTCTGGAGCTCGAAACGCGTCTAGAGTTTTGGCCGCCTCCACCGGCGCATTGCGTGCCGCCGCTACCCAGATGCATACCCGCGCCACGGCTCTCCACAACATGGTGACCAGCACCGCGGTGTACAACGGCACGGCCAGCACCAGAGGTCCTTTCAGCCCCGGCACCAGGAAGCTCACCGCTGTAACAACAACAAACGAAATTTAGCCTGGATCGCGGGGAAATCAATTACGGAGAATGCCACCAGTGCCAGAGTCGAAATCCCGAACGCGTTGGAGCTCCAGAGTCACTAAATGGGACTCGAACCGAACCTGTGACCCCACCAATGGATTGCTCTCCGGACGAGGAATCCATTGGTGGGGTCACACGTTCGGTTCGAGTCCTGCTTGGCGACTCTGGAGCTCAAAACGCGTCCAGAGTTTTGGCCGCCCCCGCCGGTCTTCTGGCCCACTGGATACCTACCCCAGGCGCTGCTTGCGTACAGCGCCACGCCCAGCGCGGGCCGCAGCGGGCGGAAGCCGAAGGCGGCGATGTACAGCAGGTGCACGGCCACGAACACGAACATGCCGGTCAGGAACTGCGACGGCCAGACGAGGAGCGCGTCGGCGAAGGCGGACAGCGCCAGCGCCAGAGCCACGCGGCGCGAGAACCGACACCTTAAAAACAGGGCAAATTAAAAACCAACTTTCAACTTACAAAATTAAAAAAAAAAAATTATTGCAAACATTTAAGATTTTTTTAAAAAATTACAAAAATTATTTTCAAAAAACAAAACTACATTTTTTTAAAGTTACCGAATGTAACTTTTGAAAACATGATTTTTTTGTGACGTACTGATAGCCGGGGAGGCTCAGCCTGTGGCCCTCGTGCAGCACGACGAAGAGCACCAGGCTGAGCACGGGCATGACCTTGACGAGGACGTATAGCCAGGTCGGCGTGTCCGCGGGCATCACGACGAAGTAGATGACCACGGCCTTGAAGAACGGCAGCAGCTTCAGCATCACCCCCTTCAGCTGCAACAGAGCGCGCGTCCAGCACACAGTGGACCAGAAGACCGGTGGAGGCGGCCAAAAATCTGGACGCGTTTTGAGCTCCAGAGTCGCTAAATGGGACTCGAACCTATCGTGTGACCCCACCAATGGATTCCTCGTTCGGAGGGCAATCCATTGGTGGGGTCACATGTTCGGTTCGAGTCCCATTTAGCGACTCTGGAGCTCAAAACGCGTCTAGGATATTTGCCGCGTCCTCCGGTCCGTGGGGAACTCCAGGGCGACGAGCGCTCGGACGAGCGTGTCCGGAGGGTTTACTGAAGTAGACGTACCCGAGGGTAGGAAGCGAGCGTCCGTGGCAAAACTGGGCAGCAGGGTGCGCGTTCACGCGCTTCCCGCGCTTCCCGCAGTTCCTGCGCTTCCTCCGCTTCCCGCGCTTCCCGCAGTTCCTGCAGTTCCTGCGCTTCCTCCGCTTCCCGCGCTTCCCGCGCTTCCCGCGCTTTCCGCAGTTCCCGCGCTTCCCGCAGTTCCCGCGCTTCCCGCAGTTCCCGCGCTTCCCGCAGTTCCCACAGTTCCCGCGCTTCCCGCAGTTCCCGCGCTTCCCGCGGTTCCCGCGCTTTTCTAGAGAGCACACTTATCTTCACCATTGCCGCGCGTTGCCGCGACGGCCGACCGTCCGGACGGAGTCAGTCAGCACCACTTGACTCTAGTGAGCCTGGATTGAACTCCAGGCTGCGCTCGCTTCGCGTGCCCCCCCCCCCCGCCGAATCGATGCGATTCGTTCCCATCACCCCTTCCTTCCCCCGCTCCTCCCGCCGCGGCGATGTCAACGAGGGCATTCAGAGAGCTACCTGCGGCCCGCCGCCGCCGGGCGCGCGGTGCGAGTTGACACACTGTACACACTCACCAGCCGCGCGGTGTCGTCGTCCGCGGCGGCCCCTTGAGGCCCTTTAGGCTCGGCCGAGGCCCCCGTCATGCTGCCGCTTCACTCGGCGCTTGCAGTGTGCACACCGGCGCTCTCCGCGGACGCGGCGGACGCGGTGCCCATCGTGACCTTGGACCGCAGCGCAGCAGTGCGGTGATTGTTTTGATTCCGCGCTCGCGAAAACGCAGAGCCTGACCAGCCTGACCGCCCGGCGGCGGAAGCCTGTAGCCAAGCCTGCCCGCACAGCGCACCAGCGCCGCGCATCCGAGAGTCCTCTTCGTCGCTCTGTCTCTCTTGCACCTGCACGGGACGCCCCGTGAGTGCGAGAGAGACGGAGCGACGGGAAGGACCTTCGGTATCAGTCTGCTGGCGCCCCCTGGCGGCGGTTCGCCGAACCGCGGGCGTAAACAGAGGGAAGGACTTTCGTCTTCTTGCCGCGCTGGAACTCGAGAGGCGTCCGCTCGCTGCTGGAGACGCCGCGGTTTTCGGGGACATCTTCCCAGCAAAGACACAGTGCAACACAGCCAAGCGAAGACCTCAGCCAGTCAAAAGCCATTGGAATGGAAAAACACTTATCATGTTCCGACGGCTAGATTTAAAATGCAACTCCTTTTCGGATGAACAAATGAAACGCGTTTCCGGTTTACGTCCATCGCGATTTCTCATATCGCCGTCTGTTCGCCGCTTTCCCGCCTTGACGCATCGGCTGCTGTCGTTTGAAAACATCTCAACAATCCTTGTTTTAGTTCTTTCGAGCTGAATCTTTCGAAATTCAAGAGAACTTCTACTTATCTGTTTTCGATGTTTTGATTTGGTATGTTTTTGACACGTTTTTCTTTGGTTTGTTCTGTAATTTTACGCTCGCTCGCAATTGTTTATTGTTTTCGCACTGTGCTAGGTTATAGAGTGTGTTTGTGTATTTCTTTTCTTCCTGAAGAACAAATTTTCTCGTGGTCGCCCGACTAATGAATCGAAGTAAATTCACTACCGCCTCTGTTTTTCAGGTGTACTGTCACAATGCGTCTGACGTGTATTGTATGTCGAGAACTTACGCTCCCCAGTGAGGATATCCATGGAGCTCTTTGCGGTCACTTTTTCCACTATACCTGTTGGATCGGATGGCTTGAGAGGTATGGTTTCCATTTTTCATTGCCCCCACTGGTGTAACCTTGTGATATGTCTAATATTTTCACTATCTTGACAGGTCCAAGACGTGTCCACAATGCCGTAAGAAAACTACAGAGAAGCAGTTATTCAGGCTCTATTTTAATTTGGCTGAAGGTGAAGGGGAAGAAGTCGAAGATGCTGCGGCTATAAATAATAAGCTGGATTCGCTTTCTTTCAATCTCCGCTGCAAAGAAAGAGATCTTGCATCTGTTAAAGAAGAACTGGATAAAGAGCTAAATGTGAACAAAGGGCTAAGGTATTAATCAATGCATTCAGTATCTTCAAGTTGCAGGTAACCAATCAATTTTCTATTGCTGAACCTTTGTATTTCAATCTACAGAAATGAAATTGTGAAGTACAAAAAGAAAATGGATGATGCTGATACTCATCGACAATGTTTAGAGGAAAAGGTAACTTATCTGCGACTGCAAGCCAAAGATGCAGAGCAAGCTAAAGCCAAAGTTTCATCTCTTCAAACAAAACTTGACAGACTTTCAAGGTACCAGGATCCTATCAAATGAACAAAGTATTTAATAGCAGCAAAAATACTATCCACTGTTAAACCCTGTTATCCTCTGTTTTAGAATGGAAACAATTATTCATGGTAATGTTGAAGATGTGCAGGCGGTACTAGATACAACCACTTTCTCTCAAGAAGGAATGCGAAGTCTTGCCTTATTCACATCTAGTTTAAAGCGGTAATGATATTATTTTTTCGTTTCATTTCAGTGCAGCTTTTTCCTTTTTTAATTGTTTATTTGCTTTAATTTCTATAATAGAGCTCTTGAAGAATCCAAAGAGCGTCGAGAACAAATGAAAGAATCTCATAATGCTGATAAGAATGAGATACGCAAGTTAAGACAAGAAATTAGAGAACTGAAAGCAGCCTTAGAAACTGCAGATAGCACAAAGCAGTAAGTTCTTTCCCTCTGTTACTTTAACTTCTAAAAATCAAACAAATGAAATTATTGCTGTCTGTTTGCAGGCACTTGGAAAGTGACATCCGCCATCTAGAGCAGGAGAAGAAAAGCCTAACTGAAAAAATAAACTTTTTGGAGAAAGCAATTCTATCACCCAGCTCTGATAATGTGCGGGACAAAGCGCTCAGGAGGCTGATCACAGAGAGCCCTGCACCCGAATACCTCAAGCGGATGCGAGAAGACGACGAGACCACAGATGACGATAGTCACACCCCTGTCATAGTAAGTGTATATTCAAGTTCTAAGTTCCAAATTAGATTTTTATCTCCATCTCTTTCTTACCTGAGGTTTCTTTCAGGCTGGCCCAGGGAGAAGTTTCTCACAGTCCCAGACTGAGAATATACCCTCGCAGCAAGCCAAGCGACTGGAGCTGGACGGTTCGCCAGCCTTGGGAGTCCGGCCCCTCATTGTGAAGGGCTCTGGTGTGCCGTTGAAAAAGACTCAATCCATGCCTGCTGAGTTCAACAAGATGAATATATTTAGCAAGAGGCTGCAACCTTCCAACCTCAAAGCTCCGTTACGGCCCACATCACAATTTGGTGCAGGGTATGATGGCCTGGGGGGCCATTCGGCTGCTGATGAGTTCCCTGTGCCTAGCCCGAAACCTTTAAAGAAGCTAAAGCCCGCCGGTCCACCCAAATTCAAAAAACTAACTGCCCCAGCAGGAGTCCCCAAGCTGGACAAATTTGATGGATTTTTTTGAGTTTGAAGGCAACATTTTATTATGTTTTATGGAAAGAATGTTGTTTGTTATAAGTGCCTTTGTTAAAATGCTGTTTCTATATTTTGAATTAATTATTGTTGAGAGATGTTAATTTTAACATTGATATATTTTTTGTAATAAAGTAACTTCACTGGCTGTGGTGTATGTGTGTGCTGCATTCTTGGTTTTCTATCAATGTATATAGTGCTTGTTTGTAAAATGTTGTGATTTAATTGTCAGACCCTGTACAATCAATGTAATTTTGAAGTAAACTTAATATTTTGAGACTTTTAGCTTCTGCAAGTGCTCTCTCTTTCCCATCCCTGCCAAGGTATCAAAGTGATCAGAGAAGGGCTTTCTGTGATGAAAGTCCGCTTGTTAGGTGACTTGAGTGTCCACAGTGCGCCACACAGTGGGCCAGAAGTCCGGTGGAGGCGGCCAAAATTCGAGACGCGTTTTGAGCTCCAGAGTCGCCAAATGGGACCCGAAGCGAGCGTGTGATCCCACCAATGCATTGCTCTCCGAACGAAGAATCCAGTGGTGAGGTCACATGTTTCGTTCGCGTCGAGTTTAGCGACTCCGGAGCTCAAAGCGCGTCTAGAGTTTTGGCCGCCAGCGCCGGTCCCCTGGCCCACTGTGCGCCACCACCTGCTGTCACTGCGTTGAGCGGTGGCCAACGAACGGAAGGGCCTTGCCTCGTCAATACCCCGCGCGAGTCCCACGAGCAGGGTGTAGCGACGAGGGAAGTCTTTCGCCCGCACGGGAACTCGAACCGAACGTGTGACCCTACCAATGGATTCCTCGTTCGAGGGGCAATCCACTGGTGCGGTCACACGTTCGGTTCGAGTCCCATTCAGCGACTCTGGAGCTCAAAACGCGTCCAGAATTTCGACCGCGTCCACCGGTCTTCTAGCCCACTGTGTAGTAAGCGAGGGAGCGCCTGGCAGGTAGGCAACGCTCGGACAAGCACCGCGCGCCACCACGAGCTACGCGATTCAGAAGAGTCGTTTCGCCACTCTGTCTCTGTCACACTCACGGGGCTGTCCTTTAGGGTGCGAGGGTGACCGGTTTTGCCTGACTGAAGTAGGCAACCCTTTCGACAAGAATGCATCTTGGCGACAAGGGGGCGATTTTTTCCCAGGTTGTGGCAGCGTTGCCACGACAGTGGGAAAATTCGCCACGATTCAGTGGATTGCCATCCTGCCCGCCTTCTCGGCACCGTGCTTTTGCTTGTCAAAGTTGTCAACGGTTGTCAACCCCTCGGACACTGATTCTTCGTGGCAAATTTTGCCTTTTGTGACGACAATACTGTTCTGCTGTCTCCATCCTGCAGCCTCTCCCTCTGAGGATCTGCCTGGCAACAAGGGGGGTAAGGCCGCAGACTGATTCCGAGAGTCGTTTTCATCGCCCTGTCTCTCTCGCACCACTAAGGGACGCCCAAGAGTGCGAGAAAGACAGAGCGACGAGAACGACTCTCGGAGTCAGTGTGCTGGTCAGGCCTGCCGATTCGGCACCTGTTGACCATTCCAATGAGCGGCCAAATTGTCGAGGCTGCTCACGTTGGGCTAGTCTCTGGGCCAGGCCAGGGGTCTCAGAGATGCTCAGAGAGCAGACTACGCACAGCGGGCCAGAAGA
Source organism: Thrips palmi (assembly GCF_012932325.1). Classification (NCBI taxonomy): domain Eukaryota; kingdom Metazoa; phylum Arthropoda; class Insecta; order Thysanoptera; family Thripidae; genus Thrips; species Thrips palmi. The sequence continues at coordinate 23,869 of NW_023144630.1, read as the reverse complement.
CCGGTGGAGGCGGTCAAAACTCTAGACGCGTGTTGAGCCCCAGAGTGGCTAAATGGGACTCGGACCGACCGTGTGACCCCACCAATGGATTCCTCGTTCGGAGAGCAATCCATTGGTGGGGTCACACGTTCGGTTCGAGTCCTATTTAGCGACTCTGGTGATCAAAACGCGTCCGGAGTTTTGGCCGCCTCCACCGGTCTTCTGGCCCACTGTGCTACGCCCCCAATCCCAATCTGCAGACTGATTCCGAGAGTCGATTTCGTCGCTCTGTCTCTCTCGCACTCGCGAGGCGTCCCGCGTGGGTGCAAGAGAGACGAAAAGACTCTCTGAATCGGTCTGCTGTTTCGAGTGCCGCACTACTCGGCCGAAGCGGGCCGAAGGTAGCCGAAGTGGAGGCGAGATCGGATCGGAGGAAGGGCATCGGAATGGTGCCGTTTTGGAGCTGCAGACTGATTCCGAGAGTCGTCTTCGTCGTTCTGTCTCTCTCACACTCACGGGCGGCGAACCGCATCGGTGCGAGAGAGGCAGAGCGACGAAGACGGCTCTCGGAATCAGTCTGCCGACACCCCCACAGCCCAGTTCAATAAAAACAAACGGATTTCTGAGGGGAAGGGACACGCGGCCCTGTTCTCGGGCAGTGAACCGGCTCCGCCCCTTTAACCTTTTACGAAAGAGCGAGTGATCGAATGATCTAATAAACGATTGAATGAATACACTGGCAAAAACAAAGGCATAAACCTACGCCCTCGGTGGCGCACAGTGGGCCAAAAGACCAGTGAAGGCGATCAAAATTAATCCCGAACGCGTTTTGAGCTCCAGAGTCGCTCAATGGGCACTCGAACCCGAACCGACCGTCCACCAATGGATTTGCTCCTCGAACGAGGAATCTATTGGTGGGGTCATACGTTCGGTTCGAGTCTTTCAGGCCCCTCAAGGGCGTAACGTTATGCCTTTGAAAGGCCATGACAATTTTGCATGTAGTCCTATACTAATTCACTCGCCTTCTAGAGACGTGAACCGATAAACCCCGTACCAGGGGCGTAAATCGTAAATCGGGCATACCTTTTATGACTTTGTTTTTCCCGTGGAAGTTAATGGAATGAACGAAAAGGAATGGTAAGGAAGAGTAACGAATGAATACAAACACGAATGCCAGTTGAATCCTGAACGAATGCGAATGCTCGAATGATCGAATCAAAGCTCGAATGGTTGAATGAGTGCTCGAATGATTGAATGAATACTCGAATGATTGAATGAATGCTAGAATGGTTGAATGAACGCTCGAAGGATTGAATGAATGCTGGAATGATTGAATGAATGCTCAAATGATTGTATGAATGCTCGTATAATTGAATGAATGCTCGAATGATTGAATGAATGCTCGAATGATTGAATGAATGCTCGAATGATTGAATGAATGCTCGAATAGTTGAATGAACGCTCGGATGATTGAATGAATTATCGAATGATGGAATGAATGAATGCTCGAATGATTAAGTGAATGCTCGAATAATTGAATGAATGCTCGAGTGATTGAATGAATGCTCGAGTGATTGAATGAATGCTCGAATGATTGAATGAATGCTCGAATGATTGAATGAGTGCTCGAATGCTCAAATGATTGTAATGCTCGTATAATTGAATGAATGCTCGAATGATTGAATGAATGCTCGAATGCTCAAATGACTGTATGAATGCTCGAATGATTGAGTGAATGCTCGACTTATTGAATGAAATGATCGACTGATGGAATGAATGAACGCTCGAATGATTGAATGAATGCTCGAATAGTTGAATGAACGCTCGGATGATTGAATGAATGATCGAATGATGGAATGAATGGATGCTCGAATGAACGCACGAAAGCCGAGAGGGGGGGTGGAGAGAGAGAGAGAGAGGGAGAGAGAGAGAGAGAGAGAGAGAGAGAGAGAGAGAGAGAGAGAGAGAGAGAGAGAGAGAGGCGCGTGTGTCCGTGTGGGTCCGTGCGTCGCCGTGTGTCATGGCGACTCTATAAGAGGCTGCGGCGTGGCGGCTTCGTGCCCAGTCGAGCGTGCGTGCGGTGAGGCGGAGTGTCGCGCCGAGACGTCCCCGAGCCGCTGCCCAGAGACAGCGAGCGCGCAGCGCGCAGCGCGCCAGCCCCGGCGCCAGTGGACGCGGTCGCGCACCTCGCGGACGCGGGCCTTCGAGACAGCGAGGCACAGCGAGGCGAAGCCGAAGGCGCAGCCATGCGGCGACTGGGGGGACTTGGACCCGGGGCGGTGCTCCTCGCGGTGGCCATGGCGGCCCTGCTGCCGGAGGCCGCCGTCGGCGCGTCGCACGCCCTGGACCACGGTAAGGCGAGCCCGCAGCACAGTGGGCCAAGGCGGCCAAAACCCCAAACGCGTTTAGAGCTCCAGAGTCGCTAAATGGGACGCGAACCGAACGTGTGACCCCACCAATGGATTGCTCTCCGAACGAGGAATCCACTGATGGGGTCACACGCCCGGTTCGAGTCCCGCGCGACTCTGCAGCTCAAAACGCGTCTAGAGTTTCGGCCGCCGGCGCCGGTCCTCTCGCCCACTGTGCTCCGCAGTGCAGGCTGTGCACTTTCGAGAGCGAGCGTCGTGTGTTTCGCGCGGAGGCATGTGACGAAGAATAGGGAAGGGGGGGGGGCGACATTTGAGGACGAATGGGGGTAGGGCCGCTACCCTCGCCCGCTTGGCGAACAGCCAGGTGTCCATGTGTCGAGCACGGCGCGCCCGGCCGCCGCGCCCCGCCCCGCCCCGCCCCGCCCCACCCCACCCCATCCCGCCCCGCCCCACCCCGCCGTTCAGCGGGGGTTCGCGCCCTGGGCCGTTCTCGTCTCCGTTTCCGTAAACAAGTCCTCGATGTAGTTAACGAGAAGCCGCGGTGAAATAAATTCGTCCGCACTGTAAATTTGTATCTCAGGCCGGGCCTGGGACTGGCTGACAGACGACCGCGACGACACGGCACGCGCGTCTTTCAAATTTTCAATCTTAAAAAAAAGAATTAAAATTAAAAATTGGCTGATATCTCTTTGCATTTGCCGGTGTGGCACTCTGTACCTTGTTGCGAATTGCCTACGCCACCGTAAAGTGTCAAAAGCTTCGGCCATCGTGTCCAAGGTCGCTAAATATTTGAAGGGGGCTCGGCCTGCCGGTGTGCTGGCGACGGCCTGCCGCACAGTGGGCCAGAAGACCGGCGCAGGCGGCCAAAACTCATGACGCGTTTTGAGCTCCAGAGTCGCTAAGCAGGACTCGAACCAAACGTGTGACCCCACCAATGGATTCCTCGTTCGAAGAGCAATCTATTGGTGGGGTCACACGTTCGGTAGTCCCATTCAGCGACTCTGGAGCTCAAAACGCGTCTAGAATTTCGACCGGCTCCACCGATCTTCTGGCCCACTGTGTGCCGACGGGCTGCCGACGGCGTGCTGTCCAACAAGTGTGTGCGGCAGGTCAACACGGCCTCGGCCGGCCTCGGCCACGCGACACTTTTGAAGCCAGGCCTCTGTCCGGCCGTAAAGACGCGCCGCCGCCACCTTAAAATACGACCCGTTCAAAAATAGCTCCGCCGAATGGCATTTTAGTTTATTTTTCGGAACAGTGTACCGATGGCCGTAAGTCGCGCCCGCTGGGTCCGTAGTGAGTGGCGAAGCTAGGGCGAGTGGAGTTGAAAAATTGGCATGCTCCCTGGTCCGTTGAGTCTGAGTGATGACGTCATCGGTTTCAGGGGTCATCAGCCGTGGAGCACAGTGTGCTAGAAGACCGGTGGAGGCAGCCTAAATTCTAGACGCGTTTTGAGCTCCGAAGTCGCTAAACAGGACTCGAACCGAACGAGTGACTCCAACAATGGATTGCTCTCCGGACGAGGATATTGGTGGGGTCACAGGTTTGGTTCGAGTCTTGTTTAGCGACTCCGAAGCTCAAAATTTGTCTTGAATTTTGGCCGCCTCCACCGGTCTTCTGGTCCACTGTGCGGCGCCCCGTTGTAGCTCTTGCGGCATTGTTGTTTAGGCCAATTACATACTTTTACCAAAAATAAAGCTGTTTATTGCAAGGGGGTTGCTGTCTACTGGCTTGCTTACACGGCGGCCTCTTAAGCGGCGGAACCGCCTGGCGGGTAGGCAGTCCCGGACGCAGCCCTGTTCGACGGGACGGCCTACCTAGCTCCGTAAGGGGCCATGGCCGCGCGTTGACGGAAGTGCGACATTGGTGCTGTGGTTCTACCACTCTCAACTCAAAACCTCTCAAATTATTATAGACCTTTCAAAGGAAAAAAACGGAAATTACCTAGTTCAAAAATTACGAAGTTTTTTAAAATACTACGTAATTTTTGAACTGTTTCCGCGAAACAAACTCAAAATACTGTTTATGGTTTTAAGCTTGCACCGACTGTAGGAAAATTTGGGTACCCTATCCTCGGAACAAAGGAAAATTTACTTCACCATAAACCTCCAAACAAGGAAAATTTAGTAAATTTTCCTTGTTTCAATTAACTTTTTCATTTCAAGAAAGGTTTTTGTCTCTCTTTTTAGTGTGCAAGCGTTGACGAGGGTCTTGTTGTTCCAGAGCTGGGTGCCAGCCTGGAGGCGGCGCTCCAGGAGGACAGTGTGGTGGTGGCCTGGACGCACCTCAAGCCCCGCGGCAAGAAGAACGCCCCGGAGACGCTGCTGGCCCTGGACTTCCCCGGCTCCGAGGGCAAGTTCGTCCTGACGCTGGACAGGCACGAGAAGAAGGGTGAGTGGCACTCGGCGCGCCGCACAGTGGGCCAGAAGACCGGTGGAGGCGGCCGAAATCCCGGACGCGTTTCGAGCTCCAGAGTCGCTAAATGGGACTCGAACCGAACGTGTGACCCCACCAATGGATTGCTCTTCGAACGAGGAATCCATTGGTGGGGTCACACACTCAGTTCGAGTCCTGTTCAGCGACTCTGGAGCTCGAAACGCGTCTAGAGTTTTGTTCACCTCCGCCTGTCTTCTGGCCCACTGTGCAGTGTAAATTATTCTCACATGCGAGCAAAACGTGGCTACCTGTCCTGTCGATCGTGTGGGTACTTCTCGGTGCCGAAACCGCGTGCTGTGAATCCCGCATCCCTCCGTGGGAGTGGGGCCCACCGGGGCCCACCGGGGCCCACTGGGGCCGACTGGGGCCGACTGGAGCCCACTGGGGCCCACTGGGGCCCGCTGGGGTGCCGTCCCTCCCAGGGACATGCACGCAAGGTGACTCCGATAAGGCAAGGCGGGCTGTGCGCGCCTGTCGGCTCATTCCGAGCGTAACGTCTCTCCCTTCCTCTCTCTCGCACTCATGGGGCGCTCCTTATACGTCCTTATAGGTGCGAGAGAGACAGACCGACGAGAGCACCCGTTCGGCATCGGCCTTTTGGCACAGCCTTCGAAGTGCCTCGTGCCTTCGCTTTGCCTTGGCGTTGCCTTGGCCTCACGCCTCCGGACTATGCCTCCAGGCCACTGGGCCCCGAGCGGGCATGCCGAACACGCACGCTGGAGAGAGAGGGAGAGAGAGAGAGAGAGAGAGAGAGAGAGAGAGAGAGAGAGAGAGAGATAGAGAGAGAGAGAGAGAGAGAGAGAGAGAGAGAGAGAGAGAGAGAGAGAGAGAGAGAGAGAGAGAGAGAGAGAGAGAGAGAGAGAGAGAGCAGCACCGTTCGGAATCAGCTTGCTGATCCGCCCTGCCGACTGATTCCACTCATCGTTTTCGTCGTTCTGTCTCTCTCACTCTCCTGGGGGGCGTCTCGTATGGGCATGGGTGCGAGAGGGACAGAGCGACGGGGCCCGAGGCACAGTGGGCCAGAAGACCAGTGGTGGCGGACAAAAACTCTAGACGCGTTTTGAGCTTCAGAGTCGCTAAGCAGGACTCGAACCGAACGTGTGACCCCACCAATGGATTGCTCTCCGAACGACGAATCCATTGGTGGGGTCACACGCTCGGTACGAGTCCCATTCAGCGACTCTGGAGCTCAAAACGCGTCAAGGGTTTTGGCCGCCTCCGCCGGTCTTCTGGCACACTGTGCGACGGGGCCTGGTGGCGCACGTCCCTATTTGGCGAGATGCATCGCCACTCTTTGGGCCGAGTCAGACGAGTCAGACCGTCACCGCCCGTCGATCCAGCACGGGCCAGCATCCAGCTCGTCACGCACTGGCTTTATTGCACTGCTGTCGAAACGACCGCGGCTGCCTCAGCCGTCGAGAGAGAGAGAGAGAGAGAGAGAGAGAGAGAGAGAGAGAGAGAGAGAGAGAGAGGAATACACTTCGTTCGGAATCGGCCCGCAGGCCGGGTGCCCCCTCAGGCACCAGGTGTCCCACAGCGGATCCGCGTGGCACGGAGCGGGGCGGGGCGGCGACAGGCCGCGTGGGTGCCGCGCGGGGGTCGCGAGGATGTCCAGACACTCACACGTGAGGAATGTCAAAGCCGGAGAAGTCAAGTCGGGAGAGGCACTGCCACCGCACTGCCAAACTCGCGAACCGGCGGCTCCTCTTTTTTTCCACACGAAGTGAATCAGCTGTTAAAACGTTGAATCTCGATCGCAGCCAAGTCAGAAGGCAGCTGTAGCGAGAAGTAGTAGTTTTGTCCTCGCGGCAGTCTGATTCCGCGAGAGCCGTTGCCGCATATCGTCCTGACAGTGACCACTGAACAGTGGGCCAGAAGACCGGTGGAGCCGGCTAGAATTCTAGACGCGTTTTGAGCTCCAGAGTCGCTAAATGGGACTCGAACTAAACATGAGACACCACCGAGGGATTCCTCGTTCTGAGAGCAATCCATTGGTGGGGTCACACGTTCGGTTCGAGTCCCATTTAGAGACTATGGAGCTCAAAACGCGTCCGGGCTTTGGCCGCCCCCACCGGTCTTCTGGCCCACTGTGCCGGCTTCTACTTGACCCTCCTCCTGACCCGAATATGCCTCTGCGTACAGTGCAGTGCACATGAAGTGCCACACCACACGGCGGGCCCGACAGCCAAATCCCCTTGTGTCGCCCCGGTGGTGTGAGTGGGTGTCTCTGCTGTGGTTTTGACCGGGAATGCCGTGTGTCGCGGGGTGGGCCCCGCGGGGGGAGGGGAGGGGGAGGGGGGAGACATGCGTGAGTGGGGCGGGGCATCTGGGGGCTTATTTTGGGCCTTGCATTGGAAGCAAGTTAAGAAGAAGAAAAAAATGAAACGGTTGTAAATTCGACGCTGCTGCCGTGTCTCGTTGATCCCATGACAGCTCGCCCCCCCTCTCTCTCTCTCTCTGCCACGTGGCGCGTGGGTGGGGAGCGAACCAGGTTAAAGGATGAGTGACAAACGGCGGCCGGTCCTGCCACTGTAAAAGGACCGGCTTTGCCTGCCTTTGCCGCGCAGACTTTCCGTCCACTCTCGACAATGGTGAGCATCGCGTCCTCCTTGTCGCGCTTCTTGCTCAACGCGGTGTGTTGCACGCACACTGCAATTTTAAAAAAATATTTGCCATTTTGATTTTAAATTTGCCCGCCGCTTTGATTTGGCGCTTGCCGTGGTCCTTGGTCGTCGACGGATGACGGCGAGCACTGGGCCAAAAGACCGGTGGAGGCGGTCGAAATCCCGGACGCGTTTTGAGCTCCAGAGTCGCTAAACAGGACTCGAATCGAACCTGTGACCCCACCAATGGATTGCTCTTCGAACGAGGAATCCATTGGTGGGGTCACGCGTTCGATTCGAGTCCCATTCAGCGACTCTGGAGCGCAAAACGCGTCTGGATTTTTGGCCGCCTCCACCGGTCTTCTGGCCCACTGTGCGGCGTGCTGGAGTCCCACCACTGCACTGCTTCTTTTGTTTTTGATTTTAATCCGCCTGCCGCTCTGATTGGGCGCTTGCAGTGGTCCTGGACGTGACGACGGAGGACGGCGAGCTGCAGTCGCAGCACTGGGCCGTGGACCCGCTGTCGCCCGAGGAGCCCATCAAGAACATGGTCCTCTACCTGGACCAGCGGCAGCCCGGCGCGCGCGCCCGCCTCTACGTGGACTGCGAGACGCAGGGCTCGCTCAACCTGCGCCGCACGCCCAGGGAGCTGTTCAACGCCGTGGAGGCCGAGGCCAAGACCGTGCACGTGGTAGGTGCCGAAGCGTCGTCACTGTAACGCGGAAGTGGTCACTCTAGTGCGGAAGTGGCGGTCACTCTAACGTGGAAGTGGTGGTCGCTCTAACGCGGAAGTGGCGGTCACTCTAACGGTTGTAGTGCTGGTCACTCTAAGGCGTATTTGGTGGTTACCCTAACGCGGAAGTGATCACTCTAGCGCGGAAGTGGCGGTCACTCTAACGTGGAAGTGGTGGTCACTCTATCGCGGAAGTGGTGGTCACTCTAGCTTAAGGCGGAAGTGGTGGTCTTACTAACGCTGCAGTGATTACTCTGTCGTGGAAGTGATGGCCACTCTAACGCAGAATTGAAGCCACGGAGAAGTGATGGCTTTTCCAATGCAGAAGTGATGGCCACTCTAAAAGAGAATTGTCACTCTAACGCGGAGTGGCCACTCTAACCGAGCCCGTTCTTCCCTTCCACAGAGCCGTGAGAGGAAGCACGCCGTGGAGGTGCACGGCGCCATGCACGCCAGCCTGATGCTGGACAAGCTGGACTGCCCCAAGCAGGAGGACCGCATGGTGGCCATCGAGCCGGACGGCTCTGGACGGCCGGGCGAGCGCGGCCCGCAGGGCAACGAGCTGTACCCCAACAGAGGTAAGGGCCAAAACAGTGGACGCGGACGCGTTGTGAGCTCCAGAGTCGCTATAAATGGGACTCGAACCGAACGTGTGACCCCACCAATGGATTGCTCTCCGAACGAGAAATCCATTAGTGGCGCCACTCGTTCGCTTCCAGTCCCATTTAGCGACTCTGGAGCTCAAAACGCGTCTCTAGAGTTTTGATTACCTGTGCCGATCTTCTGGCCCACCAATAAACTCCCACACTGAAACGAAAAAATCTAGACTTTGATTTCAATTCCCCAAACTGTTGGTTTAAATTTTTTTGTATTTGTGTTTGCAGGAGACATTCCAATCCTTCACGGCTGTGACGAATGTGACAAGGGTGAGTGGGCGCCGCTGCTAAGACTCAACGTGGTTCAAATCCAGCAATCGTTATTAATTTGCAATTTTTTTCACAATTTTAAATATTTTTTCTGGATATTCTTGATGGCATTCAGCCTGTGGGTGTGCATGCGAGTGTCCTCAGTGTTGCCAGGCAAAGACTCCGACGATGCACTCGTGTTGAAAGGGTTGCCGACCTCAGCCAGCCTTCTAGGCGATTGCTCAAGCAGGCGTAGCCGAGCAGGGGTACCAACTCAAGATAATCATTGCACGTCTAGTTGGTAATCAGTGAAATAATCAACATCATCCAATGAAATAATGGCAATCATACTTTCGGGGATTCAATCACTTTTGACCATTTTTGCGAGACCACTGCTCCCAAACTATCAGCGGTCAAAGCCTTCCCGAGGCAGGGCATAAAAGAGTAGGGTCTTCAGAATAGTAAGGCGTCGAGGGAGGCCTTTGACCGCAACTAAATTGGATGCAGTGACCTCTCAAAGTCGGCAAAAACGGTGATTTTCTGAAATTCATACACTTTTTGACCATTTTTGCGAGACCACTGCTCCCAAATTATCAGCGGTCAAAGCCTTCCCGAGGCAGGGCATGAAAAAGTAGGGTCTTCAGAATAGTAAGGCGTCGAGGAAGGCCTATAACCGCAACTACATTTGACGCAGTGGCTGCCCAAAGTCACCAATATTGAATTACCGACACTTTAACAGCTTTCCGAGGTGGGCGCTCAAATAATCCCCAATATTTCCCAATAATCAACATAATAACCTCCTATAATCAGTGATAAATAATAAAATAATCAAAAGAAATCACATGTAATCATACTCTAAATATAATCAGTGTACATGAAAATCTTGAGTTGGTTACCCCTGTAGCCGAGCAGGCAGGCAGGCTGAGGTTGGCAACCCTTCCGACGCTGGTGAGTTGGTGAGTCGTTGAAATTTTGGGTGGCGACACTGAGTGCCCTTGACCTTGTCCGGCGTGCCGACAGACTTGCTGGTGAAGACCCTGGACGACCTGATCAACGCGATGAAGCGCTTGCGCGAGGAGATGGAGTACCAGGTTGGTGGTTGCGCCGACAGGAACGCGCAGTTGAGGGCCGAGCACGCGTGCGACATCATGCAAGTAAGGATCCGGCTCTGAGTCCAGCCGCATGCGCCGTGTGTGTGTGCGTGTGTGTGTGTAATCCTGCACCCGCACAGTGGGCCAGAAGACCGGTGGAGGCGGCCAAATCTCCAGACGCGTTTTGAGCTCCAGAGTCGCTGAACAGGACTTGAACCGAACGTGTGACCCCACCAATGGATTCCTCTTTCGGAGAGCAATCTATTGATGAAGTCACTCGCTTCGTTCGAGTCCCATTTAGCGACTCTGGAGCTCAAAATGCGTCTCGAACTTTGGCCGCCTCCACCGGTCTTCTGGACCACTGTGACCCGGTTCGCACGCACCACTGCACCCTGACCACCACAACAACGGCGGCTCCGACCCGCTTGTGGATAATTTGGCTGCTGCTGACCAGAAAGCCTCCTTATGCATGTGTGTGTATTTGTGTTGTCAGACGAAGAGTAGTCTGAGATTTTTCGCAGATGAAATACACTGTACTATGACAGTGGTGTCTCTTCGTTTCAATTGCCTGCAATAACTCTGGCTCGTCGAAAGTGTAGGGCTGAGCTTCAGAGCTTAGAACCGAAAACAAGGCTCGATTTCCAACTAAAGTTGCACCCTTCAAGTAGTACTAGCTGAAGCAGCTTTCTTTAAATTCATTTGTTTTTTGTTTCACCCTTGTTGATCTACCTCTTTTTATTAACAAGCTACACGCTTAAAACCTTACGAAGTATTTTGAGCATATTTAAGGTACTAACTATTTATTTTGTTGTACAAGGAAATAGTTCGTATATTACAAAGAATTTTCTTTGATAGCTTTATATATGCTCAAAATATTCAATTTTGGGCCAGAAGACCGATGGAGTTGGTCAAAATCCCGGACTCGTTTTGAGCTCCAGAGTCGCTAAACAGGACTCGAACCGAACGAATGACCCCATCAATGGATTGCTCATCGAACGAGGAATCCATTGGTGGGGTCACACGCTCGGTTTGAGTCCCATTCAGCGACTCTGGAGCTCAAAACGCGTCCGTGGTTTCGACCGCCTCCACCGGTCTTCTGGCCCACTGTGCGCCGGAGCCGCCTTCTGACGTCGCCCCGTTTGTTCCGCAGCGGACCGAGACGCGGCAGCTCCGCGAGATGCTGGAGCAGTGCGAGCTCTGCAAAGGTAAAGCCCCGCGCAGCGCGCCGCGCAGGCAGCCGGACTGGCGGCCGGACTCACCATCTGTCGTGGGCGCGCTGCGGCACCCAGGTGGCGTGCACAGTGTGCCGCACAGTGCGCCGCACAGTGTGCCGCACAGTGTGCACTCCAGCCAGCCCCGCCTGATGGGGTGGGGCAGGCGCAGGCAGAGAGACAAGGACCACAAGTAGGGCTGCTTACTCTAAAAAAGCATTACAACAACCAAAAACAAAACAAAAAAAAACTTGATATATTTTCTGGGCTCTAAATTTTTGATTCCGTCAGGTTTCCGGGCCCGTTTTAACTTTAACCGAGTTAGCGAAAAGAAGGAGACATGTGCTTTTTTTAAGTGATAACTTTAATGAACGATTCATTCCGAGAACTTCATTCCTGTGTGAGGAAATTTAATTTTTTATACTTCGTTCTCTCTTTTTTATTATGATCGCAATCTATTGAGCTGTGATAACCATGTACGCTCGAACAATGCGAATAAAGGTACGTTCTTTCAAATACCACGAGATTTTTCTCTTCATTTTTTTTTACCATTTTTTTCAAACCTCTCCTTCTCACAAGCACGACACGTCCTCTTCTTTTCGCAAACTCACTGAAAATGTATCGGCGTGACCCTACCAATGGATTGCTCTCCGAACGAGGAATCCATTGGTGTGGGGTCACACGCTCGGTTCGAGTCCTGTTCAGCGACTCTGGACCCCAAAACGCTCGTAGAGTTTTGGCCGCCGGCGCCGGTCTTCCGGCCCACTGTGAGGCTGCGAGAGAGACAGAGCGACCGGCACGAAGCCGAGTGAAAGACAAAGTCTGCGCCTCGCGACCACCCCGGCGAGACTTTACAAGATGTCGATCTTGTCGGCTCGGACGCCACTAGCGGGCCATCCGCTCTCCAACAAGGCAACACCGGCACCGCCCGGCACCGCCCCCGCCGTCCACCATTTGTCCGGCCGGCCCAGCAGACTGATTCCGAGAGTCCTTTTCGTCGCGCTGTCTCTCTCGCACCCGTACGGGACGCCCCATGAGTGCGAGAGAGACAGAGCGACGAAAACGACTCTCAGTCTGCAGTGGTCGGGCCTGCCCCGCCGGACATGGGGACGGCTTCTTTACGAGTCTCGGACTCTCAGACACGCCCCGGTCGGCCACTCATTGCCTCCAAATAGAGGCAAAAGAGACACGAGAGGCGGCATCGCATAACGCGACGCGGGATTCGGGGAAAACGAAAAGGACAGCAGACCGATTCCGAGAGTCGTCTTCGTCGCTCCGTCTCTCTCGCACTCACGGGGCGTGTCTTATCGGTGCGAGAGAGACAGAGCGATGGAGACGACTCTCGGAATCGGTCTGCGGACCGGACCTGATTCGTACACGGTGTGTCGCGAGACGGGGGAGGGGCAGAGGGGGCGTTAAAGTTGAGGGGGAGGTGGGGCGAGGGGTCAGGGGGAGGGGGGAGGGGAAGGGGGTAGGGTCGGGGGAAGAAGAAGATACGGCTGTGCCGTTTGCATATTGACTTTCTGGAAACAAAACAACAAAATCGTGCGAGAAATGTGGGCCCGGTCGCTCCTAACTAAATAAACCCAATCTCTCTATAAATCCAAAAAACTAAAATAAATTATTGTCAGGAAAACACGGACTCATTCGTAAAACAATTCATTACTTTTCTAGCCTCTGGACTTTGTCAGTCAAATCATTCTGAACCACTTGTAATAATTTTCAGACCATCATCAGTGCTCGCTCAAACCCTCTATTCTTAAGTTACTGGCACGCTGCCCAATGATAAGTTGCGGATCCCACAGTGGACCAGACGACCGAAGCCGACGGCCAAAACTCAAGACGCGCTTTGAGCTGCAGAGTCGCTAAGGAGGACTCGAACCGAGCGTGTGACCCCACCAATGGATTCCTCGTCCGGAGAGCAATCCATTGGTGGGGCCACACGTTCTCTCCGAGTCCCATTTAGCGACTCTGGAGCTCAAAACGCGTCCGGGGTTTCGACCGCCTCCGCCGGTCTCCTGGCAAATCCGCTGTGCCCCTTGCAGGAGGCGAGCCCGCGGCCATCCGCATCACCTGCGAGAGCCAGCCGTCGCCCTGCTTCCCGGGCGCCGAGTGCCGCGACACGCCGGAGGGGCCCCGCTGCGGCCGCTGTCCGCAGGGCTACGTCGGCGACGGCCGGAACTGCAAGCCCGGCTACACGTGCGCGGAGAGGCCCTGCTTCCAGGGCGTGCGTTGTTACGACACTGTGGAGGGCGCGCAGTGCGGACCCTGCCCCGCCGGCTACCAGGGCGACGGCCAGCGGTGCACTCCGCGCAACGGCTGCGAGAACAACCCGTGCTGGCCAGGTGAGTGCCCTGGTCACAGGGCCAGAAGACTAGTGCACAGTGGGCTAGAAGACCGGCGGAGACGGCCAAAACTCTTGACGCGTTTTGAGCTCCAGAGTCGCAAAGCAGGCCTCGAACCGAACGTGTGACCCCACCAATGGATTCCTCGTTCGGAGAGCAATCCATTGATGGGGTCACACGTTCGGTTCGAGGCCTGCTTAGCGACTCTGGAGCTCAAAACGCGTCTAGGGTTTTGGCCGCCTCCACCGGTCTTCTGGCCCACTGTGCGGTGGAGGCGGCCAAAACTCTAGACGCGTTTTGAGCTCCAGAGTCGCTAAGTGAGACTCGGCGGTTCGTTGACGCTTTTCGCGTTTTTTCCTGTTCCAGGCGTGCAGTGCCACCCCCTGCAGGACCACCCCTTCTACCGCTGCGGGAACTGCGCCGCCGGCTTCACCGGTAACGGAACCACCTGCCACGACCTGGACGAGGTTCGTCTCTCTCTCTCTCTCTCTCTCTCTCTCTCGTTGTCATGTACCTTAAATCAATCAATCAATCCATCAATCATCAATCAATCAATCAATCAATCAATCAATCAATCAATCAATCAATCAATCAATCAATCAATCAATCAATCAATCAATCAATCTCTTTCTCTCTCTCTCTCCCTCTCTCTCTCTCTCTCTCTCTCTCTCTCTCTCTCTCTCTCTCTCTCTCTCTCTCTCTCTCTCTCTCTCTCTCTCTCTCTCTCTCTCTCTCTCTCTCTCTCTCTCTCTCTCTCTCTCTCTCTCTCTCTCGAAAATTTTTCTTTAGAAAACAAGAAAAGTTAATTTTGTCTTGATCCAAAAAGTCATTTTTGTTGTTGTTGTAACCCCTGTCTTGCTTTGCGACCCGCAGTGCGACCTGGCCGAGCCGTGCGACCCGCGCGTCCGCTGCGTCAACATGCAGCCCGGCTACCGCTGCGACCCGTGCCCGCAGGGCTACACCGGCTCGCCGGGCGTGGAGGGCGTGGGCCTGGAGTACGCCGTGCAGCACCGCCAGCGCTGCAGCGACATCGACGAGTGCGCCGACGGCCGCAACGGCGGCTGCGCCCCGCACTCCATCTGCGTCAACACCGAGGTGAGCCCGCACAGTGGGCCAGAAGACCGGTGGAGGCAGCCGAAACTCCAGACGCGTTTTGAGCTCCAGAGCCGCTGAACACGACTCGAACCGAACGTGTGACTCCACCAATGGATTCCTCGTTCGGAGAGCAATCCATTGGTGGGGTCACACGTTTAGTTCGAGTCCCATTTAGCGACTCTGGAGCTCAAAACGCGTCCGGGGTTTGGGAGGGGAGGGAGGATGACGGTGAACTTGCCCTCGCCACGGGTTGGCTTCACGGCGACGGAGCTGCCGCGCCTAGCCCATATGTACCCACCGCTGGAGCCGGCTGGAGCCTGGATCGAGGCGGGGCCGGCCGGGGCCTCTGAGGATGACAGCAGGCTTCTGTCCAGCCGGCTCCCTCCGAACGCGGCTCCGTCGCGCTGTCTCTCTCGCACCTCTCCGGGCCGCCCCGTGAGTGCGAGAGAGACAGCGCGACGAAAGCGCCGCGCGGAATGAGCCGGCTGGACCGCACGGCCTTCTAAGGGCACGCCGACCGCGCGGCCCGGCCGCCGCGGTGCTCTTGTTTTCCTGCACACTGATTCCGAGAGTCGTTTTCGTCGCTCCGTCGCTCTGTCTCTCTCGCACCGCCACGGGATGAGCCATGAGGGCGGGAGAGACAGAGCGACGAAAACGACTCTCGGAATCAGTTTGCTTGGCCGCTGCTTCACCAAAGAAAGGACAAATAAAAAGGATAGAAAAAGAAAGGTCTATTTTGGTAATGTCATCAATTTGTGATGAGATTGTCATCATTTAAGAATGATGAAAATATCCCACGTTTTTGTCGCAGAGTGACAACATATTTTCACATTGTGCATGATAATGAATCGTTTTGTTTTTCGCGTGTCCAGGGCTCCTTCCACTGCGGCGGCTGCGCCAAGGGCTTCGTCGGCAACCAGACCGTCGGGTGCCACAACAAGCCCGGGCTGTGTCCGGACGGCACCGACTGCGACCAGAACGCCGACTGCGTCCGCCACACCGCCAACTCGTACCGCTGCAGGGTCAGTCAGCACACAGCAGACTCATTCCGAGAGGCGTTTTCGTCGCTCTGTCTCTCTCGCACTCGTGGGGCGCCCCGTATAGGTGCGAGAGCGACAGAGCGACGAAAACGACTCTCGGAATCAGACTGCAGCACGGTCGCCGAGGGCGGATCCAGAATCGGCCTGGGAAAGGGGGACTAGCGGCGCTTTTCGCCTCGCAGGCGAAGCGCAGTGGGCCAGAAGACGCGGCGCCGCCGGCCAAAACTGGAAACGCGTTTTGATCTCCAGAGTCGCTAAATGGGACTCGAACCGAACGTGTGACCCCACCAATGGATTGCCCTCCGCACGAGGAATCCATTGGTGGGGTCACACGTTCGGTTCGAGTCCTGTTTAGCGACTCTGGAGCTCAAAACGCGTCCGGGACTTTGACTGCCTCCACCGGTCTTCTGGCCCACTGTGCGAGGTGTTGTCGTCTTCCTCCCAATCGGGTGGCTTTCTAGGGCTCAGAGGGAGAGGGGCAAAGTTCAAGAGACGTGTGCCCCTCTTATTTCAGATCCGCCCTTGACTGTCACTTTTTCCTCAATTTTTACAATTTTCCGATTTACTACGTGGCGTTTTGTTTTTGTTGCTTTACGGTTGTTGCTCTTCGCAGTGTCGCGTCGGCTTCGCGGGAGACGGCCTCGTCTGCGGTCCGGATAGGGACTTGGACGGCTGGCCCGACTACGATCTCGGCTGCAGCTTCAGCCGCTGCCGAAAGGTGGGACTGCGGCGAGAGAGAGAGAATGAGAGAGAGAGAGAGAGAGAGAGAGAGAGAGAGAGAGAGAGAGAGAGAGAGAGAGAGAGAGAGAGAGAGAGAGAGAGAGGGAGCGGAGGGTGGAGTCACTCGGCAGTCACTCTGCACCAGGCTTTCACCCCCTACTCACTACAAACTCATTCCTAGATTCGCTGTCGTCGCTCTGTCTCTGTCGCACCCGTACGGGACGCTCCATGAATGCGAGAGAGACAGAGGGACGAGAAGGACTCTCAAGATCAGTCCACTGACACCTCCTCTTTGTGCAGGACAACTGCGTGCTGGTGCCCAACTCCGGCCAGGAGGACGCCGACAAGGACGGCCTCGGCGACGTGTGCGACCCGGACGCCGACGACGACCTGGTGCCCAACGGCGGGGTGGGTGAGAGCGACGACGCACAGTGGGCCAGAAGACCGGTGGAAGCGGTCAAAGTCCCGGACGCGTTTTGAGCTCCAGAGTCGCTAAATGGGACTGGAACCGAACGTGTGACCCCACCAATGGATTGCTCTCCGAACGAGGAATCCATTGGTGGGGTCACACGCTCGGTTCGAGTCCTGTTTGGCGACTCTGGAGCTCAAAACGCGTTCAGGATTTTGGCCGCCTCCACCGGTCTTCTGGTCCACTGTGTCACGCGCTAGCCGGGCCGTGTCTCTGAGACCCCTGGACCCAGCATTACCTTTGGCTCGCCTTTAGCCGGCTGCAAGATTCCGCCCTTTTGCTAAACTGTTTCCTCTTCCAGGATAACTGCCCGCTCGTGTACAACCCCGACCAGGCCGACACGGACCAGGAGGGCCCCGACAAGCAGGGCGACGCCTGCGACAACTGCCCCACCGTGCCCAACGTGGACCAGGAGGACACCGACGGCGACGGCATCGGCGACGCCTGCGACGACGACATCGACAACGACGGTTCGTAGGCGCGCCACAGTGGGCCAGAACACCGGTGGAGGCGGTCAAAGTCCCGGACGCGTTTTGAGCTCCAGAGTCGCTAAATGGGACTCGAACCGAACGGGTGGCCCCACCAATGGATTGCTCTCCAAACGAGGAATCCGTAGGTGGGGTCACACGTTCGGTTCGAGTCCTGCTTAGTGACTCTGGAGCTCAAAACGCGTCTAGAGTTTTGGCCGCCTCCACCGGTCTTCTGGCCCACTGTGCTAACCGAGTTTCCCGCTCTCCCCGCAGAGATCCTCAACCACCAGGACAACTGCCCGAAGAAGGCCAACCGCGACCAGATGGACACGGACGGCGACGGCCTGGGCGACGTGTGCGATAACTGCCCCAAGGTGCCCAACTCGAACCAGATCGACAGCGACAACGACAACGTGGGCGACGCGTGCGACACGAACCACGACACGGACAAGGACGGCCACCAGGACAACGTCGACAACTGCCCCAGGATCCCCAACGGCGACCAGCTGGACACGGACCGCGACGGCCGCGGCGACGCTTGCGACAACGACCGGGACAACGACGGCATCCCCAACCTGCAGGACAACTGCCCGCTGGTGTACAACCCGGACCAGGAGGACATCGACCGTGAGTACTTGTACACTGGTAGAACTCAAGCGTACTTTTACGCCTTTCTTCAAGCGTAGTAGAACTACGCTCGGCTTCAAGCGTACTTCTCCATTTCGCCCCTCTCCCGCCTATCTAAATGCATGGGAGGATTTCTTCTCTACGCTTGACGTCAAGCGTAGAGTCTTCAAGCGTAGTTGTATGCTTGAATGTAGCATACAACTACGCTCCAGTTTTACCAGTGTAGGGCGTCCGTCCAGGCGAAATTTGAGAGCGTGAAAACAGTTTAATGCCCATGACGGCCATTTTTCCCCCTTTGCTTTATCAGTGTGCTGGGCGTAGCTCTGCACAGTGGCCAAAACCTTTGACGCGATATGAGCTCCAGAGTCGCTAAATGGGACTCGAACCGAACGTGTGACCCCCCCAAAGAACAGAAAATAATCACATTGACATCTAGTGACTGAAAAATGACAAAATTTAGTCACTCTCTTGAAAGGTGACATCAGGATGATGTCAATTTGACTCATTACAAACTACGAGCAAAACTAACTGGAATTGCATTATTCCTTTCAAAAAGTCTTACGCCATTTGGAAAAGAGGTAAACTGGCGATAACCTGTGAAGTTAAGATCTTGAAGTACACTTGGTCACGATGACGTCCGTTTGATGTCATCCATGAACGCATTTTATCAGCAATTGCGGTGAAAAATGCAGACTTCTCTGGTATTCTGGAAAGTCTATCGCGTTCGGGTGCTGAAGTGGAAAATACCAGGCATTTTTTCATCCCAAAGAATTGCCGTCACTTTCGAGTCAACTGCCGGGCCGATTTCCGACCGCTGGTCTTAGAGCAGCGGCGAGCAGTCGATTCTTAGATGTCTTCGTGGCGCAGTGGTAAAGAGCTCGCCCCCGAAGCCGAGGAGGTGGGTTCAAGTCCGGCCGGCCGCGGTGCGACTTTCGACGTTTAACGGAAGGAGACACTACAACCACACATGGGCGGGACAACTAAAAAGGGGGATATCAGCCGATGAGTAGAATCGTATCCTTTATACATTTAATGGATTCGTGACATCATTTGACATCAACTTGACGTCAAAATACCCTAACTTTGACCGTCGACAATGATGTCATTCTGACAAACAGGATTTTGACCATTCTTTGATATCATTTGACGTCTGGATGACAAATTTCTGTTCTTTGGGCCACCAATGGACTGCTCTCCGAACGAGGAATCCATTGGTGGGGTCGTCGTTACTCGTTCGGTTCCAGTCCTGTTTAGCGACTCTGCAGCTCAAAACGCGTCTAGAGTTTCGGCCGCCTCGGTCTTCTGGCCCACTGTGCTCCGTCCCGGGACGCCCTGTGGGTGCGAGAGAGACGACACGACCCCTTGCTCCGTGTTGCAGAGAACGGCGTGGGCGACGCGTGCCAGGGCGACTACGACAAGGACAACGTGGCGGACCACCTCGACAACTGCCCCAACAACTCCATGATCTTCTCCACGGACTTCCGCACCTACCAGACCGTGGTGCTGGACCCCGAGGGCGACTCCCAGATCGACCCCAACTGGGTCATCTACAACAAGGGCGCGGAGATCGTGCAGACCATGAACTCCGACCCCGGTCTCGCCGTCGGTGAGTGGAAATGAATTTGCCGTGTAGCAGCAATTTGGTGCTCGGCCTCACCATCGCTGCCCAGTGCACAGCGAGCCAGAAGGCCGGTGGAGGCGGTCAAAATCCCGGACGCGTTTTGAGCTCCATGGTACTCGAACCGAGCGTGTGACCCCACCAATGGATTGCGCTCCGAACGAGGAATCCATTGGTGGGGTCACACGTTCAGTTCGAGTCCTGTTTAGCGACTCTGGAGCTCCAAAGCGCGTCCAGAGTTTTGGCCGCCGGCGCCGGTCTTCTGGCCCACTGCAGTGCTGCCCTCCAGGGAAAAAATTCCCACGATGCATGACCCTTGAAAGAGTCGGCAACTTCAGCCTGCCTACTAGGCAACTTCTCGATTGCCAGCCCCAGACATTGCCTAGTGGGCAGGCCGAGGTTGGCAACCCTTTATACACGGTTCCATACCGTGGCAACTTTTTTGCCTACTCAAGCAAGAGGCAACACTGACCTGCCCTGTCTCATACACACAGGCTTCGACTCCTTCGGCGGCGTCGACTTCGAGGGCACCTTCTTCGTGGACACGGAGATCGACGACGACTACGTCGGCTTCATTTTCAGGTGTGTATACGCAGCCATCGCAAAGCATTGTACAGTGGGCCAGAGGGCCGGTAGAGGTGACCAGAAATTCTCGACGCGTTTTGAGCTCCAGAGTGGCTAAACAGGACTCGGGCCGAACGTGCGACCCCACCAACGGATTCTTCGTTCGGAGAGCAATCCATTGGTGGGGTCACACGCTCGGTTCAAGTACCACTTAGCGACTCTGGAGTTCAAAACGCGATCGAGATTTTGGCCGCGTCCTCCGGTCTTCTGGCCCACTGTGGGTCCCTTTGCCCTCTGGATTTGGCCTCTGGAATCCCGTGGGCTGCAATTTTGATCAACGTTTCATGTTTCCGCTGCGCAGCTACCAAGACAACCACAAGTTCTACACCGTGGCGTGGAAGAAGCACACGCAGACCTACTGGCAGTCGACGCCGTTCCGAGCCGTCGCCGAGCCGGGCATCCAGATCAAGCTGGTCAACAGCCGCTCCGGGCCGGGGCAGATGCTGCGCAACTCGCTGTGGCACACTGGCGACACGCCCGACCAGGTACGACTCACAGTGGACCAGAAGGCCTGCGCCTGCGGCCAAAACTCAAGACGCGTTTTGAGCTCCAGAGTCGCTAAATAGGACTCGAACCGAGCGTGTGACCCCACCAATGGATTCGTCGTTCGGAGAGCAATCCATTGGTGGGGTCACACGTTCGGTTCGAGTCCCATTTAGCGACTCTGGAGCTCAAAACGCGTCCGGGATTTTGACCGCCTCCACCGGTCTTCTAATCGCTTCGCTTCCCCAGGTGCGGCTGCTGTGGAAGGACCCGCGCAACGTCGGCTGGAAGGAGAAGACGGCCTACCGCTGGCTGCTGCTGCACAGGCCCACCATCGGCCTCATCCGCCTGCGCATCTTCGAGGGCGAGAGCATGGTGGCCGACTCGGGCAACATCTTCGACAACACGCTCAAGGGCGGCCGACTGGGTGTCTTCTGCTTCTCGCAGGAGATGATCATTTGGTCCGACCTGGTGTACCGGTGTAACGGTGAGTGCAGTGTCAGAGCACGCCGGCCCAGCAGACGAGCTTGTGTCGGGCCCGAATTGGCATTCGATCATGTATGGTCTAGCCCTTAATGGTAATGGCAATGGCAGGTAGGCAACCCATCCGACGGCGCGAGGATGTGTTGCCTACCGCGCAGGCGGCGTGGCTCGCTCAGCGCGCGTCGGACGCTGGGCCCTAATCTCATGGTGGGCCAGAAGACCGGCGTATGCGACCCCAACTCTAGACGCTTTTTAAGCTCCAGAATCGCTCAACAGGCCTCAAACCTAACATGTGACCCTACCAATGGATTCCTCGTTCGGAGAGCAATCCATTGGTGGGGTCTCACGTTCGGTTCGAGTCCCATTTCGCGACTCTGTAGCTCAAAACGCGTCCAGGGTTTTGACAGCCTCCACCGGTCTTCTTGCCCACTGTGCATCAGGTTTTCGTTAGTCTGTCTCTCTCGTACCGAAACGGGACGGCTCGTGAGTGTGACAGAGACAGAACGACGACGACGACTCTCGGAATCAGCCCAAAGAACACGAAGCAGTCAAAGAACGTCAAAATGACGTCAAAATTACGCTTGTTTTTGGTCAAAATTCTGACCGAAATTTGTTATATAGACATCAAAATGACGTCACTATAAGCGTTTCGTGTTCTTTGGGAGTCTCCAGGGTCGGGGAGCTTCGGGGAATGACGCGTTTGTCTACTTTGTCTTCACAGACCACGTGCCTGAGACGATATACCGCGAGCTGCCGCCCAGACTACAGAAGGAAGTCCACATCGACTTCTCCAAGACGCCGATGCCCAACTTCTACAACAACAACAGCAAGAAGTAGAGGAGGGGTGGACGGACCCGTCCAGTCTTTGCCGCAAAGGCAGCCGCGCGGCCCCATTAGCCGTCGGCGGTGCTAGTACAACCGCAGCGAACTCAGCTGCCGCTGCCTGTCTCACTGGAGGGGAGCAGGAGGGAAAAGATTGTACGATTGAGTGCTACCAACATCAACAGTCTGTGCAGAGGTATTTTCAATCGTTCATCCTTGCTAGTTTAATGTTTAGAATGGTTTGGCTGCTGTCAAATACGTGGCACATTGTGGCATTAGAAGCATTGATGATATCATCCGAGCTAAGTCTTCAAGGTTTGCCCCCTCCCTGTCTGATGGGCAAGCAATGGAATGTATTCCAATGTTACTTCGACTTTTTAGAAATAATTTGGAATATTTTAGTCCAAAAAGATGCAAAATTTATTTTTATTAAAAAACAAAAACAGTGACTAACATGTTTGGAATATGTTTCAAATAGAAAATGTGCGTTGTTCCCTGTAACTCTTTCTTTTTGTTTGTTGTTAGAATTTGAAAGTAGGATTTTCATGTTTGTTAGATAGCACTTATGTTTTTTAGTTATCAGTTATCTGCTCCAGGTAAAACAGAATACCACGATAAACTCACTGTGGTATCAACAACAATGCAATGGAAGATAAGGAATTCTTAATTTCTGATTCTTGTTTTGATGCCATGGTGACTTTCTCTCACACCAGCGACATCATTTGAAACTTTGTTTTAATGATGTGTCTGGGTCTGCAGCAAAAGATTCATATTTACTCACATTCCTTCCAATATTACTCCGTGCAACAAATGGTGTGCCATATTATTTTCCTAACTTATTAAGGACATGCCCACTGTTAAGTAATAAGTAATAGTGTGTTTGACTGTATGTGGGTAGTAAGCCTGGTGATCTGTTGACAAAGTTGTTGCTCTGCACAGAAAGTTAAATGCCTACCCATATTTTGTAACATGTCTGTAATACAAATATAGCACAAAGTCTACCATTAACGCAATAAATTTTAATACCATACTCAATAAAAAAATTCTTTTTCAGGCAAGTTTATTAAAAAGAAAACTCCAGCATTAATCATATGTTCTGTTTGTTCTAAAACTCATCTATCAGATAGTAAATTACACAGTTGAATCTAGTTTAAGGGGGAACAAAAGTCTTCTGTGCTTTTCGGTTCAAGTGCAGATCCACACGGGAGGGGAGGGGAAAGGGGGAGGGGGGGAGTTAGTCTTTTGCCCCTCCCATGGCACCTAGATGACGCCTGAAAGAAAGGCAAAAAGCTATGCTTTGCCCCTGTAAGTAGGAAAAAAGAGCTACTTTGCCCCTCCCTAAAGTCGCCTCTGGATCCGCCACTGGTTTGGTTTCATGATTTTTAAATCTCCCAAATCTTAATCTCACTTGATCGAGGTGATACAAAAGCCCAGCTAGGAAACTTATTAATGAATTGTTTAAAGTCTTTTGAGAAATGATCAGGGTGTATATGGGAACCTGCTAGAGCCACTGTAGCCAGCTTATCCACATTCTCGTCTTGGGGTCTATTCTTGATCTGTATAAATGAGAATGCAATGCATTAGTTTGACATCTCAAATTTGGTTTTTCCAAAGTGAAAAGTTACTTGCCTCAAAATCTATGTGGAATTCCCAAGCAGGACCGTCTAAACCTCGCTGGTAAAATATAAAGTAAGATGGTCGTTCTTTAAACTTTGCTGATGCCACCAATTTTGCTGTAAGGCTCCA